>NW_024581083.1:3280415-3773991 GCF_017639235.1 Corvus kubaryi
GGGGGAGGGGGAAGAGGGGCTGGAGAAAAAAAAGAGGTATTATCATAAAAGTATCCAAATTTCTACACAGGAACCAGCTATGGAAACAGGTCAGTTCTCAAGGCAAATGCCAGCAAACGTGTTGCCTATTTGAGCTGTAGTTCTTGTAGCCCAGTAACAGCGCAGCTAATTAAAACAATAACAAACACCACCTGACTGATAATTGCTCGTGTGCACGAGGGAGGGTGTGATCCAACCCATCCTGAGCCATTATCGCATCTTCCTCAGCCCTCTTTTGTTTGGCTCTGACTGGACTGTGATGGTAAGTGGTGTTAGCTCATTTCCTTATTATTTCTCAAGGATTCAAGCAAATGGTCCTTACTCAGTATTACTAACTTCTTCCCACGATTTTAATTATTCCTTTGAAATTACTAATATCTTTTATTAGGAAGCACTTTTATGAAAGTTAGTCATCAGTAGAAATCTTTCATTTTACATAAAATCATGAAATAGTGTCAGTCCTTTTAAAATGGGATTTTCAAGAGATTTAATTCTAGAAATACAACCCCTATTCCATTACACCATTCTTCATGGTTTATAAACCTTCCCATCTTCTTGGCATAAAAAAGAGTCTTCTTAAAAAGGCTCAAAGTATAAATCTGAATAGAATAAACCCAGAATTATTTTCATAACTATGATCTGCATATCTTGCTCTCCCACAGGTTAAGGGACAGGACTGCAAATTGAAGGTAGTCGGGAAAACTTTGGCTCACAAAGAGTAGCAGACAAACATTGCAGCTGTGTTTTACTTCTGGCCTTATCCTAGAAAAACTGGGCTGCTGCCAGCTTTTCTGAAAGGAAGGAATCAAGTTTTATTCTGTGTGATTAAAGCAACTGAGAAAGTACTAAACAACACCTGAGCATCACATGCAGTAGTTTAAAACTCACCTATACCTTCACATAAATCAGACTTAGAATTCACCCGTTTGTAAACACATGCAAATTCCCTCACGACAGGGTTCTTCCCTTCTTCCTACTATTAAAATGCAAATTACTCACAAATAATGAGGAAAGGACTTCACAATCAGACCAGTGGGCAAAACTGATAGGAGCACTGACACGGGAGAACTGGTACAAGCTCTTCCTTCATCCTACAGAAGGATGTTAGACACAGATACAAGAGCTCTGCCTTGATATCCTGCTGGGAGCAGCTCTTCCTGCACAGATTAAGAAACGTTCACCAGAGGAGGAATACAATCCTGGATTCTAACTAGGACATCTCCCAGCCTTTCCTGCTGATCTCACTCGTATTCACAGCAGAGAGTTACGTTACAAGGACTGAAACCAAGGACAGTCCCTGTCAGACATCCTGCCTTAGGACACACCACTGCTGCCCCCAGGACCTGCAGACCAGGCAGGAACAGGACACATCCCACTGTTGGAATGCACTTATTTATTACCCTTGACAAGGCATTCCGGGACAACAAACCCACAGTGATTGTATTTGTCAGGACCAGTTTAACTTTCCTTGAAGTTAACAGTAAAAGTAATAGCTTGTACCTACAAAAACAAGGAATTTCTGGAAAATGGACTTAGCTGGAAATGTTCATTAACAGATTTCAGTTGAATGGAATTCCTTGAATGAAATTCCACCCATCCTGATGTTTTAATACATTTTTTTTAAATAAAAAGATTAGCTACTATTAAAATTTTCTTTTTTCTTCATTCTGCCCTTGGAATCATTGGAGTTGATATATTTCAAATTTGGAAAATACTCATTTTAAGACTGTAAACACAATCATTTATTGTTTTCTGCAGTGAAAGGGTAAAGATATCTATTTAAACAAACATCTGGACAAACAGGTGCTTCCTCATTCAGTATCCTATTAATAATTCCACTTACTTCTCTTTCCTGCTGATGCCAAACAATTTGTGAGGGATTTAAATCACAGTGGTATAAAGTGTCACCTGCTGGTATCAACTTAACATATTTGAAATATCCAAGGCATCCAAGTTTATCGTGTTTCTTGAGCTAAAGTTCTGTCAAATACTTTGAGCTAATTTCAGTCAACGTTGGAAAGACCTCAAATCAATACCTGAGTCATGCAGGGATGTAGCCATCATTTAACAGGGGATACTTTGTCATTTCAGTCACAGTCTAGTCTCCAAGTTTCATACAGGTTGCTTTGGATTGTTGTTTGAAGGGGTGGGTTTGTTGTTTTGAATTTTGTTTTGCTTAGTGTTACTTTTTTTTCAAGGCAGGAAATCACAACTTTTGGGAATGACAAAAATTTCCCCACTTTGATTTTCTTATGAGTGTTGTTTGACCTAAGCATACTGGCCAAATGCCAATTATAATAATTACATTCTCAGCTCCCTGAACTCTGAACGAAGCTTCACCTGGATATGCTGACCCTCTGAAAGCGCACAGATGAAGTGTCCATGTCTTATTCCAAAGGTGACTGCACATTAGTGCGGGGGGAAGTGACCATTGTATATTTCTTACGTATTTAACAGAAGTGTTATATCTTGCAGCTTAGTCAATTAATTGTTTGTAATAGGAGATCATAAAATGAATGATGGCATCACTAACAACAAGGATAAAAATCTATTGCTGGATTAGATTTACAAATGTGAACACAAATCCTGTTACTCAAGGCAGTAGAAAACACAAGTTTTCCTGGACTACTGACTTTGCACAAGAAGAAAGGTGACAAAGACTTTTGTTGAAATAAATCACAAGAAAAGATCTTTTGGAACAGAAAAAAAAAATCAATTTAAGTTCAATCTGAATGTTGAGCTGTATTCACTAATTCTAGATTAATTATTTTCTCTACATATTATTTAAAATAAAAAATTATAAATGCTTCTTTTGAAAGCACTCCTCCTTCTGCTATGAGAAAAGATGGTGATATTTAGGATACAATAGAGATCCAAAAAAAGAAAAGGCAGAACCAAACAAATGAGACCAAACAGCAAGGTCAATGGGCTGATGAGTGCCTACATATTCATCTGAATCTTCTGTTTGCTCATCCCTGGGATTAATGCATTTTAGACCTTACAGACCGACCTGTGAATAGAGTGACCACAGGCAGTTATGTTCAATACCTAAATATAAACCCAACTCTACTCTGTGCTATTCTTCATAGAACACAGCACAGATTCTAAGGTTTAGTGGTTTTCCACATGCATAAACAATACCCCAAAACTTTAAGTCAGGCACAGAGGATAACTTTAAACAGGAGACTTTAATGCCAGCGTTAAAACTTTGTGGAGAGGCTGGGGACAATGCCCTGGTTTTCATTTGCAGTACAGCCTCTCACTGGATTGAGTTGAACCCTTTATAGACTACAGACAGCACAGTTCAGAGTAGAAGCAAACCAATCATTACAAATTAGGCTCACAGAACTGGACTTCGCTATGAATCAGACATCAGGGAATAATAGAGATTGGAAGGACTTCAGGAGGTCATGCCCACAGACAACAGGACACAGCTCTCACCACAGATTGCAGTACCAGTTACAACATGGGAATTGGTTTTTCTGAATAAATTGTCTGATTCTAATAGGAAGTGGGCATAAAAATAGCATTCAGCAACTCAAGACATCACACGCATTCACTAAAAATATAAAAAATTAAAAGAAAATCCTTTCTCCTGGACTGCTAAATTAAACAGAAATAGAACTTTTGTTATCACCAGCAAACAAAAGATGAAAAACCTGGACCCTCTCATTTACACAGCTGAAGTGACTGAATCTCTTTAGGGTCAACATTCAATTTTTCTATTTCTCAAAAGAGGAAAAGTGTTTCCATGGATCCAGAAACTTTAAAAAAAAGCATTTTGACATCAAACATTTTGTCTATTAATCCTCTTCATATATTTCTCTTGCAGCACTTTCAATTCAGTAGTAACGTGCTATCTCTTACAAATATTTGCATTGTAACAGAATCACTGTCAAATTCCAAATTTTTATGTAATTCAGAGTCAGTTTGAAGGGCTGACACGGTTTTCAGAAGCTTGTATTAATTTGGTTTTGTTGTTTGTTTGGGATTTTTTAAACCTGAAAGGTGTTAACACACCATGCACAAATATTTTACACTGAAATATGAAGGCATGCATTTAGGAGGGGATAGTTCACCTTTGCAAGCACAATTCTCTGAAGTTATCCATTTAAGAATTGCTTCCTTCCTGTAGAATTGCACACATGCAATTCTTCTGTCTGGACCTCCGTGATCCCCTATGGCTGCCACATACTAAAGTTCAGCACTCCATTTATAACACAGAATAGTCAAAAGCAGGAGATGATCTAGAATATATTCCTTTATACTGTTTTAAACAATATGAAGCAGTAGCTTCCTCCCCTTCTCAGTTCATTGGCAGGGAAAAAGAAAAAAATTGCTGCAGCATCAGGACTAAGTGCAATAGCAGTAATATGCACTATGATATGAGGTTTATTATCCAAAACACAGAAGGCAAAATAAGACAGAACTAGATAGACAGTGCTCTCAAACCCATACCAAATATAAATAGCATAATTTTTATTTAAAATGAACCAGTAAAAATAGTAAAGTTGGATGCAAAGAACCAGTGAACTAGAAACATAGCATGGTCCTCCAAAAGAGAAAGGATAGGACATTGATGAAAAATCCCTATGGTGTGTTCTTTAAATGGCAAAACACAGTGGAGTCAGTTAGGTGTCTCCTGAACATTCTCCTTTTCCACGGAAAAATTACTATTATATTTGTCTTCCTAGGGCAACATGCTTTTTTTTTTGACATCACTAATGATGCCAAAAACTTCACAAAATGAACAGAAACACAAGAGGATAAATAAAAGTAGATATTGGAATGCCTGGATTTCACGTCCCACATGCTGCTTGTGACTGTCTGAAATACTGACTGCAGGAAGATTTACAGCGTTGTTCATGAAGTTGCGGAATAAATTCGGAAAGCAGAGGAGACAGGAACAAAGGAATAGAAATAATTAAACTGCTGCTGAAAGGAAGATGGAACTGTTAAACACAGTTACTGAAAATGAAAAACAGCTGAATGCGTCAGATTCCAGAGAGCTACATTTTATAATACAACTTAAATAATCAGATATTCTTACCAGAAGGAATGTTGTATTTGATGTACTCTGATGAGAACCAGCTAAGTTTTCTCCTGAAAGAATATAAAATGAAAATTATGTCAGGAAAAGGCAGCTTGAAAATTCCCCGTCAAAGCAGAAATTATTTAGATTGTTTATGTAGCATTAGCATGGATTCATTCAGGAATCAGTATTCTTAGCTGTAACAATACAATATTCTTTTTAATAACAGTCTTATTCTGGAAAAGGTTTTTTCACCAAGATCATGTTGAGACATACATTTTTTCAAGTGCAGAGCAGCAATTATACCTGCTTATTTACTATTTCTACTACAGAGTATCTGGGATTCCAGCTGAGGCCAGAGAGGACTTTGTGATACTACTATACAGACACAAGGAAGTATAAAAACATATTCTTTGTTTTAGAGACTTTAGGTGAGGAAAACTAAGGGGGGGAAGTGGAAATCACTGAGCCTAAATAAACCTGACAAGAATTTCTACTTCTGTTTTAAACCCAAATGGTTAGTTTAAAACACTTAATTCCACATTAATGCAGGTTAAGAGGTGGTGACCCTGGTTCTAGCAGTTTGAGTAAGTGTGCAATAAAACCCCCCTCACTTAACACCTTTTCTGTAAACCTGCAATTAGGAAATCTTACGGAACAATCAAGTGATTGCCAAGGTGTATTGGTGGGTTTGAGCACATTCTTATGACTAATTTACCAGAATTTTCACATATTTTGCCCAGTAGTTTCTCTAAGAGGAGGCTGAGGCATGAGGCTATTTTACACTCATCAGAAATGGCACTTTTGTCACTGTGTCCATCAGTAGGTAGCAACTTTCATTGTGGGATGGCACATTTGTTTTGTCATGCACATGTGTTTAATGAAGCAGTCACATATATTAATGAAGCATTATATCAGGGTTCAAATGCTGCCCTCACTGACACTGAGGCTGTTCTGGTGCTTCCTCAGGTAAGCCAGAAACGAGCCCTTTTGTCCTTATTTCCCTTCTGCAGCAGCAGCCAATTCTTCTCATGCCAGAGCCTTTTCTTGTCCGAGTGACTGCACTAACTCGATCAGGACACGTGGCTCCTGTCAGACAGTTTGTGACAAGCCACACGTGAAAGCTTCTGCTTAATGGCAAGTACTAACTTTCTTCCACATAATAACAGCAGAGCAAGTCTTGTCTTTTTTTATAGAGAAATGAGTAACAGATGTCAGTTACATTTTTTTCAGTCAGTAACTGGGGATTCCTAAAGTCCATCTTCTACGACTAATCTGCCCCCCCTCATTAGCACACATTAGCACACAGAATTGCCTTTGTGCAATTCACTTGGACATGTGCCAGGACTAACAGACTCTCACCCCAACCACCTGTTGAGCGTTTACACTGTATTTCTACTAATTCTCTTTCCTGACTCAAGGCATCATTACCGATTAAACAAAAGAAACAGTCACTGGTCTCTCATGAGTGTCTTTCTCCTGTATACAAAAAAATTAAATTTAAGATCAAGATAGATGGGGCTATTATAGTTGCTGACATTGCTTTTGTTGTGGAGCCCTTCCATGTCCCAGTGCTACACAACATTGCACTGAACAGAAACAGTGACACATTTACCACTTCACAATCACCTTTTCATATACAATGGTATTAAGCAACCAGTGGTGCTAGCCATTAAATTGCATGATTATACAACAGGAAGGTGTATGCATTTAAGCAAATGAAGCATCCTCTAAGTTTGTGGCTTAGCAAAAGCAACTGGCTTCTGTTACCACTGCAGAAATCACACCAGAGTACAGGAACTTACAGCACAAGCCCTTCACTGAAATTCAAGGCAAAAAGGTTCCTGCCATGGAAACAATGTTTCTGAGCCCATAAAAGAAACTTCAAAGGAAATATTTTTTAGGTTCCCACCACTGACACAGGCTCAACTCATGCTCCTAAAAGCAAACTGAAGAACCTCTAGCTCTACCTGTCCCATGTAGCATCCGTAGAATTCAGAATCAGTCTACATTTTATTAGCTGGTACCAGCAGGAGTGGTTTTTTACCCAGTTCTGGGAAAAGGGCAAAGCTGTGAAAGCTTTATGATATTCTATTTACTTGCAAACGCTTTGTGTAAAAAGTTTCTGTAGTCTTTACAAATCTTAACAAATTAAGAAATATAAAGCCCTAGTTAAATCAGTTATGAAAATGTAGCCTCAGTGCACTCAGAGTACAATAACTACAAAGGAGCTGTTACCTGAGGTATCATTCACATCTCAATTTTCAGATAAAAACTCTCCAGAAAAGATGAGAAAGTCTATACTTCACTAATTTTTTGTTAAATTCAGAATTGCTTTCATGGTCCCAGTATAAAGGCAAATAATTTGAATTATTCCAGGAGAAGATATCAAATCCTCCAGAAACTAATGCATATATGCTTCAATCATAAGCATTCCTACATTACCATCATGAGTTCAACAATATTAGGATAAGGATGGTAGTTCAAAACATTAGGTTAAGTGTGGCATTTCTTTCCCTAAATGAGTACCCTATCTTTAGAAAAGAAATTTAGTCTCTGAAAAGCATTTTTGTTCTTTAAGACTCTTTTGGACACGTCAGACATTTGGGGTAGATGTGGATAACACAAAAGATCAGTATTTCTTTTGACACACTAGTTAAAAGAAATAGATTATTTCATTCAAGTACGGTATAATTATTTTTTTAACCTGTTGAAGCAGAGAAATTACTATTGTTTGTATTAGAGTTGAAAATGACAGGAAAGCTTCTGTGCAGCTTCAGTGGGGTGCAATGTACTAAAAGAATTGAGAAAATCTGAAACATTTGGTAGCTTCAGATTTCTAGTAGCTGCACATACACTGTAATTAGAATCTAAACTAAAAGTGATATACACATGAAACTGCAGCATGACACACACCAGAAATGAAAATTGCAATGTGATAAGCTTTACAGTCATTAATTTTTTTTTCTAACAAATGAGTTCTAAAAGCCACAGCATCTCTTCTGAAGGTCTAGCTAGCTGGTTTACCTAAGTAATTTCAAAATACCAACACACTTCTCACAGTATCCATACAACATCGACTACTTCCCAGACAAACCCTACAGAAAGATGAATGCTTTCCAATTTTCCCTGGAAAAAGGCCAGATAAATGGGGTCAGTACTGTTGGATGGCCATCATCAGGTAGGTGCAAGGCTCAGCAGTGGGAATGCATCCCTGCCTGGCTGGGGCCAGCTCCCGACACTGCGCTCCATCAGAGCGCGAACCCTGGAGCTGGGGCTGGACCACAGCAGTGCACCCACTGCCCGTACCAGCCTCCAGCTAGCTCATGCTGAGCTCAAAAATTCACCCAGCCCTTCAAAAGGGTGCTACAAAACACCTTCAGAGGGGTTTGGTGCCAGTCTGTGCCCCACTCTCCAGCTTTGAGGTGGAACACAAGCCCACTCTGCTGCTTACTTTGCTTGTGCAGAGCAGAAAGTTCTCAGGGCACTGCATTTCACAGGAGCAGTGAAATCCAACCCCTTGGGATGTCTTGCTCTGCTGAGCCATTCAGACCATCCACTTTTCCCCCAGCCTGACAACAGGAAGCTGGAATACTGCAAGTTATTGGAGATTGCTATGGGCACTCACACTGTACACCAGGTATGAGTACTCACTCTTGTACCAGGTGGTACAACACGAGTCAAGCTAATCCTTCCCTCTAGGACAGTAGAATCACACTGATTTAGATTTCAAAGGATTTCTAGACATCATCTCAAGTTTAACCCAAGGCAAGACTATATTACTGTATATCCAGTAGAGTTCTGAACATGTTTGTGGATGGAGATCACCCAACCTTTTCTTAGCAACCTCTTCTTAGCTCCAGTGGCTGGCTGCCATCATTTTGGGATCTGCCCCTCTCCCCTAACATTCAAGTGCAATTTCTCTTGTTCTAGCTTATACCAAGTTTCCTCTGCCCTTTTGCTATACCCTTCCAGGAATCTTCATCTTCTCTATAAAATCCCTTTAAGGAATTGAAAACAGCAATTGGATCCTCCCCTAAGTCTTTCCTTAGAAGAGACCCAGCTCTCCCACCGTCTCTCCTACTGTGCTCCAAACCCCTAACAACTTTAATATCATCAGTAATACTAATTCAGCAGTGTCACCATGCCGTCCTTTCTACCTGCTGCCTTTCTTTACTTTCTGCTGCCATTGAGTCACTCATTTCTAGGACTTTTCTTTTTCATTTATTACACAAATAGTCATTGCATGGCTACAGAACACTTCTAGTCAAAATCAAGATGCATTCTAAATCAGGCTTGGATTCAAGCCCTATTTCTCCACCAGGATATCATTTACTAGTCTTGTCTTCCCAGTAACTAACAGAGTAAGTACAGCTGACAATAGCAGGGGACCAGGAAAAACGTGTGGAAATACGACTTCTACAGGAAGTACTAAAAGCTCATTCGTTCTCACTTAAGATGTACTATGAAATGCAATTAAGGAAGATGACAAAAAAACTCCTGGTATCTCCCCATCTGAGTTCAAATCTGCTCTGTAAGTAGCAGCATATATTTTTTTTTCCCTCATTAAAAACAAAATGGCTATTTGTCATGGGTTAGCAAGCATAGTCCCAGAAGTGATGTTCTTGCAAAGGGGTGCGTACAGCTTCCTCTGGGACCTGACAGAACCTATCAGCGGCCAGTTTGAATATGGACAATTCTTTAAGCCACTTAGAGTTGTGACTGCCTCTGTGAAGCACACTTAAGAATAGAAAACCCCGAGGCAGACTCTCTGTCTCGTTTCCAGCGCTGGGACAGGTGGCTCCAGGCCCTGTGTGGGGGCCAGCAGGCCCAGGCCAAGCCCTGCTCGGGCCAGGCTGGGCCAGGCCACGGCCATCCTGGAGCCATGGGCCTGTTCCACCCGTGGAACCCCCCCCAAAAGCCCTGCTGTGAGCAGCCGGAGCGGCTTGGCTCTCCCCCCTCTCCAGTGCGGCCAAGATTCAGCTGAAGCTGCACCGCTGTCTGGCAGAGGTCAGATGACCAACAGCGATAAGCAACATTCCAGCTGCAAGGCCTAGGTGAGATTAACCCTTTGAGTGCTGTGAAGAGTTGAAAACCTGAGGGAAGAGAAAGAAGAGATGCTTAAAGCTGAAATTCTGCTGTGAAGCTATGATATATCAGAGTACCCATTGTAATTTCATGAAGGCATGGGGGGTGGAGTGTTCAACTTGTACTTGAGAGCAAAAACACCTGCACTGAGATAGGCAGATGCTAAAGCAGCTGTAATTTAATGAGAGGTTTGAACAGGGAGAGATGGAAGCAATGAGGACTTTTGCTCCAAATGGAAAAGGAGAAGACCTCAGTTCCTAGAGATGCTCCCAGAGATAGTCCTAGAGATGAAGATGAGGAGGACCCTTTGCTCCCAGGGAAGGAGAAGGGCCTCTATTCTTAGAGATTAAATGCTCCCAGAGATGGGTGAAGAGAACTTTTGTTTCTGAACAGCTCAACCTTAAATTTATACCCCAGTAATTCAAGAGTGGACCCTCGAAAGCAGTTGTGGGAAAAGCTGCAAGTCGGGGGAAGGGACTCACATGTGAACAGAGAACCAACCTGGGCGGCTGTCTCGCTGTGATAATGTTTTCATAGCATGGGCAAGAGAGACTCCTCTTTCTAAATGGACTGAACAAGGTTATTACGGAAGTGGTAACAGACTGAATATCTCAAGGGCTGTCTTTCTACACTGTCAGTGGGGGGGGGGGAGGAGAAGTGTTCTGAAGGTGTGGTATGATTTTTTTTTCTTCTTTTAGGTCTGTTAATAAACTTCTTTATATTCTTTCAAGTTTGGTGCCTGCTTTGCATTTCTCCTAATTCTTATCTCACAGAAGGTAAACAGTAATGAGTATTTTCGACCAAACCACTGCACTAAATTGGTGTTTCTGCCCGGTTACAAACCCAACCCGCTACATTATTACAGACACGAATACAAAATTCAGTGAAGTTAACCATCCAGTGATACTAGAAAATGAAATTTCAGCCAGCTAAACATGAGAAATCACAGCACTGGCCCAAGGTCCGGCAGTTTTACTGACACAGCATTACTCAATATTCTCCAGTGCCTGCAGGGTTTGGGTTAAGCAGTAGGAAATTGAAAGAAAAATTAAAAAAAAAAAAAAGGGTCAAGTTTGAGATCAGTCATCAGCCTGTATCTGAACGAGCTCTACTCTAAATGGAAAGAATGTGGTACATGGAAATTATCACTAACTGCAGATGCCACTTAGCATTCTTCCAGCTTGCTCATCACAGAGTACCTCACCGTTCAGGGCTCCACATGTTCATTTTTCCTGACTCCTCACAAAGCATCACAGCAATATTTTGCCTTCTTCCTTTTTGCTGCTTTTGCCTTCCTATCCACTCCTGGCTGAAGCTTGCACACATTGATGGGTTGTAGATGGCCTTGACATCAGACTGACACTCTTCAAAGATAAACAATGGAAGTGCTCTTTGTTTTCTCTGAAGCCGCTCTCTCTGACCCTCTCAGGTAATTCAAGCTCATCAGCTCTTGTTCCCAGTTTGTTCTATGTCTGGATACAGCCAGTTCTAGATGCCTCCTCCCAGAAGCTCCAAGTCCCATCAATCTTCTGTACTCTCTTTTAGAAGTGGGTGGAACTATTATGGACAGTGAGGCAATGGAGGCAATGGTAGGGGAGGATCAGATGGGACAGATGTCACACAGTCCAGCTCTACTTCAGGATGGCCATTCCTGAAAAAAGGGAATGGTCTTTTGACAGAAGACAAGGACCTCATGACCTCATGGAACTACACATTAAAACTCATCACATACTCACCTGTGGAATACAATTAAGAGGATGTTTTGTTTCAGGGTTGGTTTTGGTTTTTGTTTTGATTGCTTTTGGGGGTTTTTTTAACCATGAGAACTCTTTTTTCTTCCTAATTCTAAATAAGGTTAGGAGTAAGGAAAACTTACTATTGACCACTGGCAGACAGGATTAGATATCTTTTGAATCACGGTCTCAGTGAAGTCAGTTCCCCAATGGGAGGTAATGTATTCTGCATTTTCATCAAGGCCAGGTAAGACAACTTGCCCTGATTTCAACATCGATTTGTCAATTCATCAGGCATGAGCACTTCAAGCACAGGCAAATAATAAAAGTCAATTTAATAGCAGATTTGGCTGCCTTTTGGAAAGCAAACTCTGCAGACTGGTAGGAGAAGGAAGAGTAACTGCCGTCAGAGCTGGAACAGGAATGCAGGTATCATTAATGGATCATCTGGATCATGACAATTCCTTCCAAAAATTCCACCCAGTTTCTGGGCCCAACATGCCCAGAGCTTCACAGAAAAAAATATGAAAGTGATTTTACAAAGCGGCAGTTGAGTTCTGGCAAAACTAAGAAGATCCTAGTGTGAGCATTCAGCAGATGATTTACAAATAAATGAAACCTGAACAATGCCAATTTTCAAAGACACATTTTCATAGAATATGGTCTTCAGCATGTTCTCTAGAGTCCTGCTTTCACTTCTAGCACTACCGTGGTATCAGTAATATTTCCATAGAATCGGTTTATTCCCATAGTCACCTTCACAGGAGATTTCTGGTATGAACGTAAAGGTAGGCAATGTGGAGAGCTACTTTTCAATGTCAGACTGTCAGCACATCCAAGCAAAGACACAGAGACACTAAAGCTGTACTGAATGCAATTCAAAGTATTCACAAGTATTTACCCCTTTCTTGCTCTAGAAATCATCAAGAAGTTTTTTTTTTTTTACTCCACAAAAATATTAATAAATATTTTAAATATAATAAATATATATTTTTAATATAATAAAAAGATACAATATCTTAAGAATTAATAAAACAGTACCAAACACATTAATGTATTACTGGATTTAAGGAAAATACTTCAAAGTTACTGGTTTTGCCTCTGTACTATAAATGTTGGATATTTCTTAACTTAATAAAGCTCCATAGGCTATTGCTGGTCAAATCTTGAGAAGTCTTAATAAATTCTCCAGAAAGAATTTCAATATTGTGAAGACTCAACACTTCCGTTATTAACTAGGTTATATTCTGGGTTTTTTAGCCTGATTTGAGAAAATCCTTTCACAAAATCAAAATATTTTTGTGTCTCAGTGTCTCAATAGATAAAAGATTATTTTGGTAAAAATTAGCCCTTAAAATAATAGATAAGTCAGTAACATTAGGAAAAATATTTCAGACTCTTTGGTTATGAAGACTAATAATGATAAAAATCAAACTTAAATTGTCAACACTTCAGTCTACACCAAAACCCAAGAGTCCTAATTGCATTGGTGTCATTGAGGCAGACTAATAAGATAAGTATATGTGCATTTAGTGTGCACTGTTGTATGTTTGTTGGGGACTAATCATAGTAAAATAAATCCAATACAGCAATGGAAAAGGTTGTGTTATGACTCATAAATATTTATAAGCCAGGAAAACAGTCAAGTTGGGTTTGATGTTCAGGAAAGAAGAGATTTATTTTTCATGAATCCAATTCTTTAAGAGCTTCAGTGTGCAACATTTTTAATCTTTATATAAATGACCTTGATAAAATGAATAAATTGAGCAAGGCTATCACCTAGTGGTCAATGGGAGTAATATTTTATTTTTTCTTGTGAGCTTTTTTATTTGCTGGGGAGGTGTTTTGGAGACCTTTTTGCCTCCATAGAGATCTGTCAAATACTGAATTGGCACAGCAATATTATATAAGCAGATAATGAATACATTAAGAAACCCTTGTTGTGCCAATGTTTTATTACTTGTAGTTTATTTTTACCTTCAGTAGCTCTTTTAAATCATCTCAAAAAGTCCTACTAAATCCTTAATTTCACTTAGTGTTGTTTTTTTAATTTCGGAAACAAACCTAAATGTCTGCCTTAAAAGCCTATTCAGACATTTTCAAGAGTATACAGCACTGAGTTCAAGCAACACTCCTTTAACTATGACAAAGGGAAGAAAATACCAAGAAGGTATTTCTAGCAGATAGAAAACCTAAACTGAAGGGAAAAATGAAAGATTCATTCCTAAAATAAATAAACAAATAAATACAAAAGGAAATAATCAGTGTCAATTCCACAGTGAAAATAGGTTTGGATGTTTGGGGGGGGGGAGGGGCTGGGCTACAAGTTTTTGGGTATAAAAGCAAAGAAAACAAACCCCATCCACACACACACACACACACACACTTGAAGCTCTGCACTACTGCAGTATCAGTACTCCAGGGCCCACAGGAGCTTGGTCACAGCCTGCTGCTCTGGAGGCTACACCAGCACGGAACAAAAGCCAGAGCGTGCCCTAAGCAGCTTAGTCCCTACACCTCCACACTGGTATTAGCCCAGGGCATTATATACAGGCTGTAGGATTATCTTATCAAGGGCACAGGGGCCAGAGCTTCAGGAGTTTAGCTGGACAGTCGGCACACTGTAATTATTTGTCACGCTGGAAGAGGAAATAGTTTTCCATCTTGGAGGTTTCCTCCTTGTTTTTAAGCAGGCTTCTTTCTATCTCAGCTGAGACCAAGAAGTGAGAGCATGCAATTTTATCAGGAAGTATTGGTGCTATATATTTTCAAACCATTTAGAAAAGTTATTCTAAACAGACTTCACTGTTTTTTAAACACACAAAAACCCCAAACAAACAAAATCCCCCAAATCAAAACAAACAAAAAAAATTCCAACATTCAAACCAAAACTTGAGCTGTAACAAAAATAAGTTTCAGCTTAGAAAAAGTTGTTAGTGTCCTGGACTACAGGGAACATCATTAAAAGATTGGCCACATTACTGCATCCAAGTTTCTCAGTCCATGGATGGTAATATATCTCTTTTCTCCTTGAGACTGTACAATATGTAGCAAGGAGCGGTACTTACAGAAATAATACAGGAGAAGTTGACCTGAAATAGTGGAGAGTCCCATTTATTTGAGACACAAAATTAAAATATTTCCCCCTCAATTTGACTCATGACATTTTTTCCTCAAGCCCCATCATTTTGTTCGTCTTGACTCCTTCAAACAGGACTTCAGTATTTCACCTGCAACCACAAGGGCACTGCACAGGTCACAAATCCTGTCTGCACAGTGGCTGATTGCAATTGGTGACCCCAACCACAGCTTCAAAGTACAACCCTGATAAGAAACAGCATGTCAGGGATCCCCAGTGAAATATGAAACTCCACACAGGAAGAGTGCCAGAAGTCGAAGGCAAGTTCCAAATACTGCTCTCACCACACTTCTTCCTCCGTGGTAATGGCAAATGATACATGTGCTACCAGTTTCTCAGTTGTCTACAAGCAATTATCTATTAGTCACCAACAAATACCACCAAACACTGAGAATTTGCATGTAATGTATCCAACCAGTTACTACTGACAGATCTTCCCCTACTCATCACTGAGCTACACGTATTCACATTTTGTTGCTGTAATACTCAGAGTAGACACCCAAGGAACTTCTACATGAACATATGAAGTGTTCATATGTGAATGTCACTTCAGACCTGAGACAATATTTCCTAAAAGTTTTCACAGCCATGACTCATCCATAGTCTTCTTTCTCCAAGGTTACAACTGTTTTCTGCAGTGTTGTTTCTGCTAAACCTCTCAAATATAGGATTCAAGAGCAGATCTACTTGGATCACCCCATCCCAGGGAGGAGTATCCTCTCCTTACACTGAGTGCATGTCTATTCCCACTGAGTTGTAATGTAAGCATTATTTATAGTAACTGCAGTTTTTATCATGAGTTAAGTCACATCTAGAAATAGAATGCCACAACTATCATGTGTACCCATTTTTATTTCAGAAATAAAAGTCGAAGCTGAACTTCAGTGTGAAATTGAATTCCTCCTCTCTGATAGAATCTCTGATCATATCTGCAGGTGTTAATTGCTCTTTTAATAATACCAAAAACTAACTACATTAAGGCTAACAGTAGGAACATAAACTATTGCAACTTCTTACCAAGGTCTCAAAGTATAAAGACATACCTTGTCCCCTTTTACTCCTCCAAAAGAGACTGGTTAAAACCAGCACAGTGTCCAATTCCCTGAAGACTTTATTAACTCAGGCCTGCAGTGTTAAGTAAGTCAGGTACCAGATCAGACAGAATTAGATTAGACAAATTAATCAGTGGAGGATGCATTGTACAATATCCAGTTCAACCTGCCTGCAATTGTATTTCATTTACAATTTAGGGACAAGTTTCAGTCTTTAATGACAAATTCACTTTTTTCTTCACATGCCAGAAGTTAGCTGGCAATGTACTGACTGTGGTACCAGTAAAACAGAAAAAAACAGTTGCTGTACAGTATTAACATACTAGGCTGCTTGGTAGTTTGGGATTCACAAGGCATAAAATACATTGAAAACACACTTGCAAATTTGAGCTGTTTAGAACCTTGCTGCTTTATCTGCAGTTCAACCTTGTGCTCCCACGTTTTTGTGCTCCCACGTTTTTGAAAAGAAACAGCTCAACAATATTTTCTAGGAAAGTTTTGCCTCAAAGTACTCATTTCCCACCTGACCACTCATTTTGACCTAACCACTGCATTGTCTAATGGATCCAGGGCTATTCCAGATCTGAATCTTTAATAAACTTTTCATTCACCCAGATCCTTTATTCTAGGCACAAAAAGATTATTTTTGTAAGACCTTCAATTAAGGTCAACAGCACAACTAGCCACGATACTTCTTTAATGGGGGGAAAACGAGAAATGGCACAAGATCCACAACAAACCAAGCCCAAACCCAAAAATAAGAGCAATATCCTCCCTCTTTCAATTCCTTCTCCCACTGTCCAATTTTATATATTTTAAAGACAAACTCGGAAGAATTGACCACATACTCAAAACATACTTGATGTTGGACATGGCACCTGGAGTTCCACCTCAATCTTGGAGCAGGGGCAGCTGCAACAGAACGCTCAGGAATGGGTTCTGTTGATTTAGAAGATCGCCAAGAACTCTCCCAGCTGTTTCTGCCAGTGGTCCCACAACCTTACAGTAGTAGAGATCTTTTCTATGTAATGTATGTAATGAATTTAAGCCAGAAATCATAACTGTCACTGAGGATCACAGGTTTTTTTAAAATTAAACCTCCTATTTTTTGGTAGGTAGTAACAAGTTTTCATTCTAAAAGAACAGCTGTGCAAAAGAAATCTAGGTCATGAAGATTCCATTATTTTCTATGAAAGAAAATGTCAAGGGAATTTTTCCCTCACTATAAGTGAATTTTTAGCATTTAAAAACTTCAGTATGATAAATCAATCACACAGTTTAAAGCTTTCACTCTCCAACAGAACAAAAAAACCCTTAAAATATTGTTTATTGTTTCTCCTCACAGAAATATTTCCCTCTTTCTAAAATAAAATTTGACTAGAATTGACAGAATTTTGTCAAGTACTGAAAATTTATCAGAACTTTAACAAAATATGTTGACAATCAGGATTTTCCAAACACCCTCCAAACAGAAGCAAACTACATAGTAAGAAGTTGGGCATTACCCACCTCCCACTCTGTAGCAGGAAATGACAGCACATCCAAAATTAGCTTATCTTGTACTCAGTGTCCAAATACAAGATCCTTCATGTTCTGCATGCACTGACTCAAATCAATGAATCGAAGTCTCCCTCAGAGTCAAAACAACTGTTTCTCTTGGCTAAATTCTGCAACAATTCTCACTGAAAATTTATTTTAGCTAAGTTGCCTCAAATCTAAGAGACAAAATACATGAACATGCTTGCTATCTCCAAAGCATTCCAGAAAGGAAACAAAGAACCCAAAAGTATCTGTGTTTGGCTCCATCTCTAGAAGCCATGGGATGTGGATGGAAGATCATAATGCAAGGTTAAAGTTAACAAATATTGATGAGAGATGCAGTGTAATGTGACACCTGCTACAGGCAGAATTACAGAAGACTACAATTTCATCCTCATTATTGTTTTTGGGGAAAAAAAGACTTACAGGTGTTGAAATTCATAAATAATATAGCTCCACAGTTTTATTATTCTCCCTGTCTTGCTTCTGGCTTCAAAAATCAGTGCCTCAATTTTTATTAAAGATGATAAAACAGTGCAGGGTTTGCATAGTCTCAAGAAGGCAATGACACGAGAAGCAGGATCTGTATTGCACACATTTATATGGATGGATTGGACCCAACAAATGAAGTAGCTCAATCCAGCTCTTCACAGCTAGCACAGAATCTTGTTTTGGATTAATTTTCAGGCAGGAGAACTGTTTCACTCAGAAGATGAAGTGTTTTGGAATGAGTTTCAATGAGATAGTTAGAAACATCACATCAAATCTTTTTTTAAATCACAGACATTTAAACTGCCACAGCCAAAGAGCCTGTTCACATTCTGCTTTCAAACGCACTAGTAAAAAATCCAAGGGAAAAATATAATAAAAACCGTATCTGCTCTGTGATCTTTTGGGAACTGAATAATAATAATACTTAACAGTGATATAGCACTTTACCTCTTCAAAGCACTGCATAATCATTAACTGAAAAAATAATCTGACAACAATAACTCATCTACCTCCCATCTGCCATCAGCATTGCACTCCAAATGAGAGCATTGCAAAGAGAACATTACTTAGTACAGCCAACACCAACTTTCTTATCTCGTTTCTCCAATTTAACTGGTACATTTCCTGCATGGGGCAAAAGGGGCCTCTGAGGGCAAATACCAGTGACAAGAGCCCTAGCAGGCCACAGCTGATCAAGGTCAGCTCACACAACACTAGCTGAGGGCCACAGTCACTGGAGGGCTGCTTATTCCAGACAGAAAATAGTCGGTGTTGGTACTTGAATTAAAATCAAACCAAAACCCACAGAATTCCTCAATTGCCAGCTAAGCACTGAGTAACTAGGAAACTCATTGTTTTTGTCTTTGGAAGGGGTGTGGAGGGCATGGAATAGCCTAGAAATAGCAAACTACTGAGCAAGTTCCATGATTCTCCTTCTCCAAAATATGCAATTTAAAATTGTAAATGCAAGATTTCCACACAGATTGACTTGACTACTAGAAATATACCAGGTAACATTAAGTGTTTCTGTATTCAGTTTAGGACAAGTAGGGTGAAGCAGTAATTTATTACTAACTGGCTACTTCTAAGTCACCTTATCCATGTGTCACATGTACATCCTAAGAAATTACTGTACAGAAATGAAAACCATGACAAGTAATCCAGAACATTCAAAAGACCACTTTCTCAAAAATGCTCCCTGAGATAGGAAATACACAGAAAAAAGGATCCCTGATAATGTCTGCTTGGGAAAGCAGCTGCAGAAAACCAGATACACAAACGAGAGAACAGATACACAAAAGAGAGAATTTTCAGATTTAATCTCTCCCCCACCCATTCATTCCTTCATCTGTATCTTCTATATAAATGCTACGGTCCCGTGCCGGCTAGCACGATGTCCCGGGCACCGAGCAATCTTCCACCTGCCTCGAGCGAGGACGGACGGACGGACACCGACCGTGGCGCGGCAGGGCCGGCGAAGCCCCTGCTTGGGCTCCCCTTCCCCACCGGTGTCGAAGGCACGCAAGGAGGTAGGAAAGAAGCGGAGGGACTCCTTCATGGAGGAAAAGGTTTACTGCAAGGAAAAAAAAGCAGAGAAAGAAGCCGAAGCCGCGTGGCTTGCAGGAAGTCTTGTACTCCCATTTTTTGGGCGTGGAAAACACACAGTAACCAATGGAACATCAGCCAGGGGGTGTTACCAAGGCGGGGAGAAGGAATTACAGCAAATGGGAGAAGGGGTAGGCGGGGAGGAGTAACAAGGACCAATTAACAACCGAAGAACATAGAACTCTCTGGAAATACAACCAAATATGAGAAATAAGGGGAGGGAAAGGCTGCGGCCAGGGGTAAGGCACGGATTTATATATTTTTCACAGCTTTATGAATGCTCCGGGCTTTTGGGCTGTGGCAGCATCAAACCAATGGACCTTTGGGTGCACTTGATCTCGCTGACCCTGGTTTTGGCCATGGTTCACTGCAACATCTAAAAACTTGTAACTGTGCTGTGTATTCTAGGTATTATGGAAACAAATAATTTACTTGCCTTTTACCTTGAATCAAGGGGAACTTCAAGGTAACTTTCCAAAAAGGACTTCTCTCCTAAAGGCAGAGCAAGTCTAAAAACCAGAATACAGGGATTCCTTTACAAGTGCTTTGGCTTCTCGGCACATGCTCCAAAAGGCTAAAATCATTTGTCCAAGATGGTCAGGCTGGTTTGACAATGACCACTGCAGGATCAAATCACTTTTAGTTACCAGGTAAAATCTGCAGAACACTCCAGCTTTCTGCTGGGATACTGCAGAGCTCACCTCACTGTCAGATCTATAGAACAAACACCACCCGAGGTGTCATAGTCATAGCAAAAGCAGCTGCTGATGGCTTTACCAGGCAGTTTTCAAATCTCATTCACTCTCAGAAATGGTTTTATTCACAACTTACTTGCATGGCCCAAGTGAGTTTGGGCTTCATATACTGTAAATATTAGCAAAATGATAAATGATAAGCTTTCGTTATCTAGGAAAAAACTTTTAGATAAATCTCAGACCATCTAGTAAAGGCACAGAAAACACCATTGATTGAGGGAGTACTCAACAAAGCAACTCATCTGAGGCTTACTAAATTATAGGCCCCAGTACTTTTGGGAGGCACAATTTATCACATATAATCACAGACAGACATACAGGCCTTTCTTCTTTTTATGAACCTACATTTTGTGGTGTACATTATGGTTTCTATATCAACTTGTATTCTGCTGAAGAAGCCACTGTAGCATCACCTTGTAGAAATGAAGTTATCAACATTAGAAGCCCATTTACCATCTTTTGAGAAAAGGGCACAAGCTTAGCAGTTTGCTTTGCCATAATTAATTTACAAAGCATTAAAGAAATTAACACCATGTGAATCAAAAGTTATAACAGGAACAAAAAAGAAACTATGACAATTTCTTTGTTCACAAGTTAAAGTGTTTTCTTTAATTATTATTTAAAGGAGTGACTTTTTTCCCTCCTTAATGGACTAATGCAATAAAAACCACTTAGAGAGCTGCTCTTTCCTTTCTTCTCTTCAAGTCTGTCTGTAATTATTTCCCTCTGTTGTTGGTAGCTCCCCCAGGCTGCAGAACCACAAAGTAATCCAACACCACATTTTCATGGGGTCATAAACCCTGACTAGATGACAGTTAACTCCAGTGGCCAGTTTGCTAAGGAAGGGTCACAAAGACATTTATAATTCATGACTGTGAATTTGCACAGTGTGTGTTTGAATGCATTTCAAACATTGTTTATGCCCTGTGGCAGTTTTACAGCTCTTTACACCAAAGCTTCACTTCTGTAAATACCTGCAGTTTCACTGAGGACAGCTCCTCTCCAAGGTTCCTGCATTCTGCAGGCACCCCCAAACAATATTTGCACAAACAATGAACTAATTTACTGTAGCAAGTCTAAGGTACCATGCCTTTTGTCAATAATGAACCCTACTACTCATCTCTTTTAGAACTATAAAAGGGTGATTTTGTCGTTGTCATTGGACAGACTTGTCCTTGTGTGCAGTCATGACAATATAAACTTCCTCTATTCCATAAATTAGTTTCTTCATTATCTTCTCCACTTAGCTCATTGATCCACAAATGCAGTACTCTTTTTGGTCCTTTAAGACTGCTATGCCAGCTTGAGCACTTTCCACAGGAGAGGGGAAAAAAAAAAAAAAAACAAGGCAACTCAACCATTTCAGTAAGAAATTAGATTGTTCTTTCTTGCACTGTCCCTAACAATAAGCAGCCTATCTAACAGTGCAGCAGTGACAAGAGAAGAGAAACTAAATTTAGATTGAGATTCAGCAGCAAGGTTTGTTTTCCTCACCCCCTTCCATTACTTCTCTAGCTTTCACTTAACAAAAAAACTTGGAATAAGGACAGTCCCAAAACTAGCAGAAAACAATGCAAAATTACTTCATTGAAAAAAGCAATTTCAAAATGTCATTTTTTCTTATTATTTCGTTTAAAATAGTATCTTTAGAAACACTCCCAGAGATGTGACTTATCTAGGAATAAAAGAAGAAATCAAAGTACAGTTTTGCTGAAATGCACAAAGCATAGCTGTATAAGAAAAGAGTTGGAACATCTGTTGGACAGCAGTAACTTCACTGACACCGGAGTGCACCCAGAGAAATCTGAAGTGGAAGTGGCTGCAGATTTAGGAAAGAACAGCAACAATTTAAGTCATGACAAGATAGTCTCACTGTCATCCTCTAATCTCTTGCCATTAACATATCTCCTCTCTTTTCCTGGTAAAATCTAGCCCTATATATGCTTTTGCTACTATCACACCTCAAAATCAGATTAAACTATCCACACTGTCCTGTAGAATGTGCATTAATAATTCTTACTTACAAAGAATGTCTGTCTTTTCTGTACACCACAGTTATTCAGGTAAGAAATAGCTTTAGGTCACAACTCAAAACAGCTGAATTATTTCTGCACTTGCACATTACTAACTGAATCAGAGCTGTGGTTACCTATCCCTTAGAATACTATTACTGTTGCCTATCTTCTGCCTGGTGAGTTGCAAGTCTAATAACAACCTCAGACGTAACAGAAAAACATATCTAAAGCACACAAACCCTCTACATAGGGTTCTACTTAGAAGAAAAGGTTAAATTAAACCTAATCTTTTAAAAACATTTGTATTCCTCGTATTTAGTTAAATACAATACCTACCAGCTACTTTTTGGGCACTAAGTCCTTGCCAGCAACCTTTCAGATTTAAGTGCCATGGTCTGCAGAACTATTCCCAACAAGTGCACATGGAGCAGCTCCCTGGAGAAGCACTAAGTATTGGTGCAACACAGTGTTACTTACCTTCCCTTCAATTTTATCCTCTTAAGTTGTGCTGTTTGAAGCAAAATCAATTCAAGTTGCTTTGGTTACTCTCACTTTCAGAGTCTGAACCATTACCTGGAGCACTGCAGCACCGACTTAGCTGCACTCAGATCTATTTCAGGCCTTAGTGAATAATTCTGTGCTGTTCATAGTGCATTATACTCAGCAGTGTTGTATTTTCCAGTTAGTTGTTTAAGCACTAGCATGTTTACATTGTCCATGACAAAACTGTGGAAGAAATGACCTGTATTGTTGTCTACCAAAGGGCATAGGTAAAGAATCCATTATATTTCTTTCAGCATCTAAATATTAGAGAAACGGAGTAAAATAACTTCATTCCTCTGTTGGTAAAGAGGAAACACACCTGCTAATGAAGAAACAGCTGAGGTTTTCCATGAGAATGAACTTCCCGTACAGAAACCTGGCATTTCTCCTTCAAGAATCTTTTTATCAATACACAATTGGCAAAATATTTTTTGATTGAAAACTGGACTAAAATTTTGATAAGTCAGTACTGGAACTGTATATATTGAAAAGCCATGCTGCAGTACATCCACCTCTCATGTGAGCCAATTTGAAATTGTGTGCTCTAGTACTTTGTGTAGGTTTGGACGTGATGGAAATACCACATTTGGGGAAGTTTTGTTTCTCAATAACCATGGTCTCTGTGAGAAGAAAAATCTTCATTACAAAAACCCCCAAAATTTATGATGGGGAAGAAGGGAGTCTGTCAAAACCAAGTAGTCCCAGTCACTTTTTCTCTGCAAGGACAGCATCAGCTTGAGCCAACACCGAGTGCTCTCACCTGCACAGCACTGCAGGTTTGCCTGGGGAGCTTTGTCCTCACCTGGCCTTAGCAGCACCATCCCTCTCCAACATATTGCTTGCAGCAGTTTTGTTAACACTGTCTGGAGGAACAGTAGAGAACTGTCATCCTCAGTATTCAGCCTTTTTGAGCAAAGTAGTGCCCTTCACGTAACAGCTTCTCCCCTGGGAATATCACCAAGGAAAATCCAGGTAAGGAAACTGACAAGTGAAAACCTTGTTAAAAATTTAAATTCTCTAACAAATGTTCATATTTGTATGCCCATTTTATTGGGCTTTAAAATTATAAGCTGCATTTAGAAGCAGCTTAGATATAAACTAGCTGGAGTAAAAAGATATTTTTGAAGGAATAATTAATAAACTTTTACAAATATCTGAGGTCCAGTTTTATGTGTAAACATCCTGCATCTGCAGGCAATCAGACAGAAGTCTCCTCTAAGAGGAGGGTCCTGTGGATGAAGGTCAAAAGTAAAGCATTCAAATAATGTGCCAGCTATTTATGCTGTAGAGGGGGGGAAATAGTTACCTGAAATCTTATTCTTCCACATTTTCACCCACTTATTAACAAATGAAGCAAATTTCATATGCAGCTCCTGGTCTTTTCCAATAGCTTTCAGGAACTCTGAAGTTCTTTTTTGAATGTCAGTATTATTTTTTGCTAAGTGCAGGAAATGCAGGAAAGGATAAGGGTGTGTTGGGGGCAGATGATCTTATTCACTGGGGCAAAAGGCACAATTTGGCCACCATGATATTTAGACTGTCCAGGTGCTTTAAAACCACGTCAAACATTCCATGTGCTTTAGCAGCACACAAGAAGCTTCAGCAGAGTGGTCAGCAGGACAGGAACCCATAAATCAGCCTGTGGCCACAATATGGGGACTGGTGGTTACAAGCACATTAAGGGAATTCAGCGAGGAGATGGTAAGAAGCCAACTCATTATAGTGACAAACAGCACCCAGATGCAGGAACGCCTGCTCACAGAGGCAGACACCTGCCCTTGCAGGCAGCAACTGCTCTCAGCCCACATGCTGGGACAGGACAGATGTGCTGGCACCCTGGGACAGGGACAGATGATGGCCTAGCCAGCCAAAGCATGAGCCCAGCTCGGCCTAGTGGCACCTGCACCCTCAAGTGCAGGGCAGACTGGTCCCTTGTCCTACAGTAACAAAGGCAACAATTATCTTTTATGATGACAAAAAAAAAAAAAAAAAAAAAAAAAAAAATTCAATTCCGCTTCTTAATTTCCACAATCAGTTGATCAGTTATTGCTTTATTGGGGCCCCAACTTTAACTAGCTTACAGCAGGAAAAGAGAAAAAATCTTTACTGATAACAAATACAAAATTCAGGAACATAGAAGCAGAGCAATTGTAATGTACTTTTCAGGAAATATGAAAAGTAGTCTTTGGATGGGCTCGAGCAGAAAGGCAGATAAAATACATTGTCCAAGAACATAAAAAAAGATATAGTCCAGAGACCTTGCCCCAGAATTCTTTCAGGGGGTTTGGAAATAGCTGAAGGGGACTGTTGTCAGGGAAGATGCTGCTTTACAGCCAAATGGTGAGGTGTGGACACTTGATGTTCATTTAAAGATAGAGGAAAAAAAATAAACTGCAGGCATTGGAACACCCATTCTGTAAGGGAATGCATGATTTAACTAGATGTGCAAGTCCTCATGTTAGGATCCACTGAAGGCTGGAAATAACACATGGGTAATCATAACATTAAATTAATGGAGTAGTTTTCCTCAGACTCCTTTGACTATTTGTGAAGCTGAGGCTCCTTACCTTGCTGTCCAGACTAGATGTCCTAAATAAGGCAAATCCTTCAGGCAATATATTATTTTTGCTCCAGCTAGATTTTTTAGCAAGTAATATTCAATAGATTTGCTTAAAAATTATGGTATTGCAAGCAAAAGAAGCAGGAGAATATGAAACCAGCTGCAGTTACTTAAGTAGCATAACAGCTACTTGAGTTATTCACAGGAATTTATTCAAAACTGGAAGTTTTCAGTTCAAGTGTTTTCAAGAATTTAGTTCCGGCCCCAAAGGGCAGCAGTTCATTTAGAAATGGGACGTTACAGTAACAGGCATGAATAAGAAGCCTCTTAAATTACAAGGACAAGTCTTAATGGTAAACTAAGGGTCTCCAAGCTGACTGTCAAAGCACATAATCAATTTAAGGACGCAAACAGCACTTAATGTAAAGCTTGTTTCAGTAATGGCATGACCAAGTTGGACCTGTTACCCTAAACCCAGTAAGTCAAAGGTATTATTTATCTGATTGTGTGCGCAAATACCATCAAAGGACATGTTGAAGTGAAGGCACTGTGATTCCTGCCATGGTGAGGCAGATTGCAGCACTGAAGGGACCCTGAATGAGCACTGCCTCTGCTTGTCCCCCCCACAATTCACTTCCAGAGCTTCATTCTTGCGATCAACCTGCATTAAGAGACAGCTTTCAGTGCAGAGTTGAACTTTAAGTTCCCAAATCTATTCAAAACCAATACTTAAAATGGAATTGTCCTTTTCTAATGGAACCAAGCTGTGCTTTCTCCCTCCTCTCCTTTCATAAATGTCAAAAAACTCAGTTGGTTTACTCATTTACAATAGAGAACCTTTTGCCATGGAAAAACATTGCATAGCTATGGTTCAAGGGTAGGTCATCATCTATATAGTTTTGAGATCCAGAGACAAAAGGCTTCATAAGGCTTTTGTTACCATAGCAAAAAAGCTGCAAATGCTGTAAATAAAAGAAATTAAACTCTCTCTGATTGCATTTCCTTAAGATTAGCAATGACAGCTGCCCATGTATCACAGAAAGCAGAAAAACACAAAGCTGATCTGCAAATACAATTACTACATTTTTGATATTTAAATGTGAAAGTAAACCTATAATGAACTAATGCACTAAATTAATTTCAGATTGCCAGGGATAACAGAGCCACTCAGTTTATTTCTAATTGCTATATCAAAGTTTTTTACTCTGAAATGAATGTCAAGGTACATAATCCCAGGCCTGAGCATTTTGTAGGTCTGCATTTCTCAGACACCTCAAAAAGCATTTCTCATAAACACTTCTTTATAAACCATAGCGCTCCATATAAACAAAGTCACAGAGGACTACATTGATGTCAATTACTGTAATTTCTTCTTCAAAACACTAGTTTGATGATGGACTAATAAACTTAATCATTTTTAAAACCTGATTACTTCGTAAACATAGTATCAAGTAGAAATACATGTAACAGCAAAAAACTTCTGTCCCTGAAGCAACTCTCAAAAAATTCCCATTCAACCTATAGTCTCATTTTCCATAGTAAGTCTGCTCACTGGGCTCATGGTAAAGACTAAACCTAAAATAATATTACAAGCAGGTCCACTGAGCTTACAGCAAATTATAAGTTTTATAGGTGTAAGGGGAAAGGAGGTTTTATGGTAACACTAAAATGACTGGTGCAAAACACTATAAAGCTTCCTGCTGCTTGATAAAGAAGTGCTCCATATTTAAGAAGCAAAAAAGGTGTATGAAAATCTGTATAAAATAATGGAAATGGCTTCTCTAAGTAGTTGGACATATTTAGATGTGAATTTCTTAAATCTGTTATAGGCTAATAAAAACCAAAAAACGTCCAAGTTCTTTCCTACCTTTGTTCTTACAAGTACAATACAAGAGCAGTATGAGAAATGCAGCATCTCTTGTGCAATTTTAAGGCTCTAATCCAGAGCTTCATCTTCAAACTTAAAAGGAAAGTGTTCCAGTTTGCCCAAAACCTCTTACATAAGCAAAACTGAACATGCTCTAATAGTCAAATGGCGATAAATACTCTTTAAACTACAATTGACCACTACCTAGAGGATTGCTGATTAAAGTCCTTGGGAATGAAAATTTTACACTGGTGCTTTGAAAGAAGTCTTCTCCTTGCAACCACACATTTTTAAAACCAGGCTCCACACAGAATTGTAGTCCTGCAGTAGTTTATTGGCAACCTAAGCAAACTGGGTCCAATTACACAATTTTGAAGGCGACTATTTGGTACTTCTATTCTTTTAATAGTTTTCTAACACATCAACAATTTTGCAGAAATCTGATCAGCAGACCTGCAAAGGAAATATCCTCCCTCTCTAACAAAGATTTATGACGTTGAGTTCTCATAATTCAATACATGATGAAAAATAATCTTATTAAACAAAGATTTTAATCCTTTTTCTTATTATGATGAATTATCAATATCATGCTTTATCAATCATACAATATTACCTAAAAATAGAGTTGATGAGAGCTTTTGTGCTGTACCCAAGTTTTAGTCTAAATAAATAGCTATTTAATATCTACTATAAAAAATGACCATGTGAAGAGATGCCTTTCCAATTTTGCATCCTGATGAAGAATAAATGCCTTGCAACTAAGAGTTCCTCAGTGCTAATTCAACCATTGTCATCCTTCAAACACTGGCAGTGATTACTGCCTGACAAATGTTATGCTTACTGGTGGGTTTGTTTGACAACTTTGTGCACCTTTTTGCAAATCACAATTTAAACAAGAACAAGAAAGGGAAACAGCAAATTAACTAATTCTTGGACAAAAGTATAGTATTTCAGGCCGCTTCAAAGATTCATCTTATCCACATTGCGTGACCATCCACACTGTGCACATGGAAACCAGCACATAGCGAGTATTGTCCATCTGAACCAGCAGGTATGACTTTTTATAAATATTTTTAAGTCTGGGTTTCACATTTTACAGTTCATTGCTACTCTTCTACCAGGTTTTGTACAGTTTCTTCATTTTTAAAACAGTTAGAACAGTATTGACAAAGTTATTCAAACAATATCCATCTTGTTTAACAACTAACCAAGTGACTAAAATAATAGGTTCCTATTTCTCATGTGTCAAAAGTCAGAGAGAGGTAAGACAGGCTTAAGGAATACAGCTGCAGAGCAGGAAACATTAAACCTTGTGGAGAGTAATGAATTAACAAAATGCACTTTGATGTTGCTTATCAAAGAGCTACAGCACATTGACTCAAAAAGTGGGAAAATATCTTGGCACTTAAACAAGTATAGTCAAACTCATTCATTTCCAATCTCTACATTACAAATGACAGAACAAAGGCAGAGTATGACACAAAAATAGGAACAAGTTCACGTTTTCAGAATGAGCTGTACCACAGCTCCATGTTCTTAGTAACATACATACATTGGGTTAAGATTGTGGTAGAAGACAGTAGAAGAAAAATCAAGTGACTGGATGGTCGAGGGGTATTTGCAATAGGTTTTTTGCAATTTTCAGGGCTGAAAGACTGCACAAAATTGGCTTCTGTGTAACTGCAACAGTGTCATATAAAGTACTTCCTAGTGATTTCATCACTATCTGCTTCTGGCTCTTTGTTAGACATAGTATTTTGTTCTACTAAAAATAAAAAATACATGAAGAGCTTCTTTTTCTTGGTTGGGTTTTTTTTCTTTTATTTTAAAAAACTATTTCCTTTTCATTGAACAAATATTAGCAGAGAACTACTTGCACCTATGGCTTTTTGTTGAAAGACCAGCTTGGCAGATCATGCCACTCAGAGTAAGTGAACTAGAACTTGACTCCAGCAGCTATCTACAGCACAGTCAAATTATTCCTAATAATCTAAATATTCCAGATCTCATAGGGTTGTAGTAATAAGAAATTCCTATCAAAAGAATGTGTGTTTTCATCAAAGCAGAAATCCATGGCAGTGAAATGTTGCCTTTGTGCTTGCTTTGATTTCTGACTGATTGTTAATTATGAGACAGACAGCTGTATCAGCCTTACATCTGATTGGTTTGGATGCTTCAAGTTGCAGCAGTCCAGCTACTCACTGTTGTTTCCTGGGGGGGTTATTATATATAATAAATCAGAAAAAGTTAAGATTAATTCTTTACTACAACATGTTTCTGTCAACATCATGTCTCTTGGAAGAGAGCCTTCTGCTCTTTAGGATGCATCTCACATTTTGTGAATGTAATTCCTGGGGATAAAAAAATGCTTGTATCAGGACAGAAATAGTGGACATAGCTAATCTTATAATAACTGAACTTATTGGGCAAAGAGTGTCCTTTCCACAGAAATCACCTACAAAAGTGAAGATAAAATTAGATATTTCTATGAAGAGAGAAGAATAGTTGTATTTACTGTAATTAGTATCACAGTGCATCCCAAGCGTTTAAGTGATCACAAGCCAAGCACAAAAGCAATAAACCAACCACCAAGTTGAGCTATTCATTCAACTTTCCACAATGATTCTGATCTCAAGCACCAAAGGCATTTTGCTTACAAAAACTCTTACTATCAAACCTTGCAGTATTTACATGCTCTATATGGATAAGAAATCATACCCCAATTTAATGCTTTAAAAAAACCAAACCAACAAGCACAACAGTTAAAGTTCAAAGAAAGAACTCCTTGAAAACTGTATTTTACCAGCTCTTTGTTTGAGGCTCTGCATTCGTACCTTAGCTAACACCCAAAGCAAGAAAATGATACTTGCTCAGTCACAAAGAAATCTGTTGCCATGGGAAACCCAAAGATATCAACTCAGGAACTGATAGCAGGAGTAAATGAAAATCCACTTTTCAGACATACAAAGAAAGTAAAAATCAACACACAGGGCTATGCAGCAATTGTGATTTAATCCTAATTTAGGAAAGAGTATGTGACTTTTGATTGTGGAAGCTGTATCTGCACAGTCCATGTGCAGTTGACACTTTTTGTTTTAACTTAATATCCTTCAGAAACTCCCATTCTGCCAATCTGCAGAGTGACATAAATAGACCTGCGCATTCATCCCAGTGTACATTTTTCCATGAAATGCCTTTCCCACAGGTCCCAATGGACTCAGCAAAATAGACAGGAAAATAATCATTGAGAACGAACTCATCCTTGTACAGAGTATTATGTTAAACTCCTTTTTAAGATCTAACACTTATAAGTTACCTTCCAGAAGACCTAGGGTCTCCCCTCAGACAGAATTCAAGTACAAACTCCTAAGCACTCACCAATTGATAACAGCTCATTTTGAAACACAGATGTAGAAGAAACATAAAGATTTTAATTACAGGCTAGCTGTGTTGAGATTAGTGGGAATAGGAAAGAATTTGGGCCCAGTGAGAGTTAATTAAAATAGTTAAGAGAGCTGGACCTGAAATGGGTTTTAAGATGTTAGTAACTTATTACCAAATAACTGATGATCTGTCATTTGCATATTTGCTTAGCTGTGCTTAGAATGAAGAGTAGAAACATTGATAAGTTGGTGTAGGGAACAAGGACAATTACCAATTTCCTCCCTATGTGGGAACCCATTCAAAAGTCATGCAAGAGGAAACTTAGAGGTCACTAAAGTAATTAGGATTGTTAAAGTTCAGAGAGGCAAAAAGGTCAAAATGAGGAAGATGAGTTGCTTCATCTTTTTTAGGACCACTGACCCAATTCAAGACCACCGACTCAATTCAGGACACACACTTACACATGCTTAATGACATTTAAGCTCATTTCCATACGAAGTGGAGAATGGGAGGTGTTAACGTTGTGAATATGCATTTGTATTTTGGATATTCATAATATTTGGAAATAAAAAGTGTTGTGTTTGCTTGGATCGGGGCCCTGCATCTTAGGGAGCTATCCCACACAGTGCCTGGCGCCAAATAAAACCTACACTTTCTAACTCTAAACTGTTAGAGAGTTTTTGTCCGTCTCAGTTGGATATCGATATTAGATCAATATTCATATTTTGGTAAATCAATTTCAAGTGATTCATAACTCACTTCAAGAATTTGTTGTAGGTGTTAACTTGTGCAAATGTAATTTCAACAAAGTTTTGCTGACAAAGCACCAAAGTAAAATAATTTGTAACTTGCTAATGACAAATGAGATGGAATGCACTCCTATCAGTGTAATGGCTTCATAATATTCTCAATATCCAGAGGATTAATACTTGGTTATTAATCAATAATCCATCAGCCATGGTATTGTGAAACAAATCTGTTATTGGTATTTAAATTTCTACTAAAATTTCTGAGTAGAACAAAAGCTTGGGATGTTCTGTTCAGCCTTGAAAAAAACAATTGCATTGATTAATGAAAGAAATGCATCAGTGAAGCGCTTTGCTTCAATCTGAGTTCAGACTTTAAGGTATCCCAGAAAACACTTACAATCTCAATAGTTAAATGCATCAAGAATACTACTGGTGAGAACAAGATCGTTATTCAATGCTGCAATTCAGACAAGTCTTAGCTCATTTCAGATCAGTATGTATTTTTCTAGCACTATAATTCATCTTCCTGATAGAAATTGTGCCTCAGGCTCTCATACAGTCTTTGCCAAATGTAAAAAAAAAAAACAAAAAACTGATACCTTCTGAAATTAAATTCCAATTTTGTGCTATGCTTTTTCACATTCTTGACTTATTGTCACTGGCACCTAAAGGTAGAGGCTCACTAGCATTGTCCTGTGATTGGCTGCTGCTCAGACCAGCAAGTGGCTCACAAAAGACTCAGCTGAGATTTTGTTTACTTGTTTGGTTCAGAGTTTCAAGGGTCCATAGCATCATGTACATAAATACTTTGATGTGTCACTCTGTAGAGGTTGCTCATGAGAGAGTAACTTCAGATGCTAAATATTTATCTTAACACTATTAGTAATTAGACAGTGATTTAGTCTCATTATTGTGGCATTTCTCCAATTTTATTCTTGAGCTCAAAGAGGAAACACAAGCACTCTGCCATGACACTCACCCACTCCTGTTTAGTGTCCAGAGTACAATTCTATAGGTTCCTTATTCACCTACAGGCACTGGGGCATGTTTAGACCAACAACTCCAGCCATTAGTAAGATGGCAAAAAATGTTAAGGTTAGTTAGAACTTGCTCTTTCAAGAAAACTGTATACTGCAAGACAGATTTTCACAGGAGCAAATTTACAGTCTAGACCACTTTGAGTTCTACTTGTTTGCAGAAGTCACCAAGTGTGACATTCTCCCTAAACAGAATCATTCCCCTGGGAGGAGCAGAGTCACTGTAGCACAAGCACTGAAGTTGCCTCATCTTGGAATAAATAAAGAACATGCATTGAGGGGTTGCCCTGAGCAAAAGTGACGGTAAGCGTGCAAAAGCTGAAATCTTTGAGCATCCTGTCTAATGAACACATTTCCAGGTCTGTCCTGTAATGGCATGCTGGCTGGTAACTGAAAAGTTTGCTTGCAGCTTGCATTTCAAAACATGTCCAAATAATCTACTTGACAGATAATGAAACCTCTTGCAATTACCTTTAGCTTGAAGCAGAGTTCTTCAAATATCATTTTCATATTGATTTGTGATGAAGTTAATTATGTTTTCCTGCAAGCTGGAACCCACAGCCAAAACCAAAGTCTAATCAAACCAACTGGGACTAAGATAGTTGTAAAAGAACCCTTAAAATACAGACCAGAATAAAATGACTCTTGGTCTTTGACAGAGTGACTTGGCTCCCTGTAGGGGATAAGGGTTAAATCTCATCACAAACAGACAGAAGCCCTTGCAGTCCACTAACAAGGGTGGAGGATTACCAGGAGCTCCACATCTGTTATTGACAATGCTGATGAGCCTAATTGGCAACACACAGCTGATCCCCCTGAAGCAGCAGGGGAGAGAAACAAATAAAGAGCACAAAGGTGGATAAGACAGTTTGAGCAATGTACTTCCCAGAGTGGCTCTGGATAAGCTGCACTTGCACACTGGATCTCACCAGCCCCTCCAGCAGAAAAGTATCCGAGGCTAGGGGGCTGCTGCAGGTTCAGCACCGGTGCAATAATAGAGTTCTGGCAGACAAAGAACAGACGTACACAAACAGTAAGCATGACAGCAAGACTTGTCCAAGAAAGCCACTACTGTCTGGTAGAACAAACATGCCCTACCTGCCCCCCACAAAATAATTTACTAAAGAATTACAGTTCTAACTTCTCAGCAAAATCCTGGAGTCTGTGACACCACATTTTGTATTAAGCTTATTATTACAATATTGGTTTAAATGAAAAAATTACCTAATCTTACATTTAATTTCAGATCTATTTAGAGAATATTTTAACAGTTATACTATGCTCAGTGCAGTTCATTACCAAAATATAACCCCCTTCCAGCCTGAACTGGCTTTGAACAGGGCCTACTCTCTGCAGTTCAACAGCCAAGTTGTTACAGCATTACAGAAGCCATCTCAAAAGTCAGGAGAAAATAAAAATCACGTCATCAGGCCTAATATCATAAAATTGCATACAACCCAGGTTTCCAAAGTGGCCTTTGCTCTTTTATTATCACTTACAAAATACAAGTTGCTGTCCAAGGAATTTTATTAAAGAGGTGACCTCTTGCAAACACCAGCCTACACAACTGGATTCCCTTCTTGCAAACCTCTTTCCCCAGCAAGATCCCAGCTGCCAAGACATGCTGTTGGAGTCTATGAATTACTCTTAATTAGAATATAATTAGAATGCTGGTGTCGCCACATGCCAGAAATATGACAAAAGGAGAGCCAAAGTGTGCAATTAGTGAGCAACTGCAGCTACAGAGAGCCTTCAGAAAAAGCAAAGCCAGGTGGAAGGTGCAAGTCCACCCTGAGTACAGGTCCCTCTTGCACTCTCAGACTGGCTCTGGCCACCAGTGACACCCATGGTGACCTCAGTTTCCTAATTGGCTGAAATGTGTTTGAAAGCCATTGGAAAGACTCTCTGGAGACTTTTTTCCCAGGCTTTTCATTAACTTGTGAGATCAATACATTCTCTCTGTACTAAGAGGATAAAAGGAACAAATTAGAACAAACTAAACCAGCTTTGAAACATTCTTGGGATTTTCCCAGCCTTGATGTGTACCAAGTTATATCTATTCTGGATCAGACTCAGTCATTTAATTTACTCCCCTTTTGACAAAGGTAGCCATTAGAAAGAAGAGTCAGGATTTTGGTATTGTAACCCACCTTAATATTGACAACTATAAAAATCTATCCAAACACTACTACAGACAGTTTGTCCCAGACATCAACCTCAGTTGAAGCCACAAACTGTGCAGCAAGAGTACAGTGATTCACCTTTTATCAGCAATCAATGAAATTTTCAAGCAATAACACCATTTTCTGTTACCACAAAATTTCAAGATTACTGCCTAGTTAGAAATTATAAAAATATCTACATTAGGAAGGGTAGGTGTATTAAAACGTGCCTTTCTCCAAGGGTTATCAAGAACTAACACAGAAATGATTCAAAAAAGACTCTGTGATTGAAAATGCATCTGACAAGTCCTTCAATTCTTTCCAGTCTTCTTTTTATACACACTTCTCTGATTCAAACATTTATTCACAAATTTTGTGAGTTCATAACTAATATCCTTCCAGGTGGCATTTGTCAACACATCTCAGAGTGCTGAACTGCTACGAGATCTGCTTCACCATTTGGAATTGGGAACGCCTTACCCCAACCACCTCAAAACTCCCCAGTCAAACTTAGAAATTTAATATGCAGCTGATGTTTTTTCACGTCATATTAAAATGAGTTACTTCAGTGAAACAAACATAAAATTATTTTTCTTTCATGTTTAGATATTAGTCAGAATTGAAAGGGCATTTGGAGTGTTTGCTGAAGTATGTCTGCAAGCTTTGCTCCTGTACCCATATCATGAGTGTGGTGTCCAGCTGCAAGAGTTCCTCAGATATCACCTGGGGCTTTGCAAGCATCTGAAGTCCACAAGTCTTTTAGGTCCCTCTCCAGGCATATGAATAAGATTTCACAGCAGGACACATCAATTCAGCAATCAAACCTTCAGTTTAGACAGGCTTCTCCTCTGGCTCCAGAAGGCAGCCCTCCCATTCTGTTTATTCCTCACATGCCTTTAACTGAATTCCTTGCCATTTCATGGGCATTACTGTAGATTTGTTTTACATGATCAGGAGACAAGCTTTTAAATATATGTTATGCATTAAATATCACTTATATTCAGCAGGGAAGGAAAAACATTTCTGGAGTACAGTAATTTTACAGACTCTGGTTTCTAATAAATTTTCACAGCTGCCTAAACTGCATTACCAAGTTCCAGTTTATTGTCAAGCTGGTGCACAACATCCCTCAGTGGCATGTCAAATCTTTACCAAGGCAGCAGAACTCCTAAAGCTGTCCTCATTGGCAGGAAACTTGTCAGATTAAATTGCCACCTCTTGTCAGGTAAAGATGTATGATTCGATATCTCCCTGTGGCTGATGACACAAACTGTCCTTCCACTTTGGATGTATTATGAATGTCCAGTGTTCCTTACTATGAGAAAAGATGTATCTAGTGGTGAGAGGAAATATTCCTTGCTGACTACTTTAAGCACAGTTTATTACAAATATAGACATAGGAACACAAAACTCCTAAATTTTTAAAATTGTTTTGCTCAGTTTTTACTTTTTTCCAGGGTACTTGCTTACCTGTCTAGAGAATCAAAAATTAAAGTATTTTCATTGTCTCTTGTGTCTTAAGTACTGTTTCCGTAGAGTTGTCCAGCTGCATATTTACTATTTCCAAAAGCTTGGGCAGGGAGGTTGGACCCTTCCAGTCTTACCCATTCTGTGATTACTGTGCATTCCTGCTACTCTTCCCCAGACCCCAGGAGCAGCATTTTGCTAGAAAGAATTACCTGTTACTTTTGTGGATCCTTGACTGCACCCAAGACCTGAGGAACAGAACAGAAAAGAGCCAAGTACCCCAAGTTTTTTTGGTATTTACAATGAAGTATTACTTTCATCAGCATTTTTCAAATAATTACAATTCCAAATCCTGCTGCTGACTTACTTATTCAAAACATAGTCATAGAACTCTGGCACGTGGGGGTATGCTAAACAACTTGTCTAAACTTGGAGGAAAAATAAAACAAGCTAAATACAAACAAAGTATTTCTGACATACATGCACAACAAAGTTTTGCTAGATTCCTTTACAAGCTGCATTTAAGCTTAAACAAGTTTAGCATTTCCACTTCTCACCCCCCCAAACTCCCTGTTCATTAGAAATGCAAAATAAGTTTCAGAATTTTTTTTTTTCTTGAAAGAAGAAAGCGATAGCTCTGTCTATGGAGGAGGGAAGTATTTCTTTTTCTGTATTTACAGTTTTTCAGTTATGAACTGGAAGTTCTAGGCAATGCAAATTAGGGCTTTTTAGACCAGAGATACAGAACTTAACTTTCCCAGCTATAATGGTGCAGCTCAACAGAAGGTGGCACAAAAGTTTGATTCAATAGTTTAAACCAGAAATTCCTAATAGCAGGCAGAAACTTTCCCGAAGTCCTCTGAAGCACTAGTGCTGATTAGTACTTTATTTCCTCACCTGCTTGCAGGAACACAGATTGCTTATTCTGTTCTCATCACAAACTGAAATGGCTCCAAGCAGTGCCTGGGAGCATAATTAAAAAAAATTGTGCCCCAGAGAAAGCTGCCAAGAAGCCTGAGTTAACTCAGAAATGCACTCACAGCTTTTCCAACTGACAGCCAGAGAGGAGTTGCATAGCAAGTTCAATAGACATCAGATATATGGTAATGCTGGAAATTTTCTGGGATTCACCAAAATTTTGCAAGTTTGCCAAAGAGAGCTGAATGGAATTTCAACCTACTAAAAATCAAGGTAAGAATCTAGAATAAGTAAGAATCTAAAAATGGTAAGAGTACGTATCAAGCAGTGTTTTTAGAAGTGGTAGAATTGGTGAATAAAATAATTCGAACTTCTTCACTGAAAGCTTAAATGATGATAAAATGTTCAAAAAGGGATGCTCTTTTATCCCCTTTTATGTCTTACATAAAATGGACTCTTTCCACTAACCTTTTCTATGATCCTAGACCCCAATTTAGATAATTCAATTATCATCTTCAAAGAAGAAAGATATATTAGGAAAATGAAGCTATAGACTAATGTTACCTTATTAAAATCCTATTTACATAGAATTAACATAAATACAAGTTGGTAAACCATATGCTATCACATCTGTTCCTCTGTGTATTAATAACAAGACTGTCCCCTATAGGGCTCTCAAATTAATATGCATTAGAATATATTACAAAGTATTTTGATTCTCTTGACAATATAATTTGCAGCTACATTATTTGTAGGCTTCTAGTTTGGAATTATTACTGTTGCACTATACATCAGCTGTTTCTTCTAGTGTGATCAAAGTACAACACCTGTCTCTTCTGGTATTAAGACTTTATGAAATTGTGTCAATTTTCAACTGCTCGGCACCTTATATTTCAGTTTGAACGTGTCAGAAGATTTGAGTCCTTTACCAACTACACTATCATTTAGGAATTTTGTTTTCCAGCTTCCAGGACACTTAATACACGTCAAACACAAGCAGTGGTTACTAATTAGGTTAGGATAGAACACGCACATAACAGAAAGAAAAAAGCTTTACATCTGAAACTTAATAGATAGAAATTCCATTTCAGCCACCAAACATTCTATAAATATGTTTGCATTTCCAATGAAACTAACAGATGCCTCCCTGCACTGAATAAAACAGGTGCTTGTATTTTCTCTTGAAGACTATGAAGAATATTTTGGGAAATCAGCAAAGTCCTTTATGCCCTACTGTTTTTATAATTGTATTTATTCCTTTCTTTGCATGTGTTGTATGAATAAAAAAATGCCCAAAAAAATCTGTCTGTTCTTCAGGTCAGCCACAAGGTTTAGTAACTAAAAAGGTTTAAAAACTAAATGCCAAAATAAAAAATTACAGAGAGGTATTTAGAACTAGTAAGGCCTCTCCTTCAAAGGGGAGAGATGGCCACCAAGAGCTACCTACCAAAGCCTGCTCCCAGACTGTGACTGTAAAATGCTTGCCCTGAAAAAAAGACTACAGCTCCTCCCATGCTTTCCAACCTAAGGATCTCTATTTCAGTGTTGCTCCTTGAATACTTCACTAAGTAAACCAGGAACTACCAAAACCACGATTTAAACTCCCCAGGTTAGGCAGACCTGCAGCCAAAAGGAGGCTGCTGACACTCTCATCTCCTTCAGCACCTCAGCCGGGCACTCAGGCTGGGAGGCGCTGGTCACCCTCCCACAGCTCTAATGTCCACACACGGCTCCCTCACAGACCTTGAAATAGGGCATTAAAAACCAAACAGCACAGGAAAATGCCAACTCACTTCCTGAGAGCAACTTTAAACTAAACCAAGTACAAACAAATCAATTAAACCATCAGGATTTGTCTTCTTTTGCTTTATCTGAGCCAGGGAGAGCTCAGTAGGCCTCTTCCCTGATGCAGATCCAGCACTGCCATGCTGTTCCAGAATATTCCTCACCAAGTGCCTCACAAGGGGCAGAATGTTCTGACAGACACAAGCCATGGGCTCAGGGAGCCACTGCTGGTGTCCAGTCCCAGAGAGAGGAGTTTCATAGGGCAGAAGGAGAAGCCAGAACAGGCCCACACAACCAAACCTCTCCCCTGCCTGCTGCCCTCACTTTCTGAGGAGAACTAGAAAACAGAACCACAGCTAATACTCCTCACCTGAGGCCAAAAATGCCATTAGCAGCCCTCTACCCAGCTGGTCATGTAACAAACTACTCAGCTTAACTCAGGACACCTGTGACTCCATCCTAACAAACCCTGATCCACCTGCCTCACACACCTGTGGATTGTTTGTTTTCCCCTTCAAATCAGAGCTGCTTTGATTTGCTGTGGTTCTTTCTGAAGCAGTACAACAAAGTGTTATTGCATGTTTCTTCTCTGTAGATCATCTTATAGCTGAAGTTTAGAACTTCTGAGAAAATGTATATATTCAAAAACCAGAATTACATTTCATTGCTGGGCTACTTAGAGTTTAGAGTTCTAGAATGTTTTCCTATCCTAGAAGCTTAAAGGGTTTTTTTTTAACTGTGAAATGCTCCCAATCAAGACCCACAGCTCTTATTTTAGGTGTACAATGCTGTATGGATGCTATCTCTTTTCACAGTGGGGAAACTGAGGCTCAAGAACGTGGCAGGAATGGCACCCCCAGTCAGAAAGAGCCCCCTCATCCACAGTGGGTAACCCTGGGGATACACTGCCTTCCTGATCACTCACCATTCAGGCTGCTGAACGTCCCAGGAAAATTTTAAGATAGCTGGTGACAGACCCAGAAGTACAGAACTATTTAAATTGTTCTTACTTTTATACACTTGCACCAACTTTTGCTCTTCCATATCTCACAGCTGAGTTTGTCTTAATGCCTCAATGCCCCGAGACTGATGGCGTGATGGGTAAAGGGCTTCAAATGTGAATTAATAATAGATCCTGCCTTAATATTTTGATGTAATACTGAAAAGTATGCCTGAGTTTTCAAAAAAATATTGAGGAAATACACTGTATAGAAAATATTACCGGAAGGTTGTTCTTACTGTACAGGTTTACTTTCACAGTCCTGGAGCCCAACACATTATGTTTGAATTTTCAGATTCTGCTAACAAAAGGAAATATCCAGTATGGCATTCTCTATCCACAGAACAAGGAGAAACATTAATGAAACCATCTTTCCTCCTAGTGCATTTTTTTCCTGCAGTTGTGTTCTGTGCAACCTGTGCCAGGCCCTGGCTCAGGAGCCGAGGGACAGCCAAGGCCAAGCACAGACTGCTCTGTTCCAGCACTATCACAGGAACCCTGCAACTTGTCATAAGTCAAGCAAAGCTGACACAGAACATGTGAGTCCAGTCATGAGGTATGAACTGCACCTTTTCTGGGATTGGAGGAGATTTAGAGTGAGAAAAAGAAAGATGAAACTGAACAGTCCTCAGCTCCTTCCCCACTGGGTCTTCTTCTCCAAGACTGAATCCACATTTCTTTTGTTTTCATGCTTAAACAATCTTCTGCCTGGCACTCCAGTAAAAGATTCGGTGATGCACTGTGGGAGATAGTGTGGGCTGTGTCATCTCCTGGAATGAAAAACAGCCTTAAGAATAACAGACCATCAGCAATTTTTTCTGGTTTTAGGTAACAGAGCAGGAATTACAATATTCAAAAAGCAAATCAGTTGAGCAGTAGAGGGATGGAAGCCATGCTGACAGGATTATAGCTGGTTTTTAGTTTTGGCCTGCAACTACCAAATTATTCTGCTTTATTATATACATTGTGTAAAGCTGCATTTTGGATCAGATTGCTGTATAAGGTATTACAGAAATATGTGAGCTTTAGGCTTCTCACATGCAATTTCATCACGTCTGCAAAATTTCCTACAGTTTTGCATATTCATTAATTGCTTGAGTTGTCATGGTCTTAAGTTCTGAAGTGTTTCATTAATTTCCAGCCTAGACACAAATATAATGATTTTTCCAGCCAGAGACACATAGATTGGATCAAGAGTAATCCTACTGAGCTTTGAGTTCCAAAGTAGTGATCACAAAGGGTCTCTCAGTTATAGAACAGTGACCCTTTTGAATAGTATTCACATATAATTAATATAAGCATGTCTTAATAAACCATATGCTCACTCAGCTGTTCTTTGCTGTATTAATAACAAGGCTGTTCCCTAAGGGACTCCAAAATGAATGTATATTAGACATATGTATCCTAATAACCAGAAGGTATCACAGTTGTACTTGTCTTACTTTAGATAACTATTTAATACAGCATTATTTTAATGACTTTAAGAAAACATATGTCCCTGTCAGCTCAAAAATGCAGTTTATGAGATTGATAAGCTGAATATTGGGATAAAAAACCTCACAAATGCCATTCCTTCCCACTTTGCATTAATAACTAATGGGATTTATAATAATGTGTACCTGATAATTTAATACTCTTTAAAAGAAAAGGGAAAGTGACTATAAGGCAAAGTGCAATATAACAAAACCTCTGAATATATCATATAATTTCAGGTCTCATTTGCTGTTGCTCATTACCTTATGACACAGACTATAACAGAGTATTGCTCTCCACAGTGTTAAAGTAGGCAAACCTATTTAAATAAAATAATCACCATTATCTCACACAAGAGTTCAGCTTGGAGTGATCTGAAATTTCGAACCATGTTTGTTTTCTTATCTGATTTATCACATCCAATTTATTTTACAATATCCTAGCTCTCCCACACTTCTGAAAGTAAAAATGGCAAAATGAAATTCCAGTCAAAATCCTAGATTTTGAGAATCCTAGAGAGAAGACAACTCTGAGTAAAAAAATAGACAAGTATTAACTGAAATAAAAATTCCTGCCTATGTCTCTCACTTTCCAAAGGAAAGCATGATCACTAATTTTTCGTCTTTTCTAAGATAGTTCTCATAAGAAGCTTTGATGGAGAACAGACTGATCCTGCTGTGATTTATTAAAATGTGAATATGTCTTTGCGTAATGGCAAAGAACATCATGGCATAGAAGGGCCAGGAAGATGCTCAGAGGGCTGGAGCACCTCTCCAATGAAGACAGGCTGAGAGAGTTGGGGCAGTTCAGCCTGGAGAAGAGAAGGCTCTGGGGAGACCTCAGAGCCCCTTCCAGTGCCTAAAGGGGCTCCAAGAGAGCTGGAGACGGGCTTTAGACAAGGGCCTGGAGTGACAGGCCTAGGGGGAATGGCTTCACACGGCCAGAGTTAGATGGGATATTAGGAAAAAATTCTTTATTGTTGGGAGGTTAGTGAGGCACTGGCACAGGCTGCCCAGACAAGCTGTGGATTCCTCCTATCCCTGGAAGTGTTCAAAGCCAGAATTGGGCTCTGCGGGTTTTGTTATGGTTTTCTTTGGTGTTTGGTTTGGTGTGGGTTTTTCTGAGGGGGTGAAGATTAAAAAAAAAAAAGCTGTTCTCCATGTGTTGCTGCAGGACAGGAAACAGAAAAGTGTCAGGTATATTTTCTTAGCCAAAATTGATGGGGAAAAAGTATTTGCCTTTCTATTTGCTACCACTTGCTATCTGCACATCTTGTCCTTCCTTGAACAGAGATCTGTATGGCCATGATAAGCTCCCATATCAAGTTTCTTGTATATATACACCTGAATGAATAATTCATGAATAATTTTTTCTTGCACCGTTTCCCATGAATGCCTTCTCTCACCTCTCATGTGCACTTTCATCATGTGCCACTTTGAAGTACTGATAGAAGAGTTATTTTTTAAATTTGGGGGGGGGGGGGGGCAGGAGGGGGGTGGTTGTGGAGGAGAGAGGGGCTTTTCTGCTGTGTGTAATGACCATAGGTCATAGGTCATTGCTCAGGTACCCTGAGCAATGGGGAAACCATACAAGTGTTGGAGGCACCCCAAATAAAATACTCATGTTAGATGAAATTTGCAATTATCATTCTACCCCTTCTACAGCTCTGCATAATAGATACAGCTCACAGAAGAGCTTGAAGTAACAGCTCCAGTTTTCTGAGCAGATGTGAACCCCACCTCACAAGATCCTCTGGTAGTTAACAATACACTTGTCATTTTGAATCGGATAAAAAGCAGCTGTTCTTCAAGCTTTCATTTCAAAAAAAATACCTACTGCAACAAATGGCAATTAACTGTCAAAAGGGGAATATTGAGAGCAGTTCTCCAGATAAAATGCTTTTGTTTATCATTAATTTATAACAATGCATCACAAACTTGAGGAGTAGATGCAAGAGTTGTAGAATAATGAAGCCTGAATATTTTGATCAAAACAGCTACAGCAGGTTCGACATCTCCACTGGGCTAAGTTAGCTGAATTGAAATATCTGGTCTCAATTGCTTGTTGTGCTTTCAGCAGCTGACATGAAGAAAGTTCTTTTCCTGACAAAAGACAAAACATTTCTGCCAGCTGAGGTGACATTGTGTTCATTCAATAATGATACAAGACCCTGAGGTTCTTCAGCAAGAAAGATAACAAAGAGAATCCTCATTAACTAACTGCAGAAGAATGAAGGTCAACCCACAGAGAGAATTTCATGCTTACATGTCAGTTAGAACATTTGTTCTTCATTAATTCTTTAAACCCAAGCTGGGATATCATCTAGCAGCATTTTAATGTCCTGCACTCCATCAGAAATAACTCTTAGGATGTGGGTTGTTTGCACTGTGCTTAAGAGGCTTTTTTTAGAAGCACTTGACTTTACATCATTGGACATTAATAATGTTTTAGGATTGTTACAAGACTAGATGTAATACAGGAAATAACGGTTTGGGTATTTCAAGATGAAATAAATGAGGACTGACATAATATATTCCAAGAAACTCACTATATGGACATATAAAAATACCACCACTCTTTTTTATGTTTGTGCACTGCTTCATTATTGTTGCATTTTTAAGTGTTTTCTGGTGAATCAAAATATCTTATTTCTGTCAAGAATAAACTCCCCATAGAGTGGTAGAATTATATGCAAGATACTGTATTTTCAAATATGCAGATGCAACTGTAAATATGTAGGTGTGTTTACATCTGGGGAGTTTTGGACATATGCTGTGTAGTTAACCACTAAGATGATAGCCACACCTTTGTTTTCTTAGACTTTACCGAAAAAAACTACTCACCTGTCATCTTGTGAAATAATGTTTCACATTTTTCTCTTCCTGTGATGGCCACAAAAAAATCTCCCAAGCCAACAGCCTTCTGGTTCTTCATGTTTGTTGTTCTTAAGTACAGTTCAGTTCTCATAGGAGCAAGAAAACATAGATCACATTGTGTATGTGTATACAAGTGTGTGTGTGTACATCTCTCTCTCTCTCTATCTCTATCTCTATCTCTATCTTTAATGGATATCCTTTAGAAGATTTAGTTCTTCCTACGATTAGCGTTTGAGGGCATTCTGCATAAAATAGAATGTTAAATGTGAAACTTGGGAAGACTTCCTGCAGAGCATGAGCACAAGCAGGGACCTTCATCTGGTCCTTCTCAAACTGCCAGAAGATTCCACTGACAGAGCAGCGCTGCCAAGCCATTCTATCAATGCATGACTGAACTGAAGCAGCTAAGGAATTCCCATACTTTCTATACCATCAGTCCTGGTAACCTCCACGTACAAGACAGTAACATCCTAAATATTTGCAGTTCTTTGTAATTTTGACCTCTTCTATGTCATATGACTATTGTGCTTTCAGGTTTATTTTACCTGAATGTTTCAGTTAGAAATATCAGAGACATCAGAGAGAATTTGGGAGAGAAACTTTCCAGAGAGTTACTGCTTCAAATGGAGAGGCTTATCCTTGTATCAAGTTTGATCTAAAGCAGTTTGCTGTAACCCCAAATGGTTTGTCCTCAGTGTCTCATATTATTGTTTCTATTGCTCATCTCTGGATTCTTGTTAGAAAAAGAAAAAAAGATGATAGAGAGGTGACTGACAAGCAAGAGTATTTTAATGGAGTGTCCTTCTATGGTTTCTTCCAAATCCTCAGTGAATTATCCTAAATCTCCCTTTTAGCTGATGCCAACCTGATATCAATATATTATTTTATGAACACTGTGCAAATAGAGAAGCACTCTTGTCTTTTAGCATGCTTTTGTTGATTTGTTTCAGGTTTAATCTGCAGGTGACATTACATTCCTAGATCAGCACAAAACCCCAGTGTTCTCTGAAGGCAGAAGGCAGCTTGTGTCAGGGAAACTTGGCTGATCAGCATGCTGTCTAATCTAATACTGAGACAAAAACATATGATTCTTTGCCTACATTTTCAAATTAGAACCTGTCAATAGTAAATGTTGTAACAGAAAAGCAGAGAAATAAAATTTTAAAATACCAAAACACTAAGGCACCTGAAACAAAACAGCCTCCAATTTAATTCACTTCTGTAGTTGTACTCCAAAGGAATAGTGAAGCAAAGTGTCTATTTGTGTCCTGGATCACGAAGCAGGCTGTAGCCCTAAGTGGGCTTATCTAGCTGCCTTTTAAACTGTTTCCATCCAGCCTTGTCCACTACAAAATCCTCGGTTCAATACCCTTGTTTCTGCTGTCAGGCGGTGCTGCAAACATGACGGTTTTTTCTACACTCCCCTGCACCTGTAGCGTTCTGATGTCTGTTCCTCAGTCAGACAGCCCTGCAGACAATTGCTCTTCTCTTTCACATCTCCTTTTTATTAGGAAGGCAGCAAATTACAAGCTATTCTCTCTTCTGAAACTTGTCCTGATTGGCTTGAAAGGAGATCCCAGAGCCAGCCTGCCACATCTACTGCGCAACAAGGCTCTTAAAAAGAACAGTAGTAGTATGTTGTGTGTTCCATTTCCTAAACACCAAGTGCTCCAGCAGTTCTGCCTCAGTCTTCTCCTCTGCTGCTGCCTAGGTCCCTCATGGCTTGGGTAGCCTTGCTTCTGACAGGTGCCATTTCAGATTAATGGCCACAGGACCCCCTTACAGACCATGGCAGAGAGATATTTGCCATTCCATCCTACTACTGAGGTATGCCAAGCAAATCAAGAAGCAGAAGTGATAGAATAAAATCACTGCTACACTTAGGCAGTATGTCCATCTTAGCTGTCTTTACACATTCTTCAAGTCTCTGTCATAATAAAACTGACATATAGAAAAACCTGTCACATCTGTACTAATTTACAAAAAGAGAACTGTAACAGTGTTCATAATTTTAAAAAATGGCCCATTCAGTTCCACCTTTTTTTTTTTTTTCCTTTTTTAAATTCCAGTCTAATATTGATCAACAAAATGGCTTTACAAAGGGGAAGTTCCTTACCTGATAGGTAGATGAAACACAGACTGTTGTCTGCAACACAGATACAGAAGCTTCTTTAATTTCTTCTCTTGTGCTTGCACACTTTAGAGCACAGGATTTGGTTTCCCCTCTTCTCTGCTGAACAATTATGAAGTAATTGTCTACTACTATGTCTCGTCTTAGCAAATGGTGCAATTTCCCCTTTCATTTTTATTCATTTATTTATTTTATAATGAAGAGAGAGCTCTCAGAGTGAACGAGCAATTACCCAACACCTTCCTTTGGGATCTCTCTGAGAGTAAGGAACAGAGGCACTCAAACATGATTCCAATCCACCTTTGCCATCATCCAGTGGCAGAGTTGATTTGAAAAGCTGCTGACATATCCAGAGGTCTTGCAGGCACTCACGAGTGAAGTGTGTTAATGGTTTCCTAATCAAAGCAAAAGCTACAAAGTTCCTATAGAAATATATGTGAGAAGTTCATAGTCCATTCCCCTAAAGTTTATCAAAAAAATAACACTTTCAAAAATTATCTGAATATCCTGACATTTTTATAACAAGGCTTCTGAAGTGAACTGTGAAAATGCCAAATTTTAATGTATCTTGGACTAGTTTTCCACCAGTATCGGGTGATTAATGGGTTTAGATAACTTGATTGGAATTTAAATGAAAGCAAGCAGAGTGAGAGATTTTTATATTTTTATTTCTTGGGGGATACTGAAATATTACATTAAAAAAGCAAGTTCAAAGATGTAAAATAATAGAAATTCAGTTTTAGGAAGGTATACAGGTTACCTCTGAACCAATAATTTTCTGAATTCTATCCTACTATTTTACATATAGTAAATTTTTTTACTATTTTTTTACATTTTTACTATTCACTGTAAAATACAAAAAAGTAGTGGAAAATTATTCCTTTTCTTCTCCAGTAAAAGTGTTAGTCAAAATAACATTCTTTTATTATTTTCTTAGATAATAATTGATATCAACGAAGTAAAACATGATCCAAAATGTCTTCTTAAAATACCACAGCATTTAATGTTACATTGCTGGATGGGGCTATGCACTTCATGAGGGTTACATATTGCATTAAGAAAAGTGAATATTTATTCAATATACCAAACCAAGTCCTTGATTATTTTGAGAAAACTGTACAAAAGGGGATTTGAAATGCTGTCATCCAAATCTGACACAGTTTACAACTTCCTGTTAGTGGCTGAAGAAGATATAAGATAAGAGTATCAGTTCTACTTCACATACATTTAAATAGACTGGAGGAATACATTTTAAACTTCAGAAAATCCTAATCAACATAAGACTGACTATATAAGTACTGCTATGGTGTTATCGGGTAAACAGATTTTTTTCTCTTCCATCAATCTAAGTCTATTTATTTAGAAATTACTGGGTTATTAGAACTGCTATCTTGTCTCTTGCATTTAATTTTCAATCTGGATTACATTTAGATATCCAAGTGACAGAGAGAAGCGGATGGTTCCATTTCTGTAGCTTCCAGTTCTGTAAAATGAATCTCAGTGTGAAAAATTAAGATTAATGGGCTTCATAATAATTTTTTTCTGGTAAAGCCAATTTGAATAAAAGGAAAAAAGAGTTTATATATGAAAATATCTTTGATATCTTTGGATAAAAATAAGCATTGTACATGAATTTGAGCTCATGCAGAAACTGCCATTTTATTTTCTCCCATACATGTGTGAAGCTCCATTAGCACATGCACAATGGATTTCATGACGTTCTCTTTCAAACTGTTATCTAAAGGATGTGCAGGAAATGGTCAGGGAGAACATGAAGTGTGAAGTATCTGACTGTCACTGGGCATGTGATTTTAGGATTCCATATACATGAGGATCTTTCAACAGATAATTTACCTTCTTTTTTTAATTGAAGGGTAGAATGGTTCCTCTTGAGATAGATGTAGAAATTCTGACCCCCAGTTGCCTACTCTGAGGTACCTCATGTGGTTGCTTTGTAGTTATTTAAGGGTACCATGTGTCAAGAGTTTTGCATTTGGAACAGCTTAAGAACCTGAAAATACTGTGTAGCCAGTGCAGGAAAAGATCAGAATTCCCTGCACTGGAGAAGGAATGTCTGAGAGAGGAGTGGTCAGACCATGCCCCAGAAATAAACCATCCCCATCATCTGTCAGAGGCATGGAACTGCTGGCAAAGATAATGGGCACAAATTTGGGCCTTTTCTTTCTTCTGAGAGAAAAACCCACTGTGTTGTGTAATACAGAATTGACATTTGATAAAGTCTAATCCAAATTAAAACTTCTCCAATACCAGTTCTATAACACTTAATGCATAGTCCTTACTGATTTTAAATGGCTAAAACCAGATCTAAATTGGTTAAGCTAAAGAGTACTTCATTCCTCACTGGTTGAAAATTACTGCACTAGCATTTTGGATTTTTACTCGTAAACTGTGGAATTTCTTTAAGCCCAGATTTATTTCATAGGAGAACAGGCACATTTTAAATTGTTCAGTACAGGAGAAAGAAGAAAGCAGGTGACTCACAATAAAGATTTCATACCTATTCAGCTTCTTGTAGCATCTCCAGACCAATGATCTTAAATCAACAGAGTGATTGCTTGAGAAAAGCCCTATGCCACAAGTCTGACTAAGTCCAGCATTGATCCACATTCTCACTTCTAGAAAGTCAATATATTTCATCCACCACCTTTGGCTTTATTCTTAACTTTGCCACTGTATCTGTTGCCATGCTGTTCTGGTACGTTGAACACTACCCTGGGCAATCAACCAGGGAATACCTCACATTACAAATGGATGTGGTATGGTAGTACATTAGCTAGGAAATACTGCAGTATCACCTCTTCCCTGAAATCTCACAAATTCCACTTTCCCTTCTAGCAAAATACTACTGAACCCATAATGGGAAATAAATAGAACTTAGATTTTTGTAACTGCTGGCTGTGTACCAGCCTATGAGAATGATAAATATTTTACTATTTCCAGCATCTGGCACTTGCAAAACTTTTGGTTTTAATTTCTGTTGTGTGATTTGACATCACCTCAGAAAACCTGATCTAATAAGGTGTTTCATTTTACAATAGAAGCAGAGTGAATACACAGGGTTTTGGATGTACCAGAGGTGCTGTGATGTCCTGATTTGGACATGGCCTATTGCCAACCTCAGCTTTGGCTGCATTACCTTTGCAATCATTTAGTACCAGTCATTCATGTCAGCAGGGGGATAGCACAAAAGGAGTATTTCTATATGCATAAATACTCATCAACAGCAGCAGAAAAGAACTGACCTAAGACACTGTACTTTGTAGATAAAGAGTCACATTGGCTGGCTATATGCTCATGGTATAATTTGGACAAATAACCCATTTCTTTACATATCAGTTCTGTCTTTGTGTGGCAGAGGAAGTAACTTCTTTTTATTTTCTTCTCCCATTTATCTTCTATTTCTTTTTTAAAGTGAGGGTCCCTCACTATGAATGTGCAGAGATGCTTTTAGAAACTACTATAACACAAATGAAACAACAGCATTGACCAGACAATCCTAAAATAATTCCAATAAAGGCTGGGCAGATGCATGAGGAGGCCCTCAAGTCCATTTTCTCCTGCAAAAAAAGCTCAGATAGCTCTTATGCTTTGCTTCTTTGGAAAAGTGCAAAGCATAGCCCATTAATCACGAATTACTCATTCACTGTGTCTGTGTAAGCCTCAGTGCAATAAACTGCATGCCAAAAAATTAATATTTACCTATAACACATACGCAGACACAGTAAGTACATAGATGTACCTCCTAACTACATGCGAATAATTAAATAAATTTTTTAAATTTTTTAATTGAAACTGCACAAGGCCTTACAAAATCAAGCAGTTGAGTCATGGCCCCTTAATAGCAGAGATAAATTATGGAAGCCTTTGGCCTCACAAACCATGACTATGATATCTGATGGAATCTGACCCAATGGATCATGAACTCCTCAGGATAAAAAGTATCACATAAATTCAAAGAAATGTCAATAATAACAAAAAATGATTTAAGCAAACTAAGACACCATCTAGTATAACTCAGATGTAGAATTATATTCTCACAGAGATATTTTTTTAAGTTTTCTGGGAGGCATCAGTGAGGAGATCAAAAGAGGAGAATTAATCCCTAAAACACTGGGAAATGTGAAGCTCAGGCTTTCATTTATCTTGCACTCATGGTGCTGCACCAGGTATATCAGGGATCTGACAGCCCTGCGTGGTATTGCTGCTGCACCATCTGTGCAGCAAATGCACACCTGAGCTCCAGGGAAATGCTGGGGAAGTGTAGTGGAATTTTTAACTCAGTGTTCTTTTGAAATATTTTATGGAAACTCACTGCTGACCCAACATTAAAATATTGTTAATTATTGAACAATAACAGTAAAGTAGTCTCTCTCTGTAAATAAGATTGGCTTTGTGAATACATATGATGTGAAATCCTACCTTGGAGAGGATGGAGAGGGCTTTGGCACTCACATAATGAGACCCAAAATTAATCTGTCATGTTCTTATATTGATGGTTTTTGAATTTATTTATTTTCACAGTACTCTGATCTTGGAGAGAAAATACACTTCAAAGTGGAAAAATAGCCTTGTAATACTCAGCAAGAGATTTTTTTAATATCAGGCACAGATTAGGAAGATATTCAGAATAACAGGAAAAACCAAAGCACTGAACATAGAAGCCGATAGTGTCCTTCACAGAACATAATATTTAAACAAAATATTAAAGCATTTAGTCTTTTGACAAACATACTCTCTGTTGTGTGAATCAAAAATAAAAGCTGGTCTGACTGAAGCATTTGCCAATTAAGTATAATTTACTTAATTAGTATCAGGAGATTCCCTCAACATTTTTATTCTATGTGTTTCTCTTTGCAATTTCTGTATCTATATCCTTGCTAAATTCCTTATAAGTTTAAAGCTGAAGAATCTGTTTGCTGCTTCCATAGGTAGCAATTAGAATTCAATTGTTCTCTCATTTTTAAATACAAATAAATTTCTTACATACTTATTTCATAAATAAAAGCCACCTGTTTCTAACTGTCCCTTCCAGTACCACAAAGACAGATTTGTATCCCATTCACATAATAATTGAATAATTATTATAGGAAATTAAATTTTGTCATTCACAGTGCTCTACCCCCTATGAAGCTCAAGATTAAGAAAAGATGACAAATTTGACTTTCTTTTGGCCCTCTGATGATCTAATATACATGACTGGCAACTAGAACTTCATAGAAAGAACAAATAAAAGCAACAGCAAGAAGGACTGAAGAAGCACTGAGGTTTTCCAGCTGCAAATCCTCTGGGTAATGGCCACATCTGCCTGCCTGGCTATAACAGCACAGAGGGAGGAAAGAAGTGATTGGAATTATCAGCTGCTTGTGATATCAGTGCTTAGTTTCAGGAGTAGTTCTAGTCAGATTGCAAACATATATTTGTATTTTCAAACTCACCTGCTATTTCAAGAAAAATGGTTCTACCATGAAAATAAGCTACTTAATATACACTCAATTTAAACAATAAATGGAAAAATAGTCAGAAAAATAAAATGGGGTCCCATGGTAGGTCTCAGTCAATATGTAACCATAAAAAAACCTGTAACACAATTATTCTTGTTCATGACTCCAAAATATGCTCTAAATTAAACAGGAACTCACAGGTTTTCCTTTCTTCTTTCCTGAGAACACTCCTTAAAATGATTTCCACTCTGAGGATTTCACTCTTTTGTTTTCCATTACCATCAGAGTTTACATTAACTCAATCTACCTCCTACCTACAAAAAGCTAATTACTGATCTCAGTTAGGCTCATAAACAGTGCTTTTACATTAACCAGGGGTCATTAAATACCAAGGGAAAACACTTTCTTTTCCAGATGGTTGGAGGGTTGTCTCTATGCAACATGTTCAGCATTTGTTCACCTGCAAAGAATTCTAATTACCATGCTTTAAGTTAAGAAAATGTATACAACTTATTACACACGCATCTGTTTGCAGCTGTAGGAGCTATTACTGATCCATGCAGCACATTAACTCATTTACTCTAGGATAACTCCGTGTAACTCCATGGGTGTCATTGCTTTACATATTTACCTTCTATGTGTTCTCATAAGACTCTGCTATGATTTTACAAAAGTAAATATATACTTACAATACCAATGTTACCTCTTTTAAAGGCTTGGAGCTGAGTACCCAACACAAATCCCTTGAAAGCATGCTAGTAATTAGCAAAAGTACTTTGCACAGCATAAGACTTCTTCCTTAAAAAGAAAAAATCTTAAAAAAAAATCTTAAAAAAAATCTTTTTCCTTAAAAAAAAAATCTGTACTTGTGATTGCAAAGTCTGTCTGTTATGCACTCAAGGTCTATTGACTGGGAGTCATAAGTGAAGAGCATGTCACTGACATCTGGTTTTTTCTCTCCTGAAGGATATACAGTGGAAATCAGTGTTATTATTAAAGAAAATCGTGAGTTTTCCTCCTACTGTGTAATTGGTCAGGTACCTTGGTGCAAAATGTTATGCCTGATATGAATGAATCGCTAAAGAGACGGAAAAATCCAGCCCTCATGCAGCAGAGTAATCTGAGGTCTCTGAATGAGAAGACAGGGAACCATCACCTAAATTTCAATGAGATTATAAATATATAGAAGTATAAAGAGGGCACAGTTCCTTTCATTTGCTCTGGAATATTCCTTCAAGGTGAGAATTTTTCAAGACAATCACTTAATTATTTTCCTGTATGTACATCACCTGTTTGTCAGTGAGTGCCTTCAGGTTCTAAAAAAGAGATGGATTATCAATAAAGTCACTTGCTTTCACATGAAGCATAAGTAAGAGAGTGTGTGAGAAAAAGAATAGGTGGAAAATGTGCTGCAAGTGGACAGAGAACTCAGAAATCCTCACTCCTCCTTGCCAGGGTGGGTGCTCGGATCAGGAGGTCTTCATCTCCAGCCTCTTTTCATCAGCAGTGACGAGATGCATCATCCTCCAGCAGACAAACCTCATCCTCGCACAGATAAACCTCATCCTCCCATAGATAAACCTTGTCCTCCAGTGGATCATGTGTGGCAAGGTCTCCGACTCTCGGAGCAGGCTCCAGCACCTCTTGCTGCTTTGGTTACATGGAGATCTGGTTTCCTGTCTTGGGTGTTTATCTATTTAACTTCTCTCTAATTATCAGAAAACTCTGAAAATATGTTATTAGTATTCACAATAATAACTGTTGCATACAAGATAGCTGTGATTACCAAAATTGCTGGACAAAAATTTTCAGATAAAATATTTTTTGGCAAAAAGGCATACTGAGCCACTCCTGGATGCTTCAGAAATTCTTTAGATTTTGCCACATTGGGAGGGAGATGCTCTGAATTTTCTTTAAAAATACTTTTTAAATAAGAGACTTCAAAATTTTTGTGTTGCTGTATTTTTTCAAATGTAAATGTTACTTTTAATGTAAGTATTTGCTATATCACTTGATACTTGCAACTTTTAAAGTATCTTTAAGATTACCAAAATAATTTTTAAAAAAACCAGAAAACCCAACAACAACCAAAAAAAACCCCAAACACCAAAATAAATTTCAGTATTTTCAATCAATCCGAATGTTCTGTTAAACCTAATGCATCTTTCCAAATTATTTGGTATGAGACAAGCCAAGAAATCTGTTATTGACCTCCTTGTAATCATGATTTTTTGCAGTCATAATCACAACGTAATCACTCATGCATTTTCTTTTTTTCAGAAAATACACTAAGAAAAATTAAATTAGCTCATGTTTAAACATCAAGGTAACCGTACAAAGGCAAAAATGTCCAGATTTGAGAATTCCTGTGAATTCTTAAAGCAAGATTGCTACCAAAAATATTCACTATATAATTCACAAATTATTCTTGGGCTGTTTCCCATTTTATGAATGGTCTATTCTCCTGTTTTTATTAATATTGTTGACTAGCTACAACAGGTGACATTTTTATCCCCTTAGGCTGTCCATTATCCAAATGAAGGGCCATCTGGAAAGGGATTCTGTTCACTGAAAAATGTGACGGAGCTGATGGCTTTTTAACTGCAAGTCATCTATGATTGCTGGTAAACACCAAAAATTAGCATTGATCCCCCTCAAATGGAAAAAACAACAACAATAAAGTACTTCAGACAGGCTTATGGAAACACCTTCTCGGCAGATGTGCATGCTAATTAATAATTGTAGATGGCAACCCTTCCTCATTTTTGTAAATTAATGCCATTTGAATCCTCTAAAACAAATAAACATGACTACAGATGGGGCAGCTACTTGTATATGCCCAGCAGAGCATATGTAGAGTAGGAAAGGGGGTGGGACAGAGATCTCTGCCATGCTACAAACAGGGAGTAGACAAGAGCAATTACCACAGCCTGCCACACTCAGAAAATCAGGGACTTTGTCCTTTTGCCCCCCAGACCACATTCTGGGAGGATTTCCAAAGAGGAGGTGGATGCTGCATTGCCTCTGGATTTGAAGGCATTCAGTACAGAGGCTGAGGCTGGAAGGGACCAAGGCACCAGTCACACATCCAGAGGCAGAGCAAGACTGTCACCATTTGGGTGTTGACAACCCTCAAAATTGTGTTTTACACTAACAGTATAAGAGGAATATAAACAGAAAATTAAAATACACTCCAGTCATCTGTCTTCTACCAATATTGTATTTTTCTTCTGGGGTGATGAATACACACCTGCAGTGAATGTACTCACCAAACCAACTGGAAACTACTCTTTGGGCTTTGATGAAATTGAACCACACTCTCTAACAGTACCAGCAAAAACTCAACAGAGTCTGACATATCCTGACAAAGATGTAACCCACTAGGAACAGAAGCAGTCAGGATCATAAGCATCAGAAAATAGTCTCATAGTTTCAAATATCCTCTGCACTGAGATATCATTATAAACATGTTTATTTTATTATGAAACTGTGCCACATTTAATTATTAAAAAAAGCACTGGTTCCATATAAATTGGACACAACCTTTTGAGCCATTGATTGAAAATGTGGGTTTGGGGACTATTTGTTTCCATCATCTGAAATCAGAACAGCAATACTCAAGTACCTTTATGTTGACACTGAAAATATACATTAAAAATTCTTCAGCATACTTGGGTCATCTCAAAAGACATTAAGAGTATAATTATCTTGCCTTAGAAAAATCATATCCATCAGAACCTATAATGAAAACAGGACTAACAACCCTTGATTTACTTCTGCCTACTACCTCATACTAGAAAACATTTATACCATTCTGTCTGCATCTGGTGCCACCCCAGTGAATGCTTGAGGAGCAAGTTTGGGTAACATAAGATTCCCCACTCCTGATCTAGCAGGTGTGTGTCTACAAGGGCTACATCATGTTCATATATCAAACTGATTGCAAGGGAAAAAACTTAAAAGGAAGAAAAAGATCTACAGCAATAAAATTGAAGCTTTCCAATGTACAAAAATAAAAGCAATAGACTTTGTTACATCACAAAACACGAAAGAATTTTAGTTTTAAAGTACTGCTTTGCACAACACAGCAAACAGAACAATCAAATTATTGTCTGCTTGTCTAACACGAAGGCAGCATTATCCACAAACACCCTGCAGCTAGGAGATAAGATGCTGGAGAAGTACTGTAAAATGGTTTATAATGGAACTAACAATGATTTGGTAATTTGGACATTTCATATTTAATGAAAAACTATTTAAATCAGAAATCATCAGACATGCAATGACAAGGCTTATTTATACCATGTTTGTGTCTCCAACCAATGACTGAATTCTCTCAATTTTTAAATAGCACTCTTTTAACATGAAAGGAGAAGGTTGGATGCTTGGTATTACTTTTAAATTAAACCACACAACTGATATGACTAAAAGGAAGCCCCCTAAAGCATTCCGTAATAACAGGGATAGCAACTGGCTAGCAGAACACTTGACTTGTTTTTTTACAGCAGATTTGAAGTGCACTGCAATGTAATGTATTGAAAATTATTTGTAGCCCTCCCTGATATCACAAATCACAACCTGTATAAGCCACATGAGCAATCAAAGATCCATTTGAGCTGTGATTCCTATGTGCATGTGCTCAGAGCTGGTTCTGCTCAGTGCTGTATAATCAGGGCTGCAAATATTTTTCATTAGTTTCCCTTTTCATTAAAGCTGTGAAAAGGAAGAGATGGAATTAAATGTAAAAAGAATGAATTTGGTATATAAGGCCAGTGTGCTTTCTAAGGCAAAATTTTACCTGCTCTGTGTGTGTATGTGTGTGCACATATATAGACACGCTCGATTTCTGAGCAGACAATATTTCATAAAGTAATCTTGGAAGAAGTCCTCTATTGCCCTTTCAAGAAAAAGTTTCTCGATCTTCAAATCAGAATGTGCAAACAGAATCCTATGTCCTATATTGAATACATCCCAATATTCAGGATCTTATTCTCCAAAACATCACATTATGCAGAACAGTACCTACCAAAGAGTATCTTTTCATTAAGATGGAATGGTTATTAATGCCACTCTTGGTATGTAGGTACACATACTGTATCTATATATTATTATTACATAGAAGTCATAATTAGACCAAATACCAAGATGTAGTTAAGAGAAGTTTAGTACTCAATGTCTTTTTTGAACATGAGTAGAAGGCATATCTGGAATTTAGACTGTTAGAATTACTCATAAAGTTTCTACCCTGCATTGAAGAAAGCATCCAGAATTCACCTCTAGAGAAGATAGATGAGGAATAAAAGTACAATTGGAATGAGGAGCTGAGCTGGCTCACATCATTGGCTGGAAGTTCCCTTCTCCAGCTATTTTGCATGTAATATATTTCTGCATAAATGTGATCTGTAACACTTATTTAGGGCAGAGTTAAGGAACCAGATCTGACACTCAGTCTGGTTTGTTTGAATGATGTGGTCAGCCTCTATCCCTCTAAAGAAATTCCAGGAAACTCCTTCACTGTCACAGAGGAACAGAAGCAGTGCCACTCCATAGCCCAGTGCCACTTCACAGCCCAGTGCCATTCCATAATACAGCTGGGCTCCTTTCTGGGCTTGCAGAACAAGCTTCTGTCCCTAGCAAAGCTCCCCATGACTCCTGCCACATGGAGAGAGCAATGCAACAGAGAACACTTTAAAAGCATCCATACAAACATTTCCTGAGTATCAGAGGCCAAGAATTATGATGCCACCTACTCTCTTAATTTGCAGTTCTATAATTACAAGAAAAATTACAGAATTTCAAACATGTTTTTAGTATAAGAAGAGGATTTTCATGCTGAACGTGGTATATTTATCCCAGCACTACCATTGATGATGATTATTAGACTACTTTCTATATAGTCGCTGTTTGTATTTTTTAATGTTCTTTTAAATTCTATGCAGTTTCTAGATAAAAATTCACAGCATTAACTCTCTGCATAAAGACTGAAAACTTGTTGCAATTTGCAGCCACGATAGTTTGGACTTCTAAGCTATGGAAAGCCTGGATACTGTTTAAATGCCTTACTTTTGACAGCTTAGTTAATACTGAATTCCAAAGGAAAAGTCAAGCATTGATTATAAATTAAAAAATCAAGGTTGGAATTGAGGTTGTGGAGTGACACAATTGCTAAAAGGTAGAACTATGACTGACTGAAATATTTTACTTGATTGGAATTAAAAATCTAATTTATTTCTTGAATCTTATCTGCATAAAGCAATCAAGACACTATTTTGTATAGCAATTACAGCTGACAGAGGAACAAACGGTTAATGTTTACCATTTTTCTCCTTGCTTCCCATTTCTCAGAGGCAAAACTGAAAGGAAGTAGTATAATAGGGGCTTTTAAATGGGGAACAGAGAGAGAAAAAAGTTAATAGCTTGGATAATAATTTAGCTATGACTTAGCAATAATTTAGGAATATATTTGGAGAAAAGATATGCATCCCTATTCCCACATATTCCATGAGAAAGCAAATTTGATAGCACTGTTCATTTCAGAAAATATCCTTTTTCAATGAAAAAGAAAAGTTAAATTCAGTAAGTCTTTTACTATAGGGCAGGAAGGTACCTCAAGACCTTAGGTGGTCATAAAATCCATCTCCCTCAACAGGGCAGGATATGCTACACTAAAATGATTTCTGACAGCTGTTTCCTTAATCTGTTCTTGAAAATCTCCGATGTGTGGAAAAGGCTGCAGCATCCCAGGGTGACATATCCAAGTGCTCAATTATTGTTGCAGTGAGAAAAGTGGTTTTGGTTGCTTCTCTGTCCTGATGTCCAATCTAAAGCTCTCTCACTGAAAAAGAGTCACATTACTTAATGTCCTATCCCCTATCCTGATCTGTAATGGACATAGAGAACAAATTATTACCTTGCTATTTGTGATAACCTTTATTCCTTTTAAAGACTGGGATCCTCTTTCATGTTAGTTGTATTTTCCCACCTAAACAAGCCCAGTTCTGTCAATCTTTCCTGGGAGATCATATTTTCTCTGATCATATCTGTTGCCATCCTCTGGGCTGGCTGTGATTACTCTGCCCGTTTCCTCATATGCCTAAAATGCCTAAAGTCAGACACAGTGCTACAGCTCATTTGCCTGCCCTGCAAATTTGCAATAAACAGACAGCAGTAGTTTCAAAACCCCTTTGTCATTAGGAAGCTGAGGCACATTTTTAACCCCCAGTGCATGTATATCCAAATGATACAATTTTTAAACTAGTATGCCAAGTATTGAGGCACATTAGGAGACCTACAGCTTGAATCTGTAATGAAAAACACGGTAAAATGAGTAACAACTGAACTGGTCACGACCTCTCCCTGGCAATAAACACAGCAATGACCAAAGGGAGAAATAGCTGAACACCAAACCTCTGACACACCACTGGGTGAGGGCCAGCTATGACAGAGGTGGTGATGTAACTGCCCCTTCACACCAAAGTAATGAATCCTCCAAGTGATCAGCCCTCAAAGTTATCAAGTTTCAGAATTAAGAAAGTTGTCTGAGCAGCTCCATAAAATGTTGAACTGTCTCATGCTTCTCTGAGGGAAACAAACCTCATTAGACGTACATCTCTGTTCTTTGTCATGTTTCTGGTTGAAACCCAGAAGAAAGAGAACTTGTACAAGCACTTGGATATGCAGAAGAAAAAAAACTAATTGCATTAAAGAAAAAATAGAAAAGAAAAATGAAATTATTCTTGTTATTGCTTATACACAGCTCTTCCTGTCTTCATTACTTTAAAATCAAATTTAATACACAACTTCTCATCTCTCTCTCTCTTAGACATGAAGTTTGCTATTAGTGATTTCCCAGGAGTAGTGTAGTAAACTCTACATTGATCAATTGTTGTTGTATGTATTTTAGGACTCCAGTTGCACAAGTGCATGCCTATGTTAATGTTGTGTCTGCAAACACATTAACATAGGCAAAAAGGCCTCCTTAATCATTTTACCAAACTGTTCAGCCTAATTTTATTTAGATATCAGGGAAGGGATGTTTGTTCTTGCAAGAACTTTCCAAAATTGCATGATTATTAAGGTAATACACAGTTAAGACACAGTTATTAGGATATTATACTAAAATACCTTTTATTCTGTTTCATAGCACTAAATTTAATGTAATTACATGTGCTGGGAAAATTTCTCACTTATTGTCCTTTTCAGTCATAGTTTTTGGCAGATATGGGAAAACATTTTGTATAAAGTAAAACAACCCACAATATTAAAATTCTAACTTCAAAAATTTAAAGAATGCAAGGGAAATGAATACAAAACAGAAAGAATTGGGGGGGGTTTTTTCGGATTAGTACAATGCATAGACTTTCTTTTGCTACATTTTTTTTGAAATAAAGTACTTTCATTACAGTATGACAAAGCTAGGAACTGACCAGCTGAAGTTCATTAGCTATAGCTAATAAGATAAGCCAAAATAAACCCTCTTGTTCATTTAAAAGGGGTTTTTTGGTTGTTTTTTTGGGGTTTTTTAGATATTCAGATTATTTGATTGCCTGCATTTGAAAGTTGTGATGGTTTGTTTGTTGTTTTTTTTTCCTTTGGGGAACAAAAGGCCAAAAAACTCCAGTGCTGATTATTTCAGAGTACACGATGGCCTCTTCATCTTTATTGCAGCTGGCAACACAGGAAACCATAGCTTAATTTATGGTAGGATAAGTGGCCTTACTGTGGCCACAGAAGAAAAAAGGGCATTAAATTGTTCTATCTCCAACTAACTACAAAGGTTTGTGTCTCTGTGATTCCTGTGGTACTCACTACAAAATTTTTGATGCTTTCAATGAAGCAATCTTGGAATTTTTCACACAATTATAATAATAACTTCTTAAGTTTTGATCTGTTATTGAAAACAAAGCTTAAAACACCTGATATTTCACTGGGACATAAATAGTGCAATGTTTTGAAACAGCTCTGGTTTTACCTTTCCTCCCATGGGAGAAGAAAGCATGTGGCAAAATTCCTTACCACATAAAAAAAATCCATAAACAGAGTTCAAGAAGCATTTGGACAATGCTCTTGAGCACAGGGTGTGACTCTTGGGGTGTCCTGTTCAGGGCCAGGAGCTGGACTCGATGACCGTGATGGGTCTCCTCTAACTCAGAATTTTCTATGATTCTATGATTCACTGGCATATTTTAGTGTGATATTATTGCTGTTTAACCCCAGCCATCACCTCAGCCCCACAGAGCCCCTTGTCCACGTCCCTCACTGGTGGGAATGGGGAGACAATGGGAAGAGTAGACGGCAGAAAAGTCATGGATTGGCATAAAGACAATTTAACAGGAAAAGAAAAAGGTGCATACACAAGTAAATCAAAACAAGGAATTCATTCACCACTTTCCAAGGGCAGACAAGTCTTCAGCCATCCCCAGGAAAGCAGGGCTTCACCACAGGGAACAGTGACTGAGGACAACAAATGCCATCACTTTGTATGTCCCTCCATCACCTCCTTTTTCCCCAGCTTTACATGCTGAGCATGATGCTATGTGGTCTGGAATTTCCCTCGGGTCAGCCTCCTTCCAGCTCCTCGTGCATCCCCAGCCTGCTCACTGGTGAGGTGGGTGAGGGGCAGGAAAGGCTTCGACTCTGCGAGAGCACTGCTCAGCAATATTGAAAACCTCCCTGTGCTGTCAGCACTCTTCCCAGCCCAAATCCAAAACACAGCCCATACCAGCCACTGGGAAGCAAATTAATCTACCCCAGCCGAGACCAGCACAGATCAGCAAGAAGCAAAGGCAAGTGGAAGGGGAGGCTGTTCTGCAATTACCAGCCCCCACTGTGCTGGTGCAGAAAAGCAAGATGAACAGCTGCCCAGCTGTGACCACCCATCCTAGCAGAAATGCCTTCGAAACAATGCTATTTTGGGGGTCATGTACCTCTCACCATCTCACTAGCAGTTACTTTTTTTCCCCCTCTACCCTTTGGCTATTTTTGCTGGCATTTTTTTTCCACACCTCCCCTCCCCTTCACCAACATGTTTAAAATTACTCAGCACTCATCAAATGACCGTTCACTAAACCTATGACTGAGTGTATCTTAGAATGCAAACTTGAGGGCATCGTGAACAGTTACATCCAAATTTAGCCCAAAGCATTCAAGCAAACCTATGAAGACACAATTCCAGTGATATTACTATAATGTCTCCCTTTATTAGCAACAGTGTTCTCAGATGGTTTGGTAAAAAAAATGCAGACTTCAAACTGAGAATCTTGAAACACATACTCACATCAGCTTCACAGCCAGAATGCTGAATTCTACCCAAATTTTTCATGTACAAGGTTTTCCAAGCAACAAACTTAAAGTTACTATATTACTTCTCTCAGAATTCTATACAACTATAGTGTATAAATTATTTGTGCAGTCTATAGTGTTACTGAAAGTAATCCTGTGAATTAACAAGTGTATGTATCAAATGCAATGCTGTTCATTCAGAAAAGTGATGGATACTTCACTCTGTTGTTCTTCCATCTAAATACTTCAAACCATAGTAAACGCCTGAGAACTATTTAGACATTTTTAATAAGTCAAGAGGTCAAACAGTTTATGGATATGAACAGGGAGAAATCTGACAGTCTTAGGAATTGTACAGTGAGACTGTAAATTCATTGATTATATTGCATTTTTCCAATCAGCATGCCTCCTAGACGATGGCCAAATGTTTTCCATTAGAAAAGGGAATGACTCAAAGAGGGAGAATAGGAACACATGCTGGCTTTCAGTCTACCTGACTGGCTAAAGAGAATTATTATCTGATCCTAGATAATAATAAAAGACTCCTTATTATCTCCAACACCATGCAAATTCTAGGAAAAACTGCAACTCCTCTGACATCTAAACACCTAACCCCATTTAAGTTTGGTATCTGTCTGCATCTCAGAAATTTTAGTGGTGGTTTCAGCTATTAAAAAAGCTGATCTTTTATTCTTTTTTAATCTGTAGCATACTGTATTTTTGTGCTGCAAACGTGAAAAGTGTTCTTTTCCCCAGAATGAGTCCCGAGACGTCTAAACAAAAGCCCAGGGCCTCATCACTCTGTCTTCCATAATGTCCTCAGTGACTGTTTTCACAGATTTAGCTGTTATCTGAGCTGCTACCACCATGTGAAAAGATGGATGAACAGCTTCCAGTGTTGCTGCCACAGATGTCCCACACCATAGATCACCCAGGAAGCTTTGCTGAAGCATGGTGCAGTCTGCACTCCCTGTATCCGATGTCATGTCCCCTTGCCCTGGGAAGCCAGACACTCTCCCACGGCAAAAAGTGATGTCAGAATAATAATCAGGTCACATTATCATGGTTGTGGGAGTTAAAACTTACAGAAGTAGTTTACAAAACTCCTAATGATCTCTTTGCTGTGTCATGAAAGAAATGAGCCCGCTGACTTCAAGAATCCCAGCAGCACACATTGGGCACAGAGGACAATCGCTTCATGGAGGAGTGAGGGCTATTTGTGTAGTTCTTACAAGCTCACATCAGACCTGTACAATAATCAAAAGTCAGCCAACCAAACTCGAACTGAAATGACAGATAGATGGAATATCTGAAAGGACACATGCATTGTATTCAGGCAAGCCTTCCTAACATCTATTCTGACGTGACAAAATAGAAAGCTGCAGTCCTGCTCCAGAGGGGTTTAGTGAACAGAACCCTGCATATTTGCTTGCAAATCTGAACCTAACCAACTATAGCCTCTAAGGGGAAATATCGTCTTTCCTTTTCCCTTTTATTGGCTTATTTATCCTCTTTCCTCAGCACCATAATAACTATACATTCCTTCAGAGGGACTGAATAGCTCATTCTGTAACCCATGTGTTTTGCAGAAGTTCAGTGCAAATGTTATGTTCATTTTTTCTGATCATTAAAATCAAAGGAAATTGCTGATAAAAAGGCAGTGATGCTTTTGGACATGAGATTATGACTGAAAGACTACAGGTTTTCTTATAAAGAGCAACTATAAGAAGCTACTTTTTTATTTTGTAACCTGTACCCAAGGCTGATGATTTGAAAAAGTGTCATGTTATACAGCTGCAAGAGTCATAGTCCAAAGCTCAGTTCCACCACAGGTGAATTGACTTTTTTGTGTGACAAGTGTAACTGATCTCCAGAGACTCAAGGGAGAACAAACCAGCTCTTTTAATTAAACCATCAGCTACTATGACATTCTCAAAACCAAAGAATTGCCAAAACAATGGAGATTTCATAGAGTCTCTAGATGTATCTTGAGAACAATCAATTAAAAATTTTTGACTTGCTATTGACACATGATTTTAATTTAACTGCAATGAGCTTATGACATGGGAAATATTACTGGTATTACAGATTCAAGGATATTAAAGGAATTCAGCTGTTGAGAGTACCAATGAAGTTTTCCTTTATAGCTGAGAAATAGAAGAGAGGATAAAGAACTTAATGACATTACAAATTGACAGCTCTGTTTTCAAGCCTGGTGAAAAGTTTGTGTTAAAGCCTAATTGTTTGAATAACCCTACCTTAAGAATGCCCTCAATAACAGACAATTAACCATTACTTGGATGGTGTCATTTATTCTAAAGAGATTCATGCTCAATATACAAAAAGATGTATCAAAGGGATTTAGACGCCTAAATGCCTCTAGTGATGTGTGCCATTAGCACCTAATACAGGCTAATAGAAACGTACCTCAGTCAAGCAAACCTAAATTCTTAACCTCTGATGTATGACACCCCTTTTTAATTTTAAATTAGAAACTCATATTTCTTTTTTTGTTAAGAAGGTTAAAAATGAAGATGAAAAGAAAATGAAGATAGGCCAGTTTATATATACATTGAAAAGTCAGTTTCTGTAGTTTCAAAAAATGCATGCTGATGAAAAATTAATCACACGGTATTTCTCATTATCCCTGTGAAATAGAAATCCTGTCTCAATAATGTACTGTATATACCACGGTCAATACAGGAAATTTGAAATTTGCTTTTTTTTTTGCTCCCTACTATTTTGGGTCATATATACCTCGGTTCAAACACTCATCTCTTCATGCCTCCTGTATCATTCTGGCATGATCTTGAACAAAGCCTTTTACCTGACAGTATCAACACAAGCAGCAGCATTGGGCTTGGAGTTTGGGCCTTGGCATGAAGGATGTGTTCAGTTGCTGCAGGACAAAGTACTAACAGCAGCCTGACACAGCCCAATAGACAGAACATATCATTAGCCTTAAAACCATTAATACACCCTCCCTTCTGGATTTTTCTAAATTACTGTGCAATAATGCTAGACTATCCAAAAATATGTTTTAGAAATGTAAAAAAAATAAAATTGAAAAATCAGTCCTGTTAATTGAAAGCGTGCTTTGGAGTTTAAAGCAAATAAATAATGGTATGTAAGCCATGGAACATTTATTTCAGCTGTGGTTTTGGTTTATATTTCTAGTTTGATTATTTTTTAGTTGATTGGATTACAGGAAGGGAAAATTGCTTTGCTGCCCTTACAAAGATATGTCAGCACTTGAACAAAGTCTTCCCTGTTCTTTGAATTCTTTTGCAAGTGCCATCAAGTCCAGGTTTGTGCTCATTCATAAAATGTCCACCAGTTCAGATGCTTGTCAGCTCCTGAATGTGGCACCAGTGGGACAGCTGGCAGGAGGACTCTTGGAACAAACCTGAAGAATGATGGCAGTCAAACGAGATGCAAGAGGCTCTGGCTTCCTCTGGGCAGCTGGAAGGTGTTCCATGGCAGGTGGTACATTCAGGGCCAGGAAGCACAGCCATTTGTACATACAGGAGTTTGGCAGATTTCATCTGGATGAACTACATTTTCTAAAACCAAAGCAACTGAGAGAAGTAGAAAGAAGAATGTGCAATGTGAGGTTGAAATAAGCCTCAGGTATTTGAGGAAAATGTTTGGGGTATTTTTTGCATAAAAATATTACTGCATACATTATAGAGCTTCCTTGATAGAACTGTGTGTTATCCACAGAATTGAATTAGGTGATGTAGCAGATTTACTTGTTTATTTACACCTCCAGCCATATTAAAAAACCCCCTTTCCCCTGGAACACCTAAGAGTATTGCCTAAGCAGACGGTTGGGAGTTTCCTATTAACTGATGATCCTGAAAGCCTGAGGTTCTAATGTCCTACTTCTCAAATTTACTGAATCCATGGATAAGGCCATGAGTGCTCAGAATTATTTTAATGCAGACGCCAACTAAGTTCAATGTGGGATCTTTCTCTCTGTGGTGTATCTTGCAAATCATCTGAGATGACTGCACCTGCAGTGCTTGCTTTAGGTGCACTCTCAGGCCTGTGCAGGTGAGTGCACACCTGCAGTGTGTTGCAGTCAGTGGCACTGCCCTGCTCCTCTTCCCTGCTGACTGACAGATTAGTGAATTAATTAATTAATTAATTAGTTTTCCAGAGCAGCAGAACAGGACAGATCTTACAACTCCTGGTATTCCAAATGAGTTTAGATTATGGAAGCAGTCAGAGATGGGGATCAATATTGCTAAGAGTCTCACAAACAAACTAAAATCCTGGAATTTCAATTCAACTGTTCTGATACTGAGGCAAGAGTAAAACATCGGCATAGGAAATCTGAGTCTCAGGAATACATTGCTAAATCAGCACAAAGTCTGCTAACTGTACTACATCAGGCTAGTCCACTGGTCCCTTCAGTCCCATCTCAGTAAATAGTTTGCTACCTGTTGTCTTGTGTGGGGATGATCCATCTCCACCAATACCCTAAGCCAATTATGCTATTGTGTAGATAAGAGGAAAATGCTCTCCTGACTCCTTTTGTGGTAGGTGAAGGCTCAGAACCATGAAATTTTATTACTGTTATTTTAGTAAGAACTGCAAGTATCCTGAAATGATCCAGACTTTTTAAATTTCAGTCGCAACTTATCCCCATGGCATGCATCCAACAGGCTTTAAATAAAACGTACAGAGAAATTTTTTCTCTTACACTCTTTGTAATTTTCCTGCTATTATTTCTAAGGATAACTTGTCCTTGAACTCTAAAAAAGGCAGGCTCATCACTAGGGACCCTAATATTAACAGTGAATTTGAAGTGAAGTATTACCCAAGAGAAACATCCTGTTCCCAGTTTTGCCATCTGTTTTGTTTCTACATGATGCTCAAAGAGAAAGAATCTATTAAGCAGAGCATATATTTAATATTTCTTATAATATGAGATGCAAAGCTTCACCAAAATGTGTCTTCAAAAGGTGCAACAGAAGACTAGAGTTTGAAGCCTAAAGCAAACAGAGTGTTAATTAACATACATAATAGAAAGGTAATAAAGTGATAGGACAGAAGAGAGGGAATGCTGTAGTTCCCACTTTAGCATTCTACGTCACACGCTCAATCTGAGGGATTGAAGGGCACAAGAGAAAGGGAAAAACCTCACATCCTACTGTGCTAGGAAAGAAAAAAAAAGAAGCTGCCTGTAGCAGATTTTGCGAGCTGGTCTCATATTTAACCCTCAGACGGTTTAACAGCCATGGCTAATGGTCAGATCAGGGGAGCTGTAACTCAGTACAGAGCCAGCCAAAGGGGAGGCTGCACAAGGCAATTAGCCAACCTTGCAATTTAGCTGGGGTTTTATAGCAACAAACACGATTGGTATGGCTCACTATAATCTTAACACTGCAATTTGTTCTTTAACTTTTGTAACTGTATTCCATTATGTAAATTTGTGTTGTAAGTAACTGCATTTTGATCATTAGAGCTTGTCCACTAAGCTTCAACTCATTTTAACACCAGGAGGAATCCAAAGATCCTTGAAAGAGACAGTGGTCACTGTCCAGCACCAGGTGCAGAACTCCTCAGTACCCAGACAGGTGATAAAGTTCACCTGGGTGGGAATGAACTCATCATTTAGTGTGAACACACTAACAAAAACTTCTGTAACACAAATTTATCTGAAAAAAGAGAACTAGCAACAGATATTTACTATTTCTTAGTGACATGCTTAGTGCTCTCAAATTTCTAATAGTTTTGAGGAAGAATTTGAACAAAACCAGTTCTAGACTGAGAATGTTGCTAAAGTCTTATGTGGGAGATTTTCCTTGGGGAAGACTTACTTATTTAGAGAGCCCTTTGGTAATGAGTTTTCCCAGCAAGATGAGAGCATTCATTTTTTTGATAATAAACAAATAATTTGCTCAGTTTGCAAAGAATTCTACTAACTACTTCAGCCTCTTCCTACACTTCTGCTGAGCATTTCTAAGAGAACAGAATAACACAATTGCTTCTGCCTGCGAAAGAGGAAAAACAAGAGTGCAGAGGTTACAGGGGACCATGGGGGCAAAAATTGCTTCAAGTAGCAAAGTTGGCAAGTGCTTGATTTCTGTTTCCATGAGGGCCTGAATGTTGGCTGTTTGGCTTAAGCAAGTGTAAGAGGAACAATCAGTAAGGGCTTGTATCTGAAATTTCTGCAGAATCAACAACCTCACAAGCTGAGCTCTAAGCAGCATTTGTGTTGCAGCAAATCCCCCATGGCAAATCACTTTGATAGCACCAGCATTTCCTTTCTCATTGATTCAGCTGCCTTGTGTTTCAGCACCTCTCTCTGTTACCAGGCCTAGAAATTAAAATTAAGGAGAGGAACGTATTTTTCTTGGCTTTCTTTCAAGGCAAAAGAAATGGGTAACCCCAAAAGGGAAAATGCTGTGATTTGTCCTTTTGGAGAGAGATTCCCCCATGGCAATTCCATGTGTAACTTTTCACGCAGTGAATAACAGGTGGGACAGATTGACTTTCACAGTTTCTTTGAGGTGGGATAAGATGTTCTTACCAACTCCAACTTGAGTTCACTCATTTGCAGAGCTGAAAAGTTTGCCATCTAGGTGGGTAAAAAGAAAAAGAGGAATCAAGAGAATAATCTTTTCCATGACAGCACTGTGCCTGGGAAGCTCTCACAGATTTTGTCCCCAGTTCACCCTTCTCCTTCTTTAACACCAAGACGAAAAGCAGGAATATGAAATTCAAACATTTTTCTTCTCTCAGATACATAATCTAAATAATTAAGGTACCTAAAGCACTTGATTCCCCTGTAAAACTGATCCCATGACAGTTTCAATAGAGAACTCATGCATGATGATACCAGAGGAGGTACATCAATGCATTATTCATGCCCACAAAGTGCACACACCATCTTACTCTCAAATGACCCTCATTATTTGGGACATTCCTCATTTTAGATTCACATTTATCTCTATCCCATACTGAGGTTTCCATCTGGTCATTTTTTTCTTTGCTGACTCAGCCTTTATTATGTTACTTTTATATAAAAGTCATTTAAAGCCAAGAACTAACCAATTCTTTAAAATAGCTTCAATAAATAAAAATAAATACATTGTCTGTGATTAGCAAGGAAAGGAAATTGGTAGGCATTTAAAGATCCTACAGCAGTGTTAGAATGAAGCCAAGGTTAATACAAGCTGTATTTGTTTCTCTAAAAAATCTTCACATTAATTTTTGATGCTCATAACAAACAAAGCAAAAATGAGATCCAGTAACAAGACATATGAAAATATAGATAAATCTTTTTATGAAAACTTTAACCTAGACAAAGGTGATCAAATTATTAACCAAGAAAATTATAAAGAATAAATGGCATGAAACTAAGCAGATCCAGTTATTTGAGAGAGCAGAGGAGAACAGATGATACAATATTTATAACTGAAATCCACTGTCAGCAGCAACATGTAGGGAATTACACTCCAGGGAGGATCACACTAGAGATTCCTTCTTACTGCTCCAGATAAAATTCTCAGCTTATTTTGTCTTTTCTACTTATTTTTTTCTCTCACTGCATCCACAGCAGCAGAACTAGGCCAACACTATCAGTTACTATTCACTTGACTGGAGGAATCTATTTGCTCACACAGCATTCCTGCCCCTTTTGGTCCATTTTTAGTAACTTTCTAGTTATCCTTCTAGAAACGACAAGTAAACCAGGATCATGGAAGAAACAGAAACATTGCTAGTGAAGATACACGGCTCAGAAAAGCCCTTTCTCTCCTTTACAAGAGCTCCTACTCCTGAGAGCACCCCCACCACACTGCAATGTGGTCAGCACTAGGACCACAGAGGGGTATTTCTGAATCTGACTTTAAAGTTTTAGCATACTTGTACCTTGTTTAAAGTGAGACAGAAATTTGAGTGAACGGCTGGGTCCCACAACATATTTTATAAAGGTCGAGAAGGATTTAATTGATTTAATCAGGGGGCTGTTGTTGGAAGCGTTAGAATTTTTGTGATACACAGAGGCACAGTGTCAGCTTTCAGGATTTTGCTCCTCCACTGAAGCTAAAGAATTGCTTTCTTATTAAAAAATTCTGTGTGTGCCTTTGCTTTTCTTAAAATGTTCATATAATGTATCAAAGCTGAAATATTTTAATCACGGTTTTAGAAGTATATTAAAACCTTGTCTTGTTATGCTTTTATTCCATCCCTTCTGCAGTAATATCAGCTTCTTCAAGAGAAGGTATTTCCTCCTGAGGAGTAAGAGTTCTCTGATACCTTCTCTGATGATCAGTTCCTACCTGCCAGGTACTCTGGAAATGTATGAGGGAGGTGCAGGAGTTCAACAATCACTGCTTTATTTCACCAAAGGAACCACCATTTGCCAGATAAAAACCTGAAAATGGAGAAAAAAGAGGATCATTAACACTAACATCAGCTAATACTGAGAGCTGAAGCATTATTTGAATCAACAAATTCGAGGTTTTGCTCTTCCTGAACTCAAGAAATTTTCATGAAAGTTAAGTATTAAAGGTCAGTTTTCAACAAATTTTAATTAATACTTCTTTAGAAATGTTTCTTTTCAAGGGCTCTGCAAATTATGGCTGGGTTCTTGTATATACTCCATCACTGCCTCCTGCAGCATAATTCATCTTTTGTCTCTGCAAAATTATGAATGAGTGTTTTGGTCACCTTGGTCTTGCCTTTGCCCTTCCCATACTCCCATGTGAGAATCTTAAATATCCTTCAGCACTTGAAGTTCAAACTCATCTTCTTGTTATAAGGAATATTATTAAGAGATTTGACTGGGATTTCTGCTTTAAATTTCTCAGTTCGATTAATAGAAAATAATCACTCTCACACTCTCCCTCTCTGGTGATTTGGTTAATTAAATGATAGAAGCAGCACAAATAATTTCTACACCAGCGTACTTATTGTTTTTAAAATTATGTGAAAATTAGTCCCTTACTAGATGATTAGGGTTTTAGATCTGCTAATGAACAACAATAGTCTGCCATTGCCATCTTTTAATTTACTTTTAATCACCAGCTAAGTAACAAAGAAATGTCTTTTAAAATAATTAAGACTACATATCAGGTCTCTGTAGGACATCAACAATAAAGGGGTTAACGATGCATCCAGTCATCATGGAAACAATCAAAAAATGTCTTGCTTTAAACATTGCAGAGCAACTCTCACTCTCTAAATGCATCTGTGCCAGAAAATTCCCACAGCTTTACAACATTTTTCATCCTGTAGAGATCACACATACACACGCACAGAGAGACAAAAAATAATTATGGAGATCACCTATGTAACAGGGCAGAGATGTAAATTAAGATATCTGTGAAAGGCAACTGCTTTCCTCTGACTCGACAGAACCCTCTCAGCACCATAGTATGACCTCAGCTGTGACAACATGGAATAACAAAAGATGCCAAACTAAAAACAGCACTTGGAAGCATTGAATGCTTTTTTCCCTCTCATAATCTTCCTGCACTTGCCTTCTTTAGATATTTAAAACTGAAAATTTGAAGAACTGAAAAATAAGTTCCCAAGACTCTATTCCAAAGACATTTTCTAAAGTGTCTGTGACACATAAGAACAAAGCTGTTTTGAGGTGAGAAATGGTAATAATTTTACTTTTAATCTATCAGCGTTTTAGTATCATTATTGTAGATGCATATGAGATTTATGTCTGTTGCTATAAAATGAACCCACCATAATTCTAGGATGGGATCCTCATTGAGAAGAGGCAGGTACTGCACTTAATATTACCAAACCATCTGTAGTATTTACAGTAATATTTCACTGAACAGTACATGCAGCAAAAAGTTTACTTTAATTCTTGATTAAAAAAAAGGAATTGTCCTAAAATTTCTCTATTATGAAGCATCCAACACATGTATTGGCACTCCAGAGAGCTACTGCAATCTAATGCCTGTGCTGCCTTTTGAAAGGGGGCTTTTCAAGCAGCACTGTTTGGCCCATGGGAGTGGAGTCTGTAGAGCACTGTTAGGAGACTGCTACAAGGCCATCTGTGCTCTGGCTGAAAAGATTTTAGTTAATGTGGAAAACAAAAAAACCCAAACATTAATTGCTCTCTTCACAGCTCCTATTTTCATTTGAAGACTTGCATGTGAACAAAATATAAAAATGAGAGCTGGCAATGGCCAAATATCCACCTTCATATCAGTAGAATCCTCAGAAGAGGATTCTCAGCCGGACACTTGGGACAACAGTGAATGATGACAGAGAAACACTCCTGCCAGCTTTACCTTCCACGCCTTCTACAGCACCACTCCCATCCCACCCCCTCTTTCTGTCCTTCCTTCCTTCTTTCTCTCCAGAGGTTTGCTCATTTTACACAAAGACTAAAATCTTCATGGTAACAGATACCCATGACTATGTCTGTGTTTGTACTGTCTAAGAATTTAGGTTGTCACATGAAGGTCTCAGTGTGGCAGTATTCCCTGCTGTAACACTCATCTGAATTTTACATTCACTGTGAGCATTGTTTTCTCACTTTCATCCCATTGACTCTAATTAACACTCTTTCAAACATTTTTGGTAATCCTCTACCTTTTTTTTTCCCCAGTTCTCTAAAGACTGTTAAGTAGCCCATGCACAGTGCTGGAGCCAAACTGATGTTAATTTTTAAACAGCTATTTGTAGAGCATCCCAAATGCAATCTGCAGTGTGTAAGAGAGAGAACTTCACCTATTTGTCACTTGACATCTCCATGTATCCAAAGAAACATTAGAGCCATTTCTCAGCTGCACTGCTTTGTAAAACCCTTGCCCACTGATACCAGAAGCTTCCAGACTTCTACAGATTCTACTGTTAGAGAGTTCTGTTTTTTCTGCCCTGCACTTCACATTTTCCTGTCACTGATCATTACTATGACCAGTTCTACTCTGTGAAGCCTAACATGGTCTTACTATTGCTGCCTTATGACATATCAGCCATATAAAATGTCATTATCTTTTTCTGTGTCTTAAAACCTTTTAAGCTCTTATTTAATTACCTCATTATTAAATGAAACTTCTTTAAAGGAAACTGCTCAGCAATTCTATAAAATCAAACTGCCTATTAGGACCTATAATGGACATTCAAGACGCTAATTTTAAGCATCACTTCTGAAAATCTTGACTCAGACACTTGTTTTATAAACATATGAGATTACAACTGCAGAACAATATACAAAGTAGTTCTGAAAAAGGAAGCTTTTAAAAAACTTTTAAAATAAATACTGTATGACAAAACCTAGAACAAAACTGTACCTCATTGAAGTCTGGCTTGAAGGATAAAATAGGTAATTCAAAGAGTTTTGAAATCCATATTTCACATAAAGATAGCTACTATTTTAAATGTAATTAAATACTCAGGGGGTTATTGTTATTTTTTGCTCTATACATTGTTGGGGTCCCTCCGTCCCTGCCATGTGATCCTGGGAGAGGGGCCCTGGGGGGGAGGCACAGGGTTTCCCCAGCCCCTGGTCAGCCTCATTCCCCATTGGTTGTTTCGTGTTCCCCTGCATGGGAAGGACCCTCGGGTCCCGTGATTGAGCAGTTCCTCAGCAGAGCCCTGACCATGCGGCTGGGGAAATAAACATCTCTGAAACATCTACCAAGAATCGGTCCATATATATTTCTTTTCCACAGGCCTTGTTGTTTGATACACGTGTTGCAGTATCCCTACTGTGACAAATGGTGGATAATGCGAGCAGAGTGATCCCTGATCCCTAAGGACAGCGACTGATTTGTGAGTAAACTCTGGATTTCTCTTCTTGTTTTTGTTTTGCTGTTCCATATCTGAACTATGGAGGAACCGTGGAAAGACTCTTGGCTCTCAGAGCTGCATATGGACATTTATCTTAAACTTGAAAAGATTCTTGAACAACGATTTGTAAATTTTAGCCTAATTCAAGCTCAAAAGGAACTGAAACACTTCCTTTCATGGTTGTTTAAGAACTTTTTCTATGTTTCTTGGGATTTAATTCTTACCAAAGACTTTTGGAAGACCATTTGGACACAGTTAATTTCTGAGTCAAAATATATGCCAATGGAAGAATATTTTCGTGAGTATTATTTAATTACTGCGACTGTTGCGCAATGTCAGGTGTGTCCTGGCAAAGGGAAGCCTGGCGCAGGGACCGTGCGGCCCAGGCCACGTGCACCGAGTGCTCTGCGAGCAGCAGCAAGGCAGTTCTCGCGCGCAGGCGGAGCGGCGCGAGCTGCAGGGTTGGCAGCAGAGCGAGGCGCAGCAGGAGCGGCGCAACCCGGCGGTGCCTGCCTGGCCCCGCGCAGCACATGGTGGAGCGAGCCCCATAAACATCCGACCGAGAGGGGCAGCAGGTGGGCAGCAGCTGGCGGCGGTGGTGGTGGGGCAGAGCTGCGCCCAGACAATACGTGCGCTGGAGCAGGGCGCGGGGGGGTTGTCGCTTGGGGGCCCAGCCAAGACGTGGGCGCAGCCCCAGGCAGCGGCAGCACATCTGAGAGCAGAGGCGACGGCACGTGGGGAGCTGAGTGGCACGGCCTGGCCTGGCCTGCGCAGCCCCGAATGCGAACCCAGGAAGAGCGCGCAGGCATGAGCAGTCCCGACGGCCCTGGCAGCACTGACAACCCTGGCAGTTCCAACACAAGAGCGAGTGAAAGAGAAAGCAAAAACGCAGCGAGACAGAAAACAGCAGCCACTCGGAAAAAGGAAAAAATCATCGTAGCTAAGGTCTTAGGAATAGTAAAATGGTATAATGTAAAACAAAATTACGGTTTTATAACAAGACATCACAACCAGGAAAACATATTTTTTCATAGAATTGCTATTAAAAAGAATAACCCTGAAAAATACATCCCAAGTTTAGGAGATAGCGAAGTAGTAGAGTTCAAAATTGTACAAGGTAGAAAAGGGTTACAAGCAGCAGAGGTCACTGGGCCTGATGGTGTTTTTTGTGAAAGGAAGTATATATGCTGCAAATCGTAGTCATGTTAGACAATATCTCCATTGTAAAACCCCCCTACAGTCTCCCTTTCCTAATCCCACCTTTCCCTTTTACCCTATATCCTATTACCCCCAGTGTATTCCCAATCCGTTTTTTCACCCATGGTTTCCCTCACAAAACCATGCCTTTGCCAATTGTTTCCCCAAAAATCCCTTTCCAATGCCAAGTGGGGGATGAAGAGGGGGAGGGAAGAAATTAACTATTGTTGTTTAGAGTTCCAACAGGTACAAATGGAAGAAACCCTCTCCTGCCTCAGTTTCCCCACAAAGCATGCCCAGAGAGTCATGTCTCCCTTCTGTCAGCCTTAAGATGTTCCAGAGAATCTGTTTGGACATTTAAAGACTCAGGAGGGTGGCTTGTTTTGTTTTGAAACTGTTCTTGTTATGTTTATCCAGTTGTTTTCAATGTTAAGTTTTAAATCTCTTTTTGTTAAAAATAAACGGGTGAAATGCTGGGGTCGCTTCCCCCCTGCCATGTGGTCCTGGGAGAGGGGCCCTGGGGGAGAGGCACGGGGTTTCCCTGCCCCATTCCCCATTGGTTGTTTTGTGTTCCCCTGTGCGGGAAGGACCCTCTGGTCCCGTGACTGTAACAGTTCCTCAGCAGAGCCCTGGCCATGTGGCTGGAGAAATAAACATCTCTATGAACCATCTATCAAGAATCAGTCCATATATATTTCTTTACCATGGGCCTCGTTGTCTGATACACGTGTTGCAGTATCCCTACTGTGACAATACATACTTTGAAATGCAAACACAGTTAAATTTGAAAGATGAAACAAGATGAAAAACTTGGATAAAAATCCCCTCAATGAAGAGGCTGACTCTTCTCAGCTCTGTGTGGCACATGTAATTTCCTCACAGACTTCAGCAAGTAAAACATACCAGCTTTGCAGTTACATGTATTTTGTCACCTTGCGACACACAGGGTAAAATTTGGACTATCCTATACTGTGATGTCTGAGGAACTTTTTCCCTTTTTAATGTTAATGAGTATCGTTATGGTTATGAACCATTAATTTCACCAATGGGGACATCCTTGGGCAGTCTGTGTCTCTGATGAAAGGCAGCAGAAGTCCAGATGCACATTGTCCACCATATGCACAGTGGTCCTCGACTTCTTATTCTCCTGTAACTAAATGGCTCATGTGTATTCAGGAGACTTCAAAAGTGTAACCAAAAAGACTGTGACTTGGAATGGCCCTTTTATGCCTTTGATGTACAAAGCAAACCAGCCTGAACTCATCAGAGACTACTGATGACAGGGGCTGGGCTAATCTTGAAATGATCAAAGCATTCAAAGTCAGTGACATTTGGAAGGAAATTAATGATTCCTTCATAAAGGTTTTAACCATCCTATAAACAGGATGAATGTAGAAATCCTTAGATGGATGGTACCATTAAATATAGCAAATGTTACTGAAAATAATCACAATGGCGGCTCATTTATTAAGGAACTGTTCCCCACATTCATTTACATTCCACTGAACAGATTGTATGAAAGCGACTTTTTTTTTCAGTCTGGTTAACATTCTCTGAAATGAGAAATTACACACTGAAAAGCAGTACTTTGTGTGTGTCATGTCAGAGAATTATAAGGGATCATTATCCAATCTTTGAGACACAGAATTATTACAGATTTATCAATTGTTTCTACTGATGTAAAAGGTCTGATAATGGCACGACGTGCCTGACTAACAAGAATTACTATAATGAAGTTAAATGCTTCACCTTGTTTAATGATTCTTGTTGGCAATTATTACTTATCTGAGACCAGAGAAGAAATTGTAAAATATGCTGTTATCCTTGATATGATTGGAGGTTAAAGGGTGAAACTATAAATTCAAGGTTGGCATTTGCATCTTAGAAAAGATTTGTTAATGCTGTTAAATGTGGTGAAGTCATATTCATACTGGCACAAGATAAAGCAACCAATCAACTTTTTCAATAGAGAGTCTCTCCCTGCCTTTGTACTGTCTTGCTTTATTTAATAAAGCAACAAGAAGTGGGAATTACCAGGCTCACTAAGTAGTTTTACAGGTATTTTGCCTTTTACTCTGTAGCCTCAAGAAATTCTCATAACAGAATAAAACATAAGTGAACAATTGCTCTAACTGTAACCAGGCATGATTTTGGCATGTGGTCCAAAGAGGAGGAAAAGGAATAATTGAAAAACACTTTTACCACCTCTAGTAAGTACTGATGTTGCATATATTAGTGAAATGTCTTGCCTCCAAGTCTGTGTAACTACGAACAGTAGACTGGAAATTATTTGTTGCATTATGGGAACATCAGGAGTATAAATCCATTGGCAGTTTTTGAAACATGGTATAAGACAAACCTAAAGGTTTAGTGAAATGCCCCTCACAAATATGGGAGTTGACACCACACACCACCTCCAGCTAATCTTTTCTTTTTCTTGTCTATCATCAAAAGCAAATTAAAAAAAAAAAAGAAGAAAAAAATTTATTGTCACAGAAGTTTAACTGTTTAGGGTTTAGTTAAAAAACAACAGTTCTGCCATTATTAAAGTTGGAGTTTTTTGAAAGTTTTCAAACAAGATCTCCTTCTAAAGTGCATGTTAATACCCTAAGAGAGCATGAATGGACACCCTGCAAGAGCAAACTGCTTAGGCAACGAACTGCCCTTCACTGTGGTGACCAGGCTCTGGTAACCGCGGTTGTCAGTGCTTGTGGGTGATAGATCAGTATTTATATGAAGCATACACATTTCAAAGTTCCCTGGTGTGCTTAAGTAATTTTTAATGGATGGATTTCAGTGTATTTCATCAAACTTTGCTTATAATTCCAGAATTCAATAATTGAATTCAATTAAGACCACATTAACCATAACAGAGGAGGATATTCTATCTAAAGGATATAAAATTTTGCAATTGTTCAAAAATAGGGAGTCTTGTAAGTTGACCCTTCAAAAACAAATAGATTTCCACATCAGAATGCTGTTCTGCAAGCCCAACCATCAGCTTTAAGAGGAAATCCTTAATAACTTTACTTGCTGTCCTGGGTTGCAGTGTATTCTATTACCATCCTCATGAGCTGTTAAAATCAGGTGGGGCAGTGTTTCCTTGCCTCCTCCCCCCAGACTATCTTTCTGTTAATGGCCCATCATTGTCCTGCCACATGACTCAGAGATAACTCCCTCCGGACTATCTTCTGTTAATGAGCCTAATCAACACCTGGCCTCATGACTCATTACCCCATTGTGAGATGCTCCACCCAGAGGGAGGAACCAAGCATCCCATCGTGGATATAATCTGGGACTCTGAACACCAGAGACAACCCTTTCTATTGGATTTCCAGAGGACAGGAGCTACACAGCCACTACTGGACCTTTTGAGGAGGAGCAGACCCTTTTTCAACAGGATCACCACTTCAGAGGCTGCAGCCACCATTCTACCAGACTTCTACCACCACCCTGCCTAACAGGGACTCAGGTTGTGTCTTGACTCTGTCAGTTTGAACCAGTGTTTTCTTTTAGTTTTTTTTTCCTTTTCTTTAATTTCCCCATTAAATTGTTATTCTGACTTGGTGCCTCCCATTGGTTTGTTTTCAAACTAGTACACTTGCACTCAAATATGCTGCTCTGGTTTCAGGTCAGTGAGGCTGATGAGCTTTTGCCCCTCCGTGCTCATTTCCACATCATACTTGGATAGTTGTTTTGTTGTTTTTAGTCTCACAGAAATGACCAGTTGCTTGGTTTGGTCAGAATCCGAGGATCACAAGATATTTGAGGCTGGAAAGGGCCTCAGAAGATCTGCAGTCCCACCTCTTGCTCAAAATCGGGACAGCTCTGAGGCCAGCCTGCATTGCTCAGGGTTTATCCAGCCTCATCTTAAAAACCTCCAAGAGCACAGACTGCTCGACCTCTTTGGACAAACTTCCAGCGTCTCAGGATGTCAAAGCTTTTTCCTTACGTCCAGTCTGAACCTCTCCTGTTTCAACATATGCCCATAGCTGCTCTTCCAGCCACGCATCTCTATGAAGGTGAGATATCCTTGATGTACCCAAGGTACCAGCAGGCTGGTCACTGATCACCTCTAGACTCCCAGCTCCCTCAGCCCCTCATGGTAGGGCAAGTGCTCCCACCCCCTGACCATCTTGGTGGCCCTCTGATGAACTTCACTTTAGCAACACCTTTCCTATTCTGAGACCGCCCTTGTTGAATTTTGCTGAATTTCATTAGGTCTCGGTTGCCCATTCTCCCAGGCTGTTCAGGTCCATCTGCATAGCAGCTCTGTCCTCAAGCACATCAGTCCTTACCCTCATTTTGGTGTCATCTAGAAACTTGAGAGTGCACTCTCTTATCTCCTCCATGTCGATAGAATGAAAATTATTTAACCCAGTTAAAAAATAATAGCAGAGGGGTTTCTTTAATCCCAGAGGTTTTTTTTGTCAGACTCAGTTTAAGGAGATTGGACAGAAAATTAGCATTCAATACGGAACAGAAACAACAGATGCATGGGAGAAATCTTTCTCTGTGCTCAACTGCAGCACTAAATTTATTTTGAAAGAATCACCCTCCTGCTCCTCAGTAAAAAGCAGTAGAAAACAAGGGGATTGCATAACATAGAGACATATTTTTGATACTTAGGGAGATTCCTCAGTCAGCTTTCATAATCCAACAGTCTTCCCACAAATTTAAATGCACCTGGTAGAACTTCTCTTCCAATGGACCCATTGCTCTTCTTGTTCACACTTGTGTTTCTCTTCAAAGGTTGAAGAAAAAAATATTACTTTGAAATGTCATAGTGACTCCAACTGTACATACACATATGTTTGCAAGGCTTGGAACACTGAGCAATCTGATCAGTATTTAACAGAACTCTCAAGATCTTTGCTCAGCTCAATGTGCCATTGTGGTGCATTCCTGCTTCCGGAACCCAGCTGCTGTATTCCAGATTAGGAAAGTTGTCCTTTGCCTTATTCTGAATTGCAGTGAAAAGTACAATTACCCTGTTTTTCCTGAACTCAAAAGATTAAAAAAAGATTTTGCTTCCAGTTTTTCTGGGGGAAGAAAAATAACCATAAACAAATGAAAAGGAGAAAAAAAGGGTAGTGTCTTAGCTATTTTACCTGATAACTATGCTGGAGCTCTAATTGCAGTGATCAGGATTAATAAAAACAAAACACAAAACCTGAGAAAGGTGGCTATTTTCAGAGTTGGCACCAATTCAGGAAAGCCAGGATTGCACTGCCAAATCTGGTCAGATTTATACCTAGTAGTATTACAGCAATGGTGTTTATTCAACACAGTGAGGTGTAAAATTTGCAGCTAAACACATCTCATTAGTCTTTTTTTTTTTTTTTTTTTTAAATAACTAAACCAATACAAAGAACTATACCTCCCTCAGTGAAAAGACGTAATCTGCTTTTCCAGTTCTGCACCAGAAAGAGAACCTGGGCGCGAACCTGTTTCACTCCTTCTATTCTCTCCCTGCTTCAGCTCTCACCTGTTAGTTCTGTTTCTACAATTCTATGATGCTGCTTCTCCTTTGTTGAGACCGATTTTATTTAACTCTGCTTTTCTGCAGCCACAAGCTTCCTTCTCGTTGTTTATGGAAATATGTGAAATATGTCTGTAATACTCATTCTGTTCAGTGTGACTAATACACTTCAACACTGCAGTTTACCAAAGGCAATATCAGCCATAAATTTACAAAATAAATATGGTTGATGTTAAGTTTAGAGTAGGAACAAGACACATGGAGATTCACAGCACTTGTGAATCTCACCCAGGTGATCCTGCCAGAAAGAAATCTGCATTAACCAGGGAGCACAGGCATGGATACAGTTATGGGGTTCTTACTTTTTGTCTTCCTTTGCAATTGGAACATAAAGAAAATGAAGCTTAAGCTTAATTAGTTACAGTAGCCTAATATACAAGTGTTACTGTATTTTTTATCCATATGTAACTTATACTATTTTGGTTACTTGTGTATAACAATCAATTGGGGGGGAAAAAAGGAACATGAAATGTAATTAACCTGATTGCAACATCACCAATTTCAATGTTTTCAATAAATAAGAATCCAAGAAATTATTTGCTGGAGAAATATGTAAAACAAGAATTAATACAATTATATTTGAAGATTTGGTATCCATTCACAGTTGGAAGTACAAACAGAAAACAAAGTGAATGGGAATTATTTGTGGAAATTATTCATTCAACTGTTGCCTTGCTATTTTATTCCCTTTAAATATTAAATATGGTTGATTTCATCCTAGAAATGGAATTAACATTATAGCCATTCAGTAATAATCTCTGACAGCTAAAAGAAAAACAATCACCTTTCTAAAGCTTCATAAAAGAGTGAAGGGCTCTTTTGTTCTCATGTCAAGATTTGCATGACGACAGAAACTAATTCTGTTTGTGTGCAGTTGGGAAGTTATAATTCAGATTTTTTTATGACACTTGCTTATCATACTGAAAGAGAAAGGAATTTTACTATTTTCCTTCATAAGTGTCCTTTACAGCAAAGTTTCTTCAAGAAGACAAGTTGAGACCAGTGACTTTCCAAGTGCTGCTGACAGAGGTTTTATGTGTGCTCACCAAATAAAAATGTTTCTAACTGCAGAGGGAAGTGGTTGGTATTGCTGGGCCACAACAACATTTAAATGAAATCTATTGCTTTGTGTAATCTATTCCATTACATAAAAAACAGATTGCAGGACCAGCTCTCCTAATTTTCACAGGGCTCTGGGACTGACCCGAGGAATACAAAGGACCAGGTGATAGGTGATCTCCTCTGAGAAATGCCGCTTTCCATGAGATTAGAATTAAAGCTGGGAAAGGATTTGGGGTTTTTTGTTGTTGTGTTGGTTTGCTTGTTTGTTCCTTCTTTTTTATTAAAGAGAGAGTCATATGAAAAATGGAAACAAAATTATAGGTGAATCGTAACTGTTTATTATTTTCTTTAACATATCAGAAAAAGAAAGACCACATAAAAATATTCTGAAAAAATTGTTGCATATTTAACTATACAGTTAGTATGAAATTATCCCAAAGCCCTTATTTTTGCTCACTACTTTCCTAAGCCAACAAATATATGAATTAGATCATTACCTTTCCTATGGTCTAGTTCAGCCTCAGAACTCAAAATCTGTAAGCGCTTTAAGGTGTTTCGTGCTTTGTTATATATTCAAATATATTATTTTATAGTATTCTCCAGTTTTTTAATATTAAGCATTTTATAAGTAAAATCCAAGTCTTTCCAAATATTAGGGGCCTCTAATAATTTATCTTGATTTATTTTAAATGTCATTTCTGTATGAAACGTAACTTTCACTGAAAAGTCATTGAGACTGCTTATCAAATAAGGGAAATAGAGACTTTCAAGCTGGGTTCTCTTTTCACAATGAAGATTTTCATATGTCATATTTTTATTAAAAGCTATTTCATGTTTATGCTTGGAGGAAATTCTTCTTTGAGAAGGACTTGCTTTGTGCCTGACTTAAAAATCCACTACTGACTATTCAGTATTTTTCATATATTCTAGTTTGTTTAAACTCTCCAGAAAGAAGTCTGGGATGTTGCCTTTATTATGTCATCACTGTAGGAAACCTTGTTTAATGTTGAGAGTGAATTGTGACTTGCCCTATTACTGAAAATGTGTATTTGCAACTATGAAAAAGGATAGCATTATCTGTGACTTTCCTTGGGTTTGAAGACTTGACAAAGTCTTCTAAAGAAAGATTTCTGTTACTTTCCTAACAAATAAGGTCATGTGTGAATCCTTTATAAATGGCTTTATCTTAGGCACAGAAGTCAATGTCAAAGTTACTTAGAGTAAAATATCAAATATTTACAGGTTAAAGATGTTTCTGGGCCTATAGAGAGTTACTGTGATTTGTGATGTATGATGCCTCCTGCTAAACATCCCACTAGTTATTTCCCTTTCATTTTAGAAAACCTGTCTCTTAATCCCATTTTCAAGGGATTTTAGCTCCAGGAGCCTAAAGGCATGTTTACAGTACTCAGTGGAACTCCAGTTTGAGGTGCGGTAACACAGCAAACATGCCTTGGTAAATTCAATGCAGTGAAGCATAACTGGCATTGGGGTATGCTGTGTTGACCAGTGATTTGGGTTCCTACATTAACCTGCAGTCAGCTTAGCTGACAGTGCAAGTGATGATTCATGTTTGGCATTATTTATATTTCAGTCTATATAACTTCTTGATAGCACTGTAGGTTTTCAAAGGAACTGAGAGAGAGAATCCCCAAATGTGTTGAATGTATGACTCCAATTTGAATGCAAATGAACATAGTTCTCATATAGCTGATTAGATGTTTGAGATATTCAAAAGGTTTTGGACTCCAAGTAATTATTAAAATGTGATCTAAGTTAAGTTATACAAGACATATAGAACTAAAAAAATTTATTCATCTTCCTTTGTGGGTATCTAAGAGTACTGAAACACAGTCTGAAATATCCAAGGCCCAAATCAGAGAAGACAGTAAAATAAACAATAATTTACATGCTCTTCCTTTTAGAATTTACCAGCTCACACATTTGAATGTAGAGTTTGGATGTCAGCTCTGTCACTGACCTTCTTCAAATCATTTAATCTGTTTATGTATCAGATCCAGTTCTGTAGCATGAGAAAGTATTTCCACTGCATCACAAAAAATTGTGAAAATACTGCAGTAATGACTGTCATGGCCTCAGCACACTGTTAATACAGTACTGTTTGTTTTATATCTCCCACTTTACTCCCTTATTTTAATTTTCTTCCTAAAGTTTCCTGATATCCAGATTGTTCCTTCCTTCTTTTTTTTAAAATCCATTTACACTTTGCCTCCCAAATACATTTTCCTGTGTACCCTCACATGCACATGAGCATCAGGATAAATTTACTAGCCAAATCTTGATATTGGTATCTCCCCTTAGTAAGAATAAAATCACATCATTCCTTCCTGTCTCATTCCTTCCCTTACTTGTATTGTGTATTTCACATCCATTTTGGTATCAAGCAATGACATAGTAGGTGCTGCATGGTAATTGTAATACTTAAACCCTTCAGTCGTGACCTGGCCCACTTGAAATAGCAGCTGAAAATTTGCTACTGTGACACTGCTATGCAATGCTTGTTCTGGGATCTGTGATTCAAACATCAATGGGAGAAATGGAAAGATGAAGCATCCACAAATTTTGAAATACTCACAGCTTTCTGTTCCTGATATTCAGTATTGAGGGTTGTGGGGGCTTGGCTCTGGCTTCCCTGTAGTGCACTGAAACCCACCTAGTGACTGATTCACCCCCAGCTAGGCTTGGGCAGGATATTAACATCATGCAGCACAATCTAGATCTATAAACATGCCAGAGAGAAGCACAGTTCTGTTTGTATTCAAATAAAGAATCCTTGACACATACCATTTCCTCCTTCTTTTGGTTCTCCCATTAATCCCACTAATTAGGGTGTGATCCCAGCTGTCAAGGCTGTTTGATATGTGAAATTTGATGTGTGCCCCTTTGCTGATCACAGCAGTTAGTTGCAGACCTGACCCAGGTCTCTCCTCTAGTAGCATGACTCTTTCTTACATTTTCTTTCCAGCTTGTAGTAGGACAAAGTGATGCTGCCAACCCCACTAGATTTATTACAAACATGAAGCAAATCATGAACACAGAAAGAAAAGCATATCTTGTAATCCCTACGTGAAATAGAACCTAACCCTCCTTTCAGCTCATCTTTACACCAAATGACCAAGAGGTAGAAGTCCACACATGGAATCTAGCAGGTCACTGATAGCTGACTTGCAAACTATGGCTTCATGTAAGTCAGATCTGCTGAATCCTCCCAGACAACTGCAGAGATTACTGCAGCCCACTGCTGCGGGTTACCATGTCATGCAGCTGCTTATTCTGGCACCTCAAGTGTGTAATTTAGAGACCCTAAGATCCACTGGACTATGAACCTCAGCATCTGAAGGATAAATACATGGCCCATTTTGCCTTTGTGATATGCAGGCAGTGACCACTACAAAGATCAGATGGGCCAGGAGAAGGGAAAGCTTTACTGCTGTTGTTTCAAGTAAGATTTGGCAGGTAGCCAAATCATTTGCTGCAGCCCTAAGAATCACTCAAATAGAATGACACAGATTACAAATGACAGGTAGAAAAATTCTGCTTAGAAGAAAATAAACTAATTTAGCTCATTTTTAACAAAACTAAATTCCAGGAATTTTCCTCCACTTAATGCACATATTTGCTGCAGCATATTTGGAATATTTTTTTCCTTTGATGCCTTCAGTTTACCTGACATATTTTGCAGCTCTATTATTGCAATATATATCACCAGTGTCTGTAGTTTTATTGGATCTTTGCTCTTTCGTTGCAAACTTCAGAGAAGATGAAAATAAAAACCAGGTTTTATCATTGACTTGCTGCTGCCTTGTTATATGGAAACTCAGTTTTTTGATAATAATGATATGTCAGCAGCTTGACTTACTAATCACACTCAGTATCTAGGGACAGGGAGGGGTGTAGGAGTACATATGTACATGTATATTTGTTCCAAAATTTGCATTTTATCCAAGTTAGCATTGATTAGCAACTAAATTTTCAACAGTACTTGTAAGGAATAATTTGGCTGAATCATTAAATACAACATGCTACCTTTGCAAGTAGAAATCTACAGCTCTGTCTAGATAACAAAATAATATTATATACTACATTCAAATCTAATAGTATTGATGGAATAAGTTATTTATTTCCATGAATAAATAAGTCCAGTCAGATAACAGAAATAATAAATCTCTGCGACTCATTAATCATGCAAACTACACTGTATAATCAAAATAATTTGCAAAACGCGGACTGAAACCCATTTGTTTAACAAGTTGTTTAGCCAGTCCATCCAAACTCAGAGTCACTGCCAAAAGATTCTGGGTCTGTAACAAATATAATTTACAGCAAATGTTCACACTGCTATGCTCAGAAAAATAAGATATCAATCATTTCATTTCTATGCATCAGTTTCACTTCAAATCTATCTTAGCAACAACCACAATTTGCCCTCACAACCAGCACAGTCTGGGCATGCTCGTTAGCAGGCAAATCCACACATGACCCCGGCACCAGAGCGTTTCACTGCTGAAGCCTGAGAGGGCAAAAGGCCACTGTCTGAGCTGCCCATTTTCACATACATGAGTTTGGACATTCTGGGGATAAAAAAGCTTAAACCTGTACTTTTTGCTCTGTTGCAGTCACAGTGCATGTCATGAATGGCTGGAGAGATTCAACCTCCAGTGAGGACAGTTTTCCTTAGAAAAGCCATCTTAGTGATTCCAGGGAGAACTCACTCCTTTGGTGCAACCACACCTTGAAGAAAATTCCCTGGGTATTCTGCTAAACCATTGACATACTGATTTCCTTTACTCTACTGACCTCTTCTGAAATGTGGCTGAATGTGTTCAGTGTGACACCTGCACAGTTTGTCCTACTAATTGAAAGACTAGATGTGACTTATTTCCCTGAAGACTGTCTGCAGTCAGCAAGCAGGAACAAACTTCAGTCGTTTCTGATTGGCTATGTTTCAAAATCATGTCCCAGATGTACCTGGGCTGTGTTTTCTATGTGCCACTCATTTCTTTTAAGCTGACATTTTCATTTAGTTATCTCTGATCGGCTGAGACAGGCCAAGAGATCCAGGTGCACTTGTGCCTGATGTGTCCCCCCCAGAGAGCCAAGGTACAAGTAAAGCTCCTACTTACTCCCAGGTCAATCCATATAGCAAAGAAATTACAGGTTTCATGTCAAGTAAGAAGATGGGGGAAAAACACTCCTAGTATGGACAGATGAACTTATATGAACTATATCATTTTTATTTCTACAGAAAGTATCCTGAATTTTAAACTTGTTACTCACCAGCATTTGTTTCTGGCTCATTTTAAAAAATTAAGTGACCAAAAACCACTAAAGAAATACCCTCATTAGGAGAAAATTGGGACAAAGAGAAAAATTACCTTCTCCTACATTTGATGATTTCTGGGCCAGGAACAAAATTATTTAAGCTTCAAAATCCCACTGAAAAACAGGAGATCTGAAAATGCCCTGGAACTGGAGAGGACATACATAATTTGAAAACTGTCCCAGTGATCAAAGATGAGGTTGTCATGAGTCATTTTAGCAGATGAGCTTTTCCTCTTGACTCTGAACACTGACAAACCTACTGGCAATCTTGAACAGGATTTGCAATCCTCTGCTGTTATCTTCAGGAAAATGCAGTACAAAGGGGACACAGACTCTATTATGATATTTTGGAATCAGTATTACACTCATATTTCAGCTGAAGAGAAAAATGGGAATTGAGGACAGATGGTAGTAGAGAATTGGCAGGAACAATTAAGAGCTGAAGAAGGCATGGGAAATGTATTTTTTGTCAAAATGCTTCTCTGTAATTAAGCAATATGTGTCTCTTGACACAATTTCAGTGCATAGATATGTTTTAAGACCTGAGAAGGTAAAACAGGCCAAGAAATTCTTGGGTTTTAAGTCAGCTACCCTTGAAAAAGGTCCAGTAGGTCTTTGTTAACGTAGCAGTTTTTGCCTAGTGAATTCCAGGAAACTGAAAATACACAGCAAAACATTTTTAGATGGTGAAAATATAATAAGAGTAACTTCTTCTCCCTTACCCCACCTCATCGTAAGTTCTGTGACTTCCACAATATCTGTGAAATTTATAGGAATTTAATACATGTTTTTGCCAGTTAAATACATTTTAAAATCGTGGATCTTTTCTGCAAGGATACTTCTGCTAACTTTTATAACCAGCAAAAGCAAGGTGGAAATGTTTAGTGAGCTACAAGGCGTTCTTCCTTTTGCAGTGACTAATCCTGGCAAGCACACTCGATGCCAAGTTCAATTGTGAATGATGTGGATTCACACTCGCATCTTCTCTGAAAATTACTCACTGCTGACAATGGAGGAAGCTGAACTGGTGTTGTTTCAGCTGAAAGTATGGTGACAGAAAAAAGGACAGGCCCATTTCAGGGACAGTTTTGAAACTGATGTTCTTGAAGGCGTTTTTTTTCATCCTTGGCTTTACGGCCAAGGCTTGGCTTTCAATTTTGCTCAGCAAAATGACCACTGCACTGTTGAGACATGTAATTCAGACTTCAACTATGTCCTAATAGGGACCATCAGCAAGGATGCTAATTGGTGTCAGATGTGATTAGACCACTGTTCTGCAGGAAAACTACTGATTTGTTTTCCTCTACTTCTTTAGTGCTGAGAATTCAGCCCCAGGTGACTCACTACCCTCACCTGAAGTAGGACTCAAAGGACTAAACACATTAGAGCTTATCATCAAACCTTCTATTCTGAATGCTAAGGCTTTGTTTCTAAGATGAGGTTATGTGTTGTTTCTATCATTTAGAAGTGACAGAAAATGTAGGTATCTTTTCCTGTAATTTTATGGTCAACTGCAATGGAGAATTTTTATAGAAAACAATACAGAATTGTGATGCATTGTTCATTATACAATAGCAGAACATCGATCCAAGCACTTTCCCTTTTATAAGTCCAGCAAAACAGAAGCACTCTTATTTTGCAGTGGTGACTGCTTTTGTATTGCTTTTCTTACCAAAGCATGTACATAAATAAATAAGTTACATCTCTCCTCATGCCCAGCATTTAAAAGTGTATACAAGAAATGTGGGCTACAGGGCACTGCAGGTGAGTATTTCAATGCTTAAGACAACCTTCTCCTCTCCTGCTTCCGTCAGTTTTCACAATTCAGGGGACATACAGAAACCACAAGTCTTTTACAAAATGTGCTCTATACAATATTCAAAGAACAATGCACACAGCCTTGAGACTGAAGACTCAGAATTCAGCAGATAATAGCTGGAAACCTCTGTTTACTTGATCTTGTTTTTTTCTGAGCAAACTTTATCCAAAAATAAAATCAGATTTGTTCCAAGAAGCCTAGGGTCAAGATTTATCCCAGAAGGCAAATGTGGAGCTTGGGTTGATCCATAATTCCAGAAAACAGGGGAGCTGAAGGGAGGTAAAAAAGAAGGTCTTCTTTTGGACGGGAAATATAAAGAAACCATGAAATGAAGAATGGAGGAATATCTAAATAATGAGATGGAAAAAAGGTGGCAGAGATTGTTTAAGAAAGCAAAAGCCTGGAGGTAAAGGAATGAATCCCAGAGAAAAAGGCTTGAGAGTAAAAGGACACTCAGTAGGGTATTGTGGGGAGGTGGAAGACAGCCCAGGAGGGGCTGGATTATTTTAAAAATAATTCAGAGTGGAGTTAGACCTAATCACCACGTACTTGTGTTGTACTGTACTCTGCTTCATTGCCCATTTGATGGGCTATTTGATCATACGCACGTGCAAACCAGTGATTGAATCTGGCACAGACAGACACAAAGTGGGTGAGGGGAACAGTAGAGAAGCTATTTTGTTCTCTGTCCATTATGCTGTGTTTACAGGACCTGACATTGTTTAAACAAAACTTTAAAATACATTTCTGACATGACAAATATGAACGCTAAAACAGTGAGGACATAACCACAGCTTAGAGAAATGGGTGAGAAGGTTACATTTTAATTTTTTCTTCTCTCAGAACTACTTTTGCATTTGACAGAGAAGAACGGTGAGGACAAAGGTAGCAGAGAGTGGGACTTAACACTGTCATAACATTTAATGTCCCATTGGCTGTAAAACAATTTTGGGATCTCTTTGTGCAGGAAAAAGTCTCAGTGCAAATTCCTCAACAGAAATCCCTCAATATTATATATTTCATCGACTTTGAATTCAAGGGCAGTCTAAAGGCTCCTGTCTGCACTCAAGATGTTCGCAACAAATATGCCTGCCAGCCACTGGGACATGCCCAGGTCACTGGAAAATAGCCAATACAGTAAAAAGAAATGGTGAGCCCAATTCTCAAATGGACTGTAAGGTTTCTGAGCCCTTAGGCCTGGTTTCAAAACCTTAATGTCAGCCAAGCCCCACCTACTGACTTCGATAAATGCTGGCCCGTGCTGATCATAAGCACATGCACTAATTACAAGTGTCAGAGGGGGCTTTCATCCATTGCTCACCTGCTCTGTTCCCACATTTCATGCAGCATCTTCTGGCAGCTCTAGACGACAGTGCTTGAGGGGACTTGCAAGTTTGACAAAAAAGTTGGTGAAATTGATTGGTATTTAGAGTTTAGTGGTCTCTGATGAGCATTCCTGTGCTTCCCTGACTGATTTTGATGAAGTGCTTTTATTTGTCTTTCTACCGAGAGACTGCAGATGAATTTGCAATAGAGCAGCATGGCTCCTGTTTAGCTTTGTCAGGCACCACTTAGCCGTGTTATAATTTATTTTCCAGGAAAAAATATTTCTCATGAGAGCTTCAGGCTAACACAGTTATAAAGCACCTGGCTACCGTTCAGCTTCGTATCCGAAAGCAGTTTCATTTCCATGCACAAACAGAAAAATACCAAACTGCTGAGGAGGAAGAACCAGAAGCTCCTCCAGGTACACGTGCTGTAGGTACACGGGTCTTCTTTGGAGGGGCATTTAATTAAATCAAACACTACCCTAGTACCACAGTTAGCAGGGTCAAGGCTGAAATAGGCCTATGCAGAAACAGAAACTGCTGACACTGGTGGTGATGCCACAGCAGGCTCTGGACAAGGTTATTCACTTAATAAAGCAGCCTCTCTACTCATTTCTAGGTTGGGGACTGACTGTTCTAAATTTCTGAATAGATTTAGACCTGTATTTAACTTTGACATACTGTGTAATAGAGCAATCTTTACCTTGCTTCAGCTTTATTTGGTGAGAGCCCCTTTTATTCAGACTGCAATGATTGTGGTGTTTGTTGGGGTAGTTTTGTTCCTATTTTCTGCTGAATTATAGTGATTAATGAGCAGTTTGAAAGCACAGAGCTCAAAGATCTTCTCTGCTTTGATCACCATTACTGTCATTCAAGAAGAGGCCAAAGTCTGGTTACAGGATGAATGTAAATATCAATTCAGTTTTACTGCAATAACAGAGACTCTTGTACTTTTTTCCCTGTGTTTTCTTCATTCTCTTTATCTTATTAGAATGCAGGGAAAGAAATGTAGTGACGTACATATAATTAAGACAAAGTCTTTCTAGAACATGCCACTAATCATAAAATGTGATTTCTAGCGTGATTTATAATTAAAAGAGCATTTCTGTTTGTCTTGCTCAAATCTTGGTTTTTAAGAAAGAGAGGTGAAGATCCAATGAGAAAATGGAGCCTGTTTATAGGGAACTGCTCTCATTGCCAGTTTAATCAGCTGTGATGTTTCATTAGCAATGACTTAACCAGAGCAGACAATGCTTATCGCAGCCCCTTGCCCTACAATCATTGCACATTACTACTGTTGTGTGGGGTTTTATCAATTGTTCACTGAGTGCTCTGCAATATTGACAATGAGAAACCGCAGGCCCAGGCTTAGATTAAATAACTTACAGCCCCCAAAATGACAACAGTGTAGTTTGGCAAGTAAAAACACCAACATTTTGCAAACTTTGGTACAAAGAGGATGAAATGCCAATTCTAAAATCAAGTTCAGACAATTAATTTTTCATAGAATGTGTTGAGCACTCCCATCCATCTGTACTAAGTAATTACATTCATTCTGTCTCTTGTAACTCCCAGACACTTTCAGGAGTACTAATTCAGCTGACCTAAAATTGTCTATTTATGCACTGGTAGCATATTGTGCTAATCGCCACAAAATCTCCACCCTTTGTTTAACTTTAGGCATGGAAAGTTACGGGCAAATGCAAAACTGTGAGACATTAAAATTTGACTTCCTGATGTGGTGAGTGATACACATACAGATGCTCCAAATGCTTTTTTTTACTGCTGAGGGAGAAGTACAGATTTTTTAAAAGAGCAATGTTATGGAAATGAATGTGAACTGGTGAGCAGGAGAAGGAGGGATTGTGTGGAACCAGATGAAGTGAGCTGCATGGAGCAGTGGTTGTGCTGTGAGCAAGAACTGCACAGGCACTTTGCTGCCCTGTTGCTCTGAGCGCACGGGAAATACTGCCAGGAAGAGAACAGGGCTGGATTTGAAATCCTGTTTCCCAACAAACTTCTGATGAAATCTAAAGCAAATTTCTGTTGCTCTATGAGGCTCAGTTACTCCTCTGCAAAATGACAATAATAGCACTTTTTTATCTACAGGAATAAGCAGTGGAAAGGCTAGAAAGTGGTCAGACATCATCAGCAGGAGGACAGGGTAACAGCAGCAGTGTAACACAAGGAAATGTTTCTATTTTTTCAAGTAAATTCAAATCAAACTTGAAAAAGCATTTGACATCTCTGGGATTAAAATAGAAATGGAAAGAGGATATTTGGGCATATTTTGCCCTCAGAAAATAGGACTGATATCATTTTGCTCTGACTTTATAATTCCCATAGCTTATTATAATGTAGCTGTCCTCTTTGATTTGTGTATTGGAACGTACAGTGCAACTGCATATATTTGTAGAAATAGGCTTGTTTTGTAACAACTCGAGGGAATCTTCTGAATTAAGGGAAAACATTTACATTGGAACAAATTACATTTTACCAAAAAAACTAATTGTTACACTGAGAGCTGTATACAGTTGTAATTGCGCTGTCCTAATTACACACGTTGCATTATTTAAAAAGAGGAGCATTGTTTATTTGCAAAATCCACTGCTTATTTACAGTTGCATATTTGAACAAGGAGCAAGGAGTCATTCCTACAAAGCAGCAGAAAGATTGTTATCTGCACAAAACCACAAAATTAATTCAGTAGAGGAAATCTACTCTCAAACAGAGCAAGAGAGAAATTCCTCCTGAGGCAAGACATTCTACAATTGTTTCTAAATTTCTGTATAATTAACAAAGCACTTACCATCTGCTGTGATTGACCTGTCAGATCTGCTCCTCTGAGATAATTTCAGTGACATTTAAAAAAAAATAGTGTGAATAAAAAAAAGACATATTCAGTTTGTAAGGAATGGTGTTATCCTCTAAACAGAAATTACAAACACTAAAGATGGCATTGTTTTACAATGCCTGCTGATTAACCCCAGTAGCCCTGATCAGAGGAGTTCAGTTCAGGTATTGGTGGGACATCCTTTGTTGGATATCATAACAATGACCCTATTTCCTCTCCTATTTTTAATTGTGCAAATGCCTCTCTAAAATATGAAAAGGCATTTCAGAAAATTCACCTATTTAGACAAATACACTAAATTATGTTTATGCTCCATATTAAATGGAATTATTGCAAAATTTCATTTTTAAGAAGAGGATTATTTTCTCTTGCTTTGCACTTTTGTTGCACACCTATTTTGACTCAACTAATTAGTGTAAGACAATATGCAACCAAGCAGCAGTGACCAACCACATTTTTACCCCAACAGTGTGAATACTTGAGTACATTGAAATCCAGCCCAGTACTGTTGTGCTTATAGAGGGAAAACACTCTGTCTTTTGTCTATCATTTTTAATTAAATCTACTAAATCTGACCAGCATAATTTGTGGATTACCTCCATGTCTTTAACTATTCCTCCTTTCTCTTCCTGTGTTACATTAAGTATTTAGAGATGCTGCAAAAAAATGCTTCTTCATTAACAGCCCATAATTTTTCTTCCTCCACAAACCTGAATTTCTTACAAATGTTTTTTAGAGACATGTAAAATACAGTTTTATCCAAACCAATACACTTTTCTCCCATCAGGTTTCACAAGTGATCTTTTTAAAAGTAGCTCAAAAAAAGAGATGGATGTTGTGTGGCATGAGAGATGAATGCATCTTCAGTTCTAAGGAACAACTATTGAAGTTTCAGATTGGTAACGATCACAGTCAAAATGATATTTTAATCTTGGTACACAGTAGGGAATAGACAGTTACTGCACAGTTCACTAGAATTTTACCCCCCTTTGACACATGAAAGAGCAAGTAGTCTGACTTTTCATCTTATTTCAGAGGAGATGCCCTTCTGGAGGTGGTCTAGTCAAGTCTAGCCAGTGCTCCTAATACAGAAACTTTCAGTTCTACAGTAAACGAGACTGATCTTTTGTCTTTGATTTTAGTTCATTGCCACAAAATCAAGATGAATTTGTTGAAGTGTAAGGTTAAAAAAACTGCATAAATGAGAACTCCTACAGTAACAGTTGTTTGTAAATTATTGATCAAGGAATTTTTACAATATGAATTGTAAAAGGGCCATCAAACTTTCCTAAAGTACCTTCGACAATAAATAAAACCTTCCATCTTTTTTTTCCTCATTTCAGAGAAACTTTTGTAGACTTTTTTCCCCAATCCATATTGCTAGATGCACCTTGCTTTTTCCTCTTGATTCAGTAACAAGGAAGAGAAAGAGAAAAGGATATTTCTGATTTTTCTATGATCCCAGTTCTTCAAAAATGTGTGGTTTGGGTTGGTGGTATATTCATTAAAATTGAATAGTGGTAGTTAAAGAGAAAGCATTGAGTGCAATTTCTTCTTGTTTGCAGGTAATGGGTAATGGAAGAAGAAATGAGAATAAACTCATAGAGCCTTTCAGCAAACAAAAGAGAACTGGCACAGATGGAGGACTTCCTTAGTATTTGAATAATATTTTTTAAAAGGCATATATAAAGAAAGAAGAGGAAATACTCTGTAGGCGGTTGTCCTGTGAAGCCTGTCAGGGAAGGTGCAGCTGTGGAAATGAAGCTCTTTAACTTGCAGAGATCCTCAAGGAAGCTTCCAAGTTTATTGGGACTTGCACAATCCAAGGGGAGGTCCTTGAGGAACAGAAGGTAAACATAGTGGAATCAAGAGTGCAAAGTACATCACTCTATCAGAAAAAATTATGACTGAACCCTAGGGAACTGCGACGGTGCAGGCAGCTCCAGCCACTGTCTCCTGAGAAGAACTCAGACAACCAGCTGCAGTGGTCAGCAACCCAAGTTTAGCATGTAACTCACAGTCATGGTGACAACCCATGATTCCCTTGTTCTGCCTTTTGCATGTTTTCCCCTGATTGGTTAATATTTTGTCTTCTCGTTTTATGTATGAGGTTATGTATATTCATTTTCCATCTTTAATATGTATCAGTTCTAGAAAGTTCTTCGTTCCTCGACGCCCCATTGGATCCTTCCCTAAGTCCCTCCTATGTGTTGTTCCCATTGGTTCCCTTGCTGTCAACCCCGCCTACTTGCCCCTATCCCATTGGCTGTGATCCCTTTCCCCACCTATTCTGTACCCAGTATAAAATCCCTGGACCCTCCTACCGATCTGGCTCTTTGTCCTTGCCTTTTCAGGGGAATAGATGTGTGTGGAGCGCGTACGAAGAGTCCCCTCTCTTTCTTCTTTGCCTTTGCCTGCATGCCTCCTTAACAGCGACAGGAAGATACAGCCCCTTTTGGGTGAGGAGCTCTACCCCTTTTTATTGTGTGTTGGGCACTGAGTGCTGCCTTCCAGAGGGATTCCAGTGTTGACCTCTGGGCTTCTTTGTGTCGGCATGCGAGGGGTAAAACCCCTTCTGCCAGCTCACAGCTGCTGCAAAACCCCTCCAGGGAACTGCACATCAGATGCGTTAGAGGACCCATAAAACCGAGGTTATTAATCTTACACTGCATAATTGTTGTATTCGTACACAGACACCTCACATCAGTGAACTGAATGAACTGAAGGCCTGGTACTTCACCAGGACCTGCACACTTTCAGAGACTGCTGCAGTCTGTCCCCAAGAAAGAACTCATTAACTACTGAGTTTCCAAGGAAGGGAATAGTTTAAAGCACTCTATTAACGGTGAGAATTTCTAAAGAAAAACAGCAAAACATGAGAGTACTCAGCCAAAGGGACCTCTCTGTCTTCGAAGAGCCTCAACCAGTTGTGACTTCCCGTACTTCTGAACAAGGACAGTATTCATTTAAAAACCTACCTTGGCAAGCACTTTGCAGACATGGTGTATGTATAGATAAATCTATTTTGTATCACACTGTGAGTGCTAATCCTACTGCAAAACACAGTAATTACAGCTCACATTGAATTACTACTTTTTATAATTCATTGTAGTGAGGTATTACCCTGTGACATGTCCAAGCCTAGTGAGCACTTCATTATTTTTAAACAGAAAAATTGAAGGAAACCACTTACATTGAACTGACTGTTGATCTCTTTCATTCTCATTCCAGGTTAGAAGAACAAGCCCCACAATAAAGTAGGACTTCCTAGAATCCATCTCCTTTAGTAACTGGGCTTTTACATGCTTTCCAGTAACAATATTAAAAATCCTTTAAACTGTTCATTGATGACATCACACTCTATATAGTACACAGAATAAACCACACTGATGTCCTAATACTACACTTCTTCCACAAGGGGCATTTTACTTTTGAGATGTGCATGTTTGCATATACAAATGATGAACATCCATGTAAATGCAGACAAGCTATTAAAATTGTGATTTATCTTTGCTTTTAAGGTAACGCTGCCAAAACTTCTGATTTTAGCACAGCAAGGGAAACAGTAAAATATTGCTTGAACTTGTGCACTTTTTTTTAAATTATAGGACATACCCTCTGAAAGAAAATGGATTATTTTCCGAGGGACTGTACAAAGATTACACATTTGTGCTCAGACAGAGAAATATTTTACATGATGACACCTTTTTTAGGTCTCTATTTAAAAAGCTTTTGATGTCACCTTGGGAAGTCCCAGAGTGTGCTTACTAGAGTAAGCCTAAGAAGAGGGTATGACAGCTGTGGTTTCTGACATGAAAACATCTCTCACTACAGGCACAATAACATTTTATTTATCCTATTTTGAAGAGTATATGCTGACGTGCAAAAGAGCAGAGAAGGCACAAAAAACTAGCCCTTATGTTATGGCAGAAAAAAGAAATTATTTCTGTGTTTGGTTTGCTTTTGCTTTTCTGGAAGATTCTCACATACCTTATCTGGCTTAAATGTTAACAGATGTTCAGCAGACTTGAACACATTTAAAAACTCACATATAATTCTCTTGTTAAAAATTCAGGAAAAAATATATGCTAACTTTTTAAGGGATAAAAATAAATTCAAAAAATAATTTTATTTTCAAGTTCACATAAAAAAAGGGAATTTTTAAACACTTGGATTTTGATATTTTATCTTGATCTTTTCTTTCTGAATTTACACATGCTGTGGTAACTTACAGAAGCTTTATAACATTGAAATAATACTCTACTGACATTTGCTGCATGACTATGTTGAATGAGTTGTTTGGCTACTAATGAATCACTATTTCATACCACAAAACACACGACCTCAGGTTATATTATGGATGGCAATAACAGTTAAAGAGATTAAGGCTTGGCCAATTGTGGAAAAATGCCTGGTGGTTCCTCTCGTCCAACTCTTTGAAGGGATGCATGAAGTAGTTTACACTCCCAACATTAATATCCGTTACCATTAGACACCAAACTTCCCCCCTGTAGGATGCACATGAGTACTAATTTCTTGAAAGCTTTTATGGAAGTTCATTCTGTGAGCACAAAATGCTGTTTGGAAAATGTTCCTGTTGGAAGACAGCTTCACCTATATTGATGTATACTTTCAGCAACCTTTCTTTAATTAGACTGTGACTCTGTCCTTTTCTCATGAACAAAACCATAAGCAGAGGTGGAATTTTTTATCACAGAACTATTCTAAACTGAATACCAGAAAATGAGATTGCTCTATTATCTCTGCAGAGTAATAAGTTTATGATAGCACTACAGAAGTTGGAAAGCACCCTTCTTTGCCCACTTGCCTCTTACTCTTGTCTCCAATATGAATTCAGTAAGTTACTTACCTTGGCTTTCTTTTCAGTCCTTTAATTTCCTGTCTCATTTGTCTTTGCAAATCTTTATATAATAGTAGCTAAGAGAAGTTCCCATTATGAATTTGTATTGAAAGGGGAGCTTGGTATATTGCAAAAGGGCAAATCTCAAAGTGATTGTTCACCCTTCCCTCTGCAGAATTCTATGTCATACCCCCATTCTGAAGGCCAAGGAACAAATCTTATGTTAAAATATCTCTAGCCTTTCTCTAAAATTCTCCCAATGGATTGTTTTCACCATATCACTCTCTTTTGATCTGTAGTCTCTCTGGTCCACACTGCAATCTCTAGCTTTTGATTGTCAATACAGTCAAAAAAATTAGTACAAAATATTATTTTCCTCATACTTCCCCATGTTCCTGATACACACACTGTTTTGAAATCAAGTACTATTTGTATTTACCATGGAAACCTCTGAACTCTAGCCTGTTCTTTTGCCTCTCCCACCAGTTAGGAAATACAGCATTCCAGTCAGAGGGTTAAAATACCACTGTAGATAATAGCATTAATCTCTCTGACTTGGAAATTTCTATGTTCAGGAAAAAGGAAATAATAGGTACAGAGATTCCTGAAATGTTTTTTCAGATTCTTTTTACTTCTATGTATTTGAAGTTAACCAGCAGTTGTGATTAAACAAGATGAGAAAAGCACACTGCAGAGAGCAGGAGCACTAGCCATGCTGGCAAACCAAATCACTGCCAGGACAGGTATTGTTCAGCTACTGGCTTTTTTTTTAATCAAAATGAAGGCAGTACAGACTGTACTGGGCTTGGGAAGAACAGAGTAGCCATTCTTTTAAATGTTAATGTGCAAAGGTGTCTCATACTCTTGTAGCATGACAGGCATTAAAATTTTCATTCTCCAAAACTCCTCTAATATGAATGAATTTCATGAACGTAATTAAAGGTCAAGAGATTAATATCATGGCAAACTACAGAATTGTTAATTTTTGCACAGAAAAAGAGACAAGAGTGAGAGTTATAACAGACTGCCTCTAGGAGAGTTTACACTCTGGTGCAAAAATAGTGAACTCACACTCTTGATTATAAATTGAAACAGATCCTTCCCTCTCCTCTCCTGGCTGAGCAAAGCAAGAAAATTTCCTGTCTCAGACAGCTGGGGATCCTACGGAGGTAAGAGGAAGGTAGGGTACCTGGCAGGAGAGAGGGTAGAAGTCACAAACAGACAGCCCTTGCAAAGATGAAGGCTGGGGTCATGGAACCTGAGGGTGTTGGCAGCTGAACAAGACTTGCAACTGGATTCATTAAAAGAATCATTCCTGATAGTTGATTTGTGTATATGTAATTCACACATAAACCAATTCTGATTTAAAAGACTGGAAGGCACCCAATCCTATCAGTACTTTCTCCTCCTAACTTCAGTAAGGCACAGTGAAATTCTGATTATCCATCTGGGTGAAAAAAGGTTAAGTTTACCTTTCCACTCTGGAAAATTAGCACATGACCATTCCTAAATAACATAACCTGAAGCACTATTTCAGGCTATCTATGCATTTCCTAGATGGATTATATCATCTCAGGACATTTTATGCTAAATTTGCTCTAAACTGCTGGGGTTTTTTCTGGTGTTTTTCCTCCCATCTTTCTTAGAGGTCTGTAAAATAGTTGCTGACTCCATGTTGACCTGTTTTTCTGTCTCTTCACCATATACTTAGTGAGTAGTCTGTAAAGTTTACTGAAGTAGATACCATCAAACTTGACAGCAAGACAAAAACTCTGCCTTGTATAAGGAAACAATGGTACTAGTATATGGAGAGCCCAGAGGACAAAAGAATATGACTATCATGATTCTTTTATTTACAGCTTTGTATTACAACTTTTATTTCTTTTTCCTTCTTGAGATTGAATGGAGCTGGGTTATCCCCAGGCTCCTTTAAGTATTTCTTTCAGAATATACATCAATCTGTAGTCCCCCTATGGCCTCCATTACTTTAGCACCTGAACACCTCACAAGCTTCCACTGTTTGTGCTCTCATAACACCTCAGATGCAGAAAACTTTTATACTATTAATTTACTAAAAGAAAATCAAATCACATACAGATTTTTAGGTATCTGACATCCAGTGTGAAATCCAAACCTCTTCCTCTGCTCTTTTTAAAGTGCTTGGTATTATTCCTCAGCTCCTCAAAATGAGATTCAGGACAATCCGAATACTGAGCAAGGAGTCACCTACAGACAGACTTGGAAAAAATGAGAACAGCCTGCTCCAAAACTGGTAAACCTCTCCTTGTGTTTGAAGCTGTCAATACCACACTACTGTGTATTCAGAAAGTGTTACTACAAGCCCTGTTTAGAAGAGAGGAACACCTACAGCTGAGCGTGGATCTGTCTTTCTTATGCCTAAAGGCATCCCTTTTCTTGTTTTTATATAAAACCCACCCACGATGAGGGAAATCCTGTTGCAGTTCCCTGCTCTGCCTGAAGGGATTCAAAATTCCCATTCTTCTCCTCATAGGAAAGGGAGTCCCACAATCGTCAAAATGCAGCACAGGCTGGGGAGGGGAAGCCTGATGCATTTCCTCAGCTTTCAAAGAGCTGAAGAAAGAATTTCAGGTCCAGTGGTCTGGGCAGAGCGAGGGAATGTGATTTATGTCTCAGACAGTGAAAACATTGTCTGGTTTTACCTGAATTTTACTGCTTGTGTCACCTGTACACTAGTGCAAGTCTAGATGCCACGTTTTTCCCAGTAGTAGGACTGTCTCAAATAATTCAAGGATGTTGAAATGCAGAGTCCTGATGTAGGAGATTTCCGAAACAAATTCAATACAGACTGTACACCTGGGAATTTCTATCTGAAAAACAAGGAATTAGAACCAGAAGTAATTTTGTTTTCTCATTCTAAGGCAGAAACGCTAATTTCTTTAGACCAATAACACATAACCTGCCTGTATGTTTGTGATGAAATGCCAGCCTCTTTTTTATATCTATTGCTGGAGGAGAAGCTGCTATAACAAACTTTTACTAGCTTCTATCTTTTCTATTACAGTCTATTGAATATTAATAAATTACCATCTGCCAGCTTTTGCAGGAGCAGCTGAAACACTGCCTGCCTTAAAATTGAAAATAACTCCCTCCATCTTCACAAACTTCAAGAGAACACGAATTTTAAAATAATGATGACTGCCTGTACTATTTCATGGTGTTTCCTTTTAACAAACAATATTAAGATTTATGTGATACAGTCAGCTTTGTGATTGATAATTAATTGTCACTTAATTACACACTTTAATAATATTTATTCTGAAGTTATAACAACTCTGGCTTAGAAAATGACCCTGAATCACTTTAATTTATTAATTCACTTAATTAAAATACTTAATCTTGAAAAGAGCTTTCAGGCTGTTTAAATAAAGGTAAACAAATCTTCCAATTAAATCAACACTTTTTTTCCCTTTGATATTTGTAATTAATTTTCACTCGACTCAGTAAATAAACCTCATGTAAGGTTGTTCATGTGACAACAGAAAATGGCTTGCTGTCAGCTTAATCTTCCTTAACACTGTAAAGCATTTTTAGTTATGCTGACAGGCCTGCTGAAAACCTTTTGCTGGGAAGCAATAAATATTAGCACTTTTCCCAGTGGCACTGCAGGAAAAAACATTTATTTATAAATGATGATCATTAATCAACATTTTTGTACAAGCAATCAGAAAACCTCCCAGGCTAAAGCAAACTCGATGGAAAGAAACTTCTATTTGCAATCAGATTTAACTAAAGCACACTTTCTCCTTAAAGAATAAGTTTTTTTGTTTTCTTCTGGTAGTGGTTCTTGGTAAAGGAGTTCTGTGTGCCAAGGATTGTACTTTCTATCTCTCATGAAAAGTTTTGAGACAAACTCCAGAACTTAATTACAGAGCTCACAGCACTGTCAAGATTTCACATGTTTAAAGTTATGACTGCAATTAGCTCCACCTAAATCAGTGACAGTCAAATGAACCACTGCACGAGATGTCAGTGCCACGGTGAAAGCTGTCACTTGTACAGGCATGTGCACAACTTTACAAACCCAAGTTTTACTATTAAATTTAGCACATTTCCTCATACATGTAGCACCAATTTCATGTATTTAATTTCAGAAAGTGACCCTATATTTTGAAAAGCTGGTTTCTACTGAAAGCAATTTTGAATTGTTCAGCAAAATTCATCTGATGATCTTGTTACAGCATATACTTGACTACACTTTCCCCTTACATTTCAGTTTGATCTGTACCTTGAACACTCTGCTACAAGAGGATTCCTCCTCCCCATTTTACCTTAACAAGGACAAGAATGCCATGTTTTTCCTGAATTTACCATCTCCTTATTGTATGTTCATAGTGTGAGCTGAAGTGACTGTGTAGTTGTTGCTCTCTAACAGTTATATTTGAATAAAGAAAGGATTGAAAAATCTGGGCTGAATATTTAAAATGTAAGTCTCCCTGTCCTAGTCCAACACAGCCGAAAAGCTCAAGTTAATTAACGACAGATCTAAGGAACTACTGTCATCAAGATGATAATTAGATGGGACTAAATATGAAAAACAGAGACTTCAGCTGATAATAGAAAGTAGTTTTCCATCCCTTGTCAAAGGCTGTTTATAGTAGAGACATTTGAATCTGGCTGCCATGATTTTTAAAAAAATTGCAATTCATGAAGGTCTTCATTGAACTGAAACCAGCATAAAATTCCTGTATGAGCACAAACTGTCATGAGTTTTCCAGCTGCTTCTAGCACTCAAGAGAGCAGAAATAAAGAATTTCACATTCTTGAAGTGGAGGAATTTTCAAGACTTTTTTCCAGTTTTTGGGTGTGCACAGCAGCAAGAAATGACTGCTAATGAGAAAATGGACCTCGATTTTTGATGCAGTATTTTCAGCTGCCAACCAGAGTTTGGTCAGAATTCTTAATAAAGTCTTCAGAGGATCTGTTCTCTAGCTATGATATTATTCTACTTCTTGTTTTCATCCTGAACAAATTCATGAAAATACATCTGGGAAGATACATCTGGGAAGACTTCACTTTAGTTTTTTGGTTTTCTTGTTTTTGTTATTGCAAATGTGCCCCTTGTTTAGGAAACAGCTAAATAAAATCAGAGATCATTTTCACATGACAAATAAAAGTAGTCAATTTCTGCAAGCATTTTTGGAGAAACACAGAATGTGCTGATTGTCATCATGGTTACCCTACAAGGGATTCCAGGCAGTACAAATGAATTCTTCAGCGTAAGTGAGCACTGCACCTACTGCACAGGAGGACCAGCTGGTGGCATCTCTGCTAACTGTAGGGAGAGTCTGCATGCTCAAGCTGTTTAATGGAGTGGATTGCAAATTGCAATCAGAATAATTATATATCTATTTAAAACAACTTTCCCTGCAATGTAATGCAAAAAAACCACCGTTCAAAAATAGCCTGAAGAGGTTTGGGTGTCTATGACAAATTTCAGTGCTCAAGTACCATTGCAGACAGCTGGCTTCCAGCTGCCCTTCCACAAGGGCACATCTCCTCCTCCCATCCAGCCTTTCAAGGTCATTTGGATGCTTATTCTAAGAGACATTTCACAACCCTGCAGACATTTTGTAGGTTCCTAAACACTTCTTTAAATCCAGTCCCATGGGACTGAACTCCTCCCTGGAGTGCAATGGCTGAAAACTGTTTTGCAGGTGGATTTTTTCATGTCCTGCTCTGATTTAAAAGGGTGCACAACCTCAATCCCAAAGGGTAGACCAGCGGCCTTATTACACAGCTACACCTCAGCCATAAACAAGTTGCTTTATTTCTTGTGCTGAAGCTCACACAGGCTGCAGTGATGCTTGCAGGCAGCTTGTTACCTTCAGCAGTGACAGACCAGCTGTGTATCCTAAATTAATCTATTTGTATTAAACATCCATGTTTTCTGCTGCCTGCTGGTGAACTGGGCAAAAATAAAATGCTGTCATGTTAGAAAATGGTGTTTAAACATTAAAAAATACTGATTTAAATAAAGGTGATGCTGGACTGGGACCAGTTCCGTAAAGCCTTCGTTTTACCTGTAGATGTAACATAAAAATATGCAACCTGCATAACCATTTTCATATATAATCACTGTAATTATACAGAATATATGTTACATACAAAATAGTCATAATATAGTAGTTTCCAGTATGTGCTTTAAAATAAATATAAATGCTATATTTTTTAGAAATTAACAGTATTTTCATAGTGTTGTTTGGCTCTTAGTGACTCAGATACTTTAGCAGGCAGGAAAGGGAAAGTTTTGGCATATTTGCAACTGGCCTTTCTTACTAATTTCGTTCACCGTCCAGCGTCTTCCTCCGAGAAAAAGCGGGTTGTTTCGGGTCTCGGCTGCCGCCGCACAGCTGCAGCGTGTGCGGAGTGAGGAGCGTGGTCCCCGCAGGTGGGGCAGGGGTGTAGAAGGGGAGAGCTCGGGGTGTGACCTGGCCGTGCCGGGGCTGGAGGGTGCCGGGAGTTCAGGGGACCGCAGGAAAGCTGGAGAGCAGGAAGTGACACGGGGAAAGGGAGAAAGGGTCAGAGGAGGAGCGCAGAGAGCCGGAAAATCAGAGCAAAGGGAAAGCTGAGCGAGTGCAGCAGAGGGAAGCCAGAGGCTGGCTGGCCCTGAGCTCCCGGAGAGCTTGGGAAGGGCAGAGGGACAGGCAGGACACTGCGGGCACTGTCCTGGGCAGCTGGGAGCACCCCAGGCTGCGGCCGCACAGCCACCGCAGTGCCGTGTCACAGCGGCAAGAGCGAGCCCCGCTCCCGTTTGCAGGCATCAGGGCTTGTTTCTGTGTTCATTCTGGCAGCCTGTTTGCATGTTCCCAGTCTGATCCGCCTTATCATTGCTGGGATCTCCCATGCTCCTTTATTTAGACAGCGATTAAAGCTTTGATCTGTTTTCTGGTTTGCTATTAAAATGTAGCAGTGTTCGAGTTGGAAAGGACGAAATTATGCATCCCTTACAAGGGACAGCCCATCCCATAAAAACCAGAAAAGGCGCTATTTTCTAGGTAGTGAAACACAGAAACTGCACCAGCGTGCTGCAGTTTACAGCAATTCCAGACTGTAAAATGAGCCCGAGTCGAGTCAAATGCCCCGTGGGCTGTGATGCAACCCCTGACACCGCACACTCACACTTCTGAAACCAATGTAAGGCTGCCACTGAGGGCCTCTGAAACAGCAGAGTTTGCTGAAATGAAGTTCACAGGCAGCTAAGTTCAAAGCAAAGGTTAGAAACAAGTCTAACAAATATGGAGAGTCAAAAATTCCTCAGCTCCGAGCTTTTTTAATATCAGTGGCTTAGGCCAGCTCTCTACAAACTGCTTCCAGCTTTTATTGTTACTACAGTATCATGGTGCGTGTGCCAGCCCCAGCAAGGCATTGGTTGTTAGAGAATTTACAAACACAATGGCAATAATTTAACCACTGTACAGTAATAATTCTGCTGCAATAGATGCTCTCCCTGATGACTGCACTGACCATACGAGAGCCTGACTACTGGGCAAGTGGCAGTGTCCTCACATACAGGTATATCACAAGTGTAGGGGCTTTCCTCCCCTTGGCCTACACTTCTTACAGCAGCAATGTGAGAATGCTCAGACCTAATTGATTCCGACTGCCAAATGCTGATACAGCCACACTGACAACCAGGCTTCTTCTCCAGACTGCAGAGATCTTTGATTCTGAACCACGCCACAAACCATCAAACAGATCTTCCACAAGCCACTTGAAAACCTGCCTGTTTCAGATCGCAACACTTAGAAAAAACTTTCCTGACTAAGCAAGGGGTTACCAGCTTATCTTCAACCTCTGTGAGGCATTCACAGGTTACAAGACAAATTGTACTCATCAGAGCTGAGTCTACATGAGAGACTAAATCTTTTTCTGAGACAGTGACCGTGATTTGAGTACCTACAATTTAACTGCCAAAAAGAAGCAAATGTAATTTTCTGAGTGCTAAGTACCTGCAGCACCTTTTCCTGAATGTCACCAGGACTAGGCTGGGGCCTGAACACACTGTGATCATATAAATGAAATGGTTGAAGGGAAGGAATATCCATTGTCAAAAAAAAAAAAGAAAAAAAAAGAAAAAAGAAGATAAATTATTCTGCACCATACTAGAGGTTCCAAAGCGATGTACAGTTCATTTAGTTTTACAATTCATTCCTCAAAGAGTCGATCTTGATATTCCTTAGAACAAAGACAGTGATCCCTGTGTGGGAGACACCTCTGCACACAAACCAGCCTGATGTAAAATTTGACCTGTTATCTTCAGCATGAACAGGCAGATTTGAGGTCTAGTCTACGCTCTTGTGTAGGCACAAAGGCACAAATTTGCTGAAAATTGGTACAGCTCAGGCTTTCCACTGCTTAAGGAAATCGGCCTCTACCAGCAACAAACCACCTGCCTGTACTCCAACAGCCCGGCAATGATGGCAGCCAGGACTGGAAAGTTCTGTCAGCAAAACTAAGGTTTTCACAGAATGAAAATAGCTTTGGAATGAGTTCTTGGGAGAATTACAGGTTAACTGGAGTTTATCCAGGCATGATTCAGGTGATATATTGTCTGTAAAAGTGCTTCAAAATTTGTAGCCTGTAAGGCACTGATGAATCACCAGATCCGTGAGGATGCTCTGCTAAGTTCTATAGGCACAGAAACAACCAGAGATTTCAGATCTTGAAGATGATCCTGAGTACTCTGACACCCCTATAATTTAGGTCTGAGTCTAATGAAGCAGTGACAGCACAGCAACATACAGCTACTATAAGATAATGCAGACTTTTAGCTTTCCATTTGCCTAGAAATTACCTTGTCTATATTTGGAAGAAAAAAATCCAGACACAAATATCTTTCTGCCAATTCCTGGAAGTCACGAACAATTTTAAAACCTCGGTTCAGCAAATAACCTAAATTTCGTCTTAATATTGACTTACAAGTCTAAGCAAGTCTACTCAGGTACCCAGGCATTTATTGGATCAGGTTCTAAGGAACATCTTACATGCAGATGACCACTACTTCCAACCTCAGGGACTCCAGTTCTAGACTTCACTAGACTAGCACAAAATCAAGATTTTGCTTCAAACCATGACTTAAGAATGCTTGCTTTAGACAGTGGTTCTTCATAATTGAGAGAGCTTTTGGTCTGGTTAGCGTAGACTCTTGAGTTGAATAATAGTCCACATAAGGAATCTCTATTTCCATTTTCAAACACAAAATCAACAACAGAATCACAAGGTACTGCATCACTGTGCTAGTTTGAAAACAAACCAGTGGGAGGCACCAAGTCAGAATAACAATTTAATGGAAATTAAAGAAAAGGGGAAAAAAAGGTAAAAGAAAACACTGTCAAACTGACAGAGTCAAGGTACAACCTGACACCCTGTTAGGCAGGGTGGTGGTAGCAGTCTGGTAGAATGGTGGCTGCAGTCCTCTGAAGCAGTGATCCTGTAGTAAAACAGTCTGCTCTTCCTCAGGAAGTCCAGTGGTGGCTGTGTAGCTCCTGTCCTCCGGAAATCCAGTGGGAAGCCGGTGTCTCTGGTGTTCAGCCTCAGATTATATCCACGATGGGATGCTTGGTTCCTCCCTCTGGGTGGAGCATCTCACAATGGGGTAACGAGTCATGAGGCAAAGTGTTGATTAGGCTCATTAACAGAAGATAGTCCGGAGGGAGTTATCTCTGAGTCAGGCGGCAGGACAATGATGGGCAATTAACAGAAAGATAGTCTGGGGGGAGGAGGCAAGGAAACACTGCCCCACTTGATTTCAACGGCTGATGGGGATGGTAATAGAATACACTGCAACCCAGGACAATCACCTTACCTGATTTACTGTATGTGAGTCTGGAATGTGAGCAAGACAATTCTTATGAGACATTCAGCTATGACCAGAGGCAAAAATTCTGGCCATCTAGTGTAAAACATTGTTCTTGTGTGATTCCAGGCTTTGCAGACTGTTCTTGTCAATGGAAGCCTTTTAATTTCTATGCAGTCATTCCTGATTTACCCCAGAGGCATAAGACAGAAGCTGGAGACATAGCAGTACATTTTTTTTCCTTAGGAGCTCCTGTGTAACTGCCTTGAAGTCAAATGTCTGCTGAGATTTTTGATTTTGCAAGATACCTGTTACTGTAAAGAAATCTCTCCCTCCTTTCCCAGATTCCAACTCTTCATTTTTCCAAAGTAATTAGGTTCAAAAATTAAATAATATTTTTGCTATTGAAAAGTAAGTATTAAGGTAAGTACTTCGAAAGGGAGATGTGTTCAAAAAAATAATGTCCAGTTCCATTGCTTAACTTTTTTCTTTGCTAGAATTTAATGAATTCTTCATTTGCTGTTATAAACTAAATATTTCCTTTGAGTCCAATTAGCATAGCTGGAAGAAAAAGCAAGGCAAGGCACTGTTCATCATGCATCAATGTAATGGAAAAATCAGTTCTTTTATTCTAGCTTTAATAACTGCAGCTTGATTAGAGAGAAAGAAAAAGCTAGGAGAGAGAGGCGGGGGGGACGAGAGGCCTGCCAAATTAGTTCTATAAGAATTCTCAACCTGTCTGCTCTCTGGATTACTATTCAAATGCTAATTGAGCCTTTTTGTAAACAGAATGGGTAATCATGGAAGACAAAAACAGACACAGAAAACAAATGAAATATCGCACCTTATCCAAACCAGCACAAAATCGCACTGATGAGCTCTAGAAGTCTTAAAATTTTGTGTCTTTGGTGTCTTTAAAGAACACAGAAAAGGATATAATTAATATAATAATGTAAAATATAACCTAATAAAATAATAAATAATAAAGAGCGGTTCTTTTTGAACAATGAAACCAGTCATGTTATAATTAGATAAGAGGATTTATATTCTCAGCTATAAACATGAAAGTGGACCATGAGACTGGATAAAGGCAAGGTTTTAATTCTTAAAAATTAATTACATGGCATTATTATTATCAGTACACAGGATGCATTAATTATACAATTAATAATAAGATGAAAGACACATTTTTTTTTCAATTTGAAATCACTTGGGGGCATTTGGTTTTATACAAGAATTGTCCTTCAGGCATTTCTATAATCTTGTTACTATGCAAAGTCAAGCCCTTAAACCTGTTAGTGGAAGTAGTGGATGGAATTCATCTCTCTTAATTTAGCCTTTGTACTTACACATATTGCTGCAAATTTTAGATACCCCCTTAATTGGGGTCTAAGGTGTAGCAGATTTATTACAACCTCTCCTCGTAAAATAAAGACTGATGTTACTAGAAGTACATTCAATATGTAATCAGGTAAAGGTGGCTTCTAGTAGAGAAAGCTGAACAATATCTTGCATAAAGCCATTGATAATGTCAACACTCCGCTCAGATTTTCCTGTGAAGTTTTCCACTTCTGCAGAGAGGCAGAGCTGGGCTCAGCAGGGCAGGAATGTATTCACAGTAACAGAGGTGCCAGGCCTCCCCCCAGTGTTTAATCTCACAGCCCTGAGCACGCACCCTCTAATCTCACAGCTGGGCCATTTGCTAGTCCCAGCCTTGCTCAGAGCAGATTCTAGAAACCATATCATGTGCAAGAATATTTGGGATATTAATTTTTTTTATACATATGTTGGGGTCCCTCCCCTGCCGTGTAGCCCTGGGAGAGGGGCCCTGAGGGCACAGACACGGGGTTTCCCTGCCCCTGCTCAGCCTCGTTCCCATTGGTTGGTTTGTGTTCCCTGCGCGGGCAGAAGGACCCTTGGTCCGTGACTGGAACAGTTCCTCGGCAGAGCCCCGGCCATGCGGCTGGAGAAATAAACACCTCTGAAACATCTAGCAAGAATCTGTCTGTCCATATATATTTCCTTTCCACGGGACTCCTGGTTTGATATATGCGTGTTGCAGTATCCCCACTGCAACAAATGGTGGAGATTTGTGAGCAGAACGATCCCCGATCCGTAAGCGACTGATTTGTGTGAGTAAACCCTGGAAACTTTGGATTCCTCTTCTTGGTTTTGCTTTGCTATTCCATATCTAAACTATGGAGGAACCGTGGGAAGACTCTTGGCTCTCAGAGCCGCATATGGACATTTATCTTAAACTTAAAACAATTCTTGAACAACGATTTGTAAATTTTAGCTTGTTTCAAGCTCAAAAAGAACTGAAACACTTCCTGGCATGGTTCTTTAAGAACTTTTTCTATGTTTCTTGGGATTTAATTCTTACCAAGGGCTTTTGGAAAACCGTTTGGACACAGTTAATATTTGAGTCAAAATATATGCCGATGGAAGAATATTTTCGTGAATATTATTTAGTTACCAAGACTGTTGAGCAATGTCAGCTGTGTCCTGGCGAAGGGAAGCCTGGCGCAGGGACCGTGCGGCCCAGGCCACGTGCACCGAGCGCTCTCCGAGCAGCAGCGAGGCAGTTCCCGCGTGCGGGCAGAGCCACGCGAGCCGCAGTGTCGGTGGCGGAGCGAGGCACGGCGGGACCCGGCGGTGCCCGCACGGCCCAGCACAGCGCGTGGTGGAGCGAGCCCCGTGAGCGCCCGACCGAGAGGGGCGGCGCGCGGGCGGCGGCTGGCGGCGGTGGAGCAGAGCCGCGCCCAGCCGAAACGCGTGCTGGAGCAGGGCGCGGGGGAGTCATCGCTCGGGGGCCCGGCCGAGACGTGGGTGCAGCGCCTGGCAGCGGCAGCGAAGCTGCGACCAGAGGAGGCGACGCACGGAGAACTGAGCGGCGCGGCCCGGCCCGGCCCGGCCCGTGCAGCCCTGAACGCGACCCCGGGAAGAGCGCGCAGGCACCAGCAGCCCCGACAATTCCAACACGGGAGCGACCAAAGGAGAGAGCAAAGACGCAGCGAGACAGAAAACAGCAGCCACTCGGAAAAAGGAAAAGATCATAGTAACTAAGATCTTAGGGATAGTAAAATGGTATAATGTTAAGCAAAATTATGGTTTTATAACAAGGTGTGACAACCAGCAAGACATATTCGTGCATAGAACTGCTATTAAAAAGAATAACCCTGAAAAATGCATCCCAAGCTTGGGAGATGGAGAGGTGGTGGAATTTAAAATTATACGAGGTAGAAAAGGGTTACAAGCATCACAGGTCACTGGGCCTGATGGTGTTCCTGTAAAAGGCAGTATATATGCAAAAAATCGTAGTCATGTTAGACAGTATCTCTATTGTAAAACCCCCCTACAGTCTCCCTTTCCTAATCCCACCTTTCCCTTTTACCCTATGTCCTATTACCCCCAGTGTATTCCCAATCCGTTTTTTCACCCATGGTTTCCCTCGCAAAACCATGCTTTTGCCAATTGTTTCCCCAAAAATCCCTTTCCAATGCCGAGTGGGGGATGAAAAGGGGGAGGGAAGAAGTTAAACCCTCTCCTGCCTCAGTTTCCCCACAAAGCATGCTCAGAGAGTTCTGTCTCCCTTCTATCAGCCCTAAGATGTTCCACAGAATCTGTTTGGACATTTAAAGACTCAGGAGGGTGGCTTGTTTTGTCTTGAAACTGTTCTTGTTATGTTTATCCAGTTGTTTTCATTCTCCTTTTATTAAAATAAAACGGGTGAGGTGTTGGGGTCCCTCCCCTGCCGTGTAGCCCTGGGAGAGGGGCCCTGAGGGCACAGACACGGGGTTTCCCTGCCCCTGCTCAGCCTCGTTCCCATTGGTTGGTTTGTGTTCCCTGCGCGGGCAGAAGGACCCTTGGTCCCGTGACTGGAACAGTTCCTCAGCAGAGCCCCGGCCATGCGGCTGGAGAAATAAACGTCACTGAAACATCTAGCAAGAATCTGTCTGTCCATATATATATATTTCCTTTCCACGGGACTCCTGGTTTGATATATGCGTGTTGCAGGATCCCCACTGCAACATACATACACACAACTTCACAAAGAGGCCCTCCTCCCACCAAGGCAAGGCCTCCCCAAGAACAGCAGCCCCAAGAACAGGCCACCAGGAGAGCACCAGAGGGCCTGGACACTGCCAGATGTTTTCAGCTGGGGCAGGTATGGACTCTTTGCACAGATATGTGAGTGTAGCAGGGAAGACCTCTTAGATTTTGGAACAGATACACTGCAAGCTGATTTTGTTTTCTGTTAGATCTCAATGAAGTAAACTCCTTACCATACATTTTAATTTTAAAGAATTCACAAAAATCACTTATAAGGAAAATGAATGTTCTGCATTAAATGGTTGATGAACATAATGTTTAGCAGTGTCTGACTCAATTAAACTGCCAACATAGGCTCCCACAGGAATTCAAAAGAGGGGTGAATGTCATGAAAACAAAGGTTCATCTCTCAGCCTAAACCTTTGAAAATGAAGAATCTTTAATAATACAACCCTGTGTTACTACCACTAAGTAATTATTCCCAAGAGTTATATTGCTTTTCTGTAGCATTTTGGTCTTAATTTTCATTCATGTATTGTTCTGAATTATGGCCATCTGAGAGAAATGAACTTTATCTGCTGGTTATTTTGATTTCAGATGTGTTCACTGTCACACCTCCTCATGAAAAAGCTCACCTTCCTTTCATTTTCATCTTCCTCCTCCATATCCTGTCAGAGTTAGCTCTGTAGCTAAGGTACACCAATCTGATATGCACCTTTTGTGAGACTGTTCCTTTCTGCTGTGCTTTTTAATATAAGCTGTATTTTGATTTGTTATTATTTTTATCATCATAGTCCCTTGAGAACCCAAGGAAGCAACAAGTACCTCTTTGTCCTCAGCACTGTTATCTACAAACAAAGCACCTCTATCAGCCACACAATCTTCATTGTAGAAGATGAAGGGTTTGCTTTTCTTTTTGTTTCATTGAAGGGTATTATTTAATTAGATTTCCTGGAATATTGAACAGTGTTTCTATACAGCAGGGGCATCAATTTAGAATGGAAAATGTGTCCTTCACTATAAACAAGATATGTCCAACTTTATTCTGAGTGGCTGGCCAAATGTTCAGTGTTCAAATAGGAAGTCAAGTAAGACAATAAAATTTTTCATTAAAACCTTCGTCCTTTGTGCCTTGCTATAAAAAAGACCAACCTTCCACTTTCAAAGTAGCTCTATTATTGTTATCATTAGGTTATAACACTAGAGTAGCACCAAGTAATAACAATTAGTATCAAAAGCTCATTTTAAGTAGTGGACAATAGGGAAAAAAATGCTTTCACCTGAAAAAGTTTAGACTGTGAAGAAAGAATTCAGCATATAAATATTATTAGGAAGCAAAGCAGCAAAATTCTAGGAGATTCAGCCTTTGTAGCCACAGATCAGAAGGTACATGACCATGGGTAGAACTCAAGGCTCATAGCGGAAGCCTACAACTCCCATGACTCCTGCACTTTGTAATACAAGCCCATATGAAAGAAAGTGGGAAAGAAAAGGGACAGAAGTAATGTAATTTAAATGGTTGCTTACAAAATCCCAATCAACCAACCAATTATAATGCAGCCCAGAGCTATGGGGATTTTTTTTTTTTCAGCCTGTTGACAAACCTCTTGCAAAATTGGGAATCACGTAACATTATTCCTCATGTGTCTCTATGACATCATGGCTACCCCCTGTGGACCCATTTTGAGTGGCTGGGTAATGCTGCACATTCTCAGTAACTTCTGCTGAAGGAAGGTATTGCTCGGAACTTCGCTCGGAACACAGCCCCTGTCTTTCCCAGAAACTGACTTTTCAAATACAAAGAGCTCCAAGCTGCTGTGGTTTATTCTATTTTCCCCTCACTCTCCATCCAATTTGCTTACAGACAGTTGTTTGTGAACACTACATAAGTCAGTCTTTTGAAAACTAGGGCTATCTATTATTTCTGGAAGTCTTCAATGTCAGAGGAAAATACTTAAAGTAAAGTACAGCATTACAAACTGACCAGAGAATTTAGTAGGGATTTTTTCTTAGGCTTTTTCCTGTTTTGACTATGACAATATGGTGCAAAAAGCTTAAAACCCTGGTTTATATGTTCATCTGTGTATGTGTGTTTTCCTATGTATACACACACTTTGAAATGCATTCATAAATATTTACTGTGATATAATTACAGGTGGAGAAAAAGATACTAAATATGAAAATATTTCACCCTAAAAGCAAGATAGGTATTGGGTTTGGGTCACAGAGTAACAATCTCTTCTGTACAGAACACAACACAGCATCATGTAAAACTGAGTCCAAAGAAACAGATTTTTAAAAATATTTCTTTTTTCTGAAAATCTGTCTGGGTGCTGTGTTTTTAAAAGATCGAGTTTATTTTGTGTTAGTTTTCTTCATCTGTTGTCAAAAATAAATATTGAAGTACAGCCAGTACCACGTATTAGCCTTACCTAATAGTACTATTTAACATTTTTATTGAATAAGCTCACACAGGAAAGATTTCATCGATACCATACAGCTTTCTGGTGTAAACCAGGTAACCATTTCTCTGTACTATAAAAGGAAGTGAATTATAGGCAGGCCACTTAAGCATGTTGCAATTAAATGAGTTTTAAGGTTGCCAGTAGTCCTCACACCATGGTCTGTATGTATTATCTGTTTCAGTATCTGAGGGGGGAGGAAAATACATCTGCCAGCTGACATTTCACTGATGACATCACAGAGCATATTTCTGGTACTTATGTGAAAAATACTGGATTTAGTTCACAGGAATTTAGTTTGAACAGATTCCTTGGCTTTATGAAGTTTATGTGAAATGCCTATCCTGTTCAGAAGATGTTGATTTGAATGAAACCACCACCTCAAAACAAGCCAACAAGAATGTTTCCTCTGGACATGGGCAAAGCCATAAGCCTAAGCCATCTCACTGGGAGATTGCACAAGGATAATTGTCCCTCAGTCTTCAAAATAAAGCCCAGTAATTCTTTACCACAGATGGGGAATGACAACCACCTTCCCAGCATTCTCAGACACGAGGTTCAGGATGCTGCTCCACCTTGCCCCACAGGTGTTCAGCCAGATGGAGATGAAAAGCAGCATGCACAAGGTAAGTACAGGTCAGGGTCTATCCAAGCTGACACCAGCCTGTATTTTTATGTACCTTTGAGAGTTTTTTAGATTCAAGGTTTATGCTTGCTCACAGGTGGTTTTGCTGTGAATTTATTGAGCCACCAGATACAAACGAAATATTTCCAGACCTTAATAAATCCTGGAACTGGTCCGAGTCCTCAGGAGGAAGCTTCTGTGAAAAGCTGGCATTTTTCTTTTTTCCAAGTGTAATTGGAGCCGTTTTGCATGTTACACTAATCACCCCGTTGGGAGAACAAAAGACAAAAACTCTGCCAGCAAAACTCATTCCTTTTTGAGATTTGATTTGTCAGACATTTGTATTTGCAAGTTACATCACAGTTCTATCCTAGAACAGAAAGACTAATTTGTGAAGTTCATAAAAATTCTGTATTTCAAGCTAAGAACATGACACTGGTGTCATATACAGTAGAATAAACCCGAAATAGCTTTGCTGAAATCCATAAGGTTATAGCAAAATATGACTGATGGAAGTATGACATAAATCAAATTTTAAGCTTTCCGTGTAAGGTTGAAACAGTCCCACCTCCTGAAATAATTCATCCACACTCACGAAATTATTTCTCTTCTGACTGTCCTAGAAGACAGGTACTCAGCACAGGTCAGAGCCAAGGAACACTCATTTCTCCTCCCATACTTCTTTTGAGTTTTGTTCCAACTATTCATCATTCACTGTTTGTTAATCTTCTGTGTGTCACACAGTGTCCCACACAATAGAGAAGGCTAATTATGCTCTCAGTAATGAGCAGTTTGTGTGAATTGTACGTGACTACAGGAATTGTTAGTGCTGAAAGTCAGGAAAGTTTGACTGACTGTGACATGGAACTTGACAGAATTGCAAATGTTCAAAACAGGAAACGAACAAAGACATATTTTACGCAAAATGTGCTAACAGACAATCTTAGGTAGACAATGAAATCTCTGCTCCAGCGTCAGACCTGACAACAGTACTAGACATTTTCTAAATATTCATTTAAAAGATGTTCTATCCATGTAGATTTTTCATTAAAGAAAGAGGTTAGCAATAAAATATATAGGTGTCTTGGCTAAACACAAGGTAATTGTGAACGAGGTGTCTGTGACAAGAATTTGATTCTAAAAGGAATTTTGAGTAGGGATAAAGCAAAGCATTCGTGGCATAACATCTGAATTACTCTCCACAGTTCTGATCACCTATACCCCAGCATGAAAAATTCAATCTTAAATAAACTTGGCTTTTATTACAAAAATAACAAGGGAACAGAAACTGTACTGCACAAGAGAGAAAGGTAAAATCTCAAAATATTAGAAGTACAACAGAGAGGATCAGTGCACACAAGCAACAGGAAACAATACTGATGTGTAAGACCACACACCGGGCAAGTAACTCAAAATCTTATTAAAGCTAATACAGTCTTGTAATGAGGAATTTAATTCAAACCAGTGAGGAGTAAGGTTCCAAAACAGCAAAATCACCCTCTTTTTGTCTGGACTAGAGAGGGGAAAAAAAAAAAAATAGCAGCAGGAAATTTAAGAGGGACTTAATTCAAGTAAAAATGAAACAGCAACCACTTTCTCATCTTATGTTCCTGTTAAAGATGAATAGCCATTCCTCAATATATCTGAATATTATTTAATAAACTTGAGTGTTATTTTATTTATAGTTTTCAATTACTATTTCTTCCTTAAAACTAAGAGCAGTTATGTTAGGGGGATGTGGCAGGGAATGACAGAAGATGGTTCAGAAACAACACTCTTTTTTCTGCTATTTTCTCCTAACTGCTGAAAGAATAATGTCAAATCACTGACCCTGATCCCAGTATTTGACCAGTATGTCATCCACTGGAGGTGAAGAACACATTTATTTTCCCCCTGAATCCTCGCTTTTTACCCATTTTTTTGGTGTTCTCTGCACAGACTAATTTGGGGCTCCCATGCAGTAGCAGACAGGTTTCTCCCAAATCATTCCATTTTTTCTCAGCTACCACTAGTGAGCCAAACAAGATTCAGACATCCTCAGCCTTATTCATCCCCCTAAGAGAGAGGGTTTTATACCTGAGTGGTAGGTTTGGGTAAACTCTGACGAGCAGCCTATCTTCTTGTGTTCTTCATAAATTGAAACCTTGTCAGCCTGCGCTGAAACATTTCATTTAAACATTTTCTAGTATCAATAAATACCTGTGAAGGATGACATAAATACAGCGAGCCCCATCCGGGCTCTGAGTGAGTAGAGAGGAGGCAGCTAATACAGTATTAATACTTCTAATATATTTTTCCCATTTAAAACCCAGTAATTTCAGGCTCTCAGAAGAGGACAGCTTGCTCAGCCTCTTTTCATGGAACCAGCAAAGCTGCAAACCTTTCACACACTTCACAGGAGGCAGACAAGGACGAGGGAGAGCTGCAGGGAGCCTGCTCTCCTTTTGTGTGCACTTACGTAATGGGGAGTTCAGTGTGCCCCAAGTGGCTGCCGTGACCTAAAGGAGCTTTTAACAGCAGCTTCCTCCTAAAGTTATACATTCACAACCACAGAGAAATCATTCACGGTACCAGTAATTGCTCGCAAAAGAGGGTCTGAACAATGCGCGAGTCCTCTCTAAAAGCCTCCATTGCCATTGTTGGTGTCAAGGGCTGGCCTTGCACTTACTTTTGTAACAAAAGTGTGTTTTCAGAAGACAGGATTTTCCAGCTAATGCCGTGGGCAAGAGAACTGGTAACAGAATAGCCCCTCCTGCTCATGCAACATGGAAATGGGTTGTAAACAAGCACAGCAACCCGAATTCCACCCATAGCTGTGTTAATGGCCAGGTGTCAGCATTCAGCATAGACTAAAATGTTATCCCAAATGGTTATCAGAGAGGATGAAGACAGCTGGGGTCACTCTGGGAGTATACCTGAATCCAGGTATTGCTACGTATGGAGACTGGGATGCAGGAAGAACAGTTCTTTTGAGACACTGAACATGTACAGTCAGATTTGATTGGAGAAAATGATAAAGCCAGAGAAGAGCTGCACAAAAATGACACCATTGTTATGGTACCAAAGTCATATTATGCCCTATAGCTGATTCATGTATTTGTAGGAGTAACAGAGAATGCAAGGAGATACCAAATCCTGACACACTGCAGAAGATCACAGCTCTTACTTCAACAACGCTGACACGCTGCAGAAGATCACAGTTCTTCTTTCAACAATGCTGATTTTTTCTGTCAAGAGTTTTTCACACAAAAAAATGGAGCCTCAGTTTGATTTAGACTTTCATGTCTGTGCTGAAATCCAGGGATACTTCCCTTCCAGGAAAGAACAGGAAATAAAAGAGGGGTATTTGGAAATAGATTTCAAAATTAATAATGTTTCAAAACTCATCTCTGAAACTTTTTACAAGATCAAATTTATTTAATTTTAAAAACTGAGGAGAAAAATATTTTTATTAAATCAATGAAATTATCTCCATATGAGCAATTTCAAGCCCACTTTTGAGCAATCTTATTTTGATGCAAAAAAAACTAAGAAGGAAATTAAAAACCTTGGACTAATATGTACTTATTTAAAAGCACTTTTTAGTTCAGCCACTGATCTAAAAGTCAGTATTTCACTCAGCTCTAGGACCTAAAGAGAACTATCTCAAGTATTCGCCCAAAGGACTAAACAAAATCACTTGTATAATTAATGTGATTTTCTAAGAAGAGTAGACTCAATACATTTGAGAATACCAATGTCTCTTAAGACAGGAGTTTTTTTCACAAGCTCATCTTAAGAAGATTCTTCTGTACTTCTTTCCTATGCGTGTGTTCCAAGAAGCATTTAATGAGCTTCACAGGGTTACTAAAGAAAAAAGTAGTCTAACTACTTGCTTTCTAGTTCTTTATTGAATTTCTTATTAATTAACATATTAATGCTCTGTTTTCTTAAATTACCTTTAAAGAAAGCAAGAACTTTTCAAATTAAGTAATGAGACAATAATGCTAACAGCTTTTTTCACTCTATTAATTGATATACACACTAAAATCTCTGATGTTTTTAGGAAGTAAGATAGGAAAGATAGCAATGACAATGTTTCTAGTTTTAAGATGAAATCCACTTGTCAAACTAAGCTCTTTCATTGCTGGAATTCTTTATCTGAAAGAAATTAAGTCACCCTTTTTGTTTTAATCATACTTTATATGCATAGAGTATATGTTTTAAAGCATATACTCAAACCAGTAAATCTTTATGGTCTTGTATCCAGCTATGTGTCCTCTATTGGGACAGTGGCAATGATCCCAAGGAAGATACTGGAACCCAGTTGTGTCACCTGGGTTACTGTAGGAAGTTTCGTCTCTCTATGTCTGGCTCTCCTCCACCAACCTTCACATATATACGTGCACTCTTTGAAGCTTTAACAACAAGGACAAAGAATGATGTAAGTAAGATGGTCATGGACATAATTTTTTTCTTTCTCATTGTTTCTTCAATATTTTACACTATTTTCTCTATGATTATTTACCCATGTCTTATTACTTGACAAGTATAATCCTTGTTTCCAGACTGAATCTAGCTGCAGAATGCAGTGACCAGGGTGTCCCATGATCAGCCAACTGGAGCACGTAACAAAAACTGAACACAGCCATCTCAACTTCCCTATGCCTTTGAGATTAAATTATATGCCCCCAACACCCTTCCAGTCTTAGGACTAATGACATGAGGCAACAGTTTCTTTAAGCACAATATAAAAGAAAAAAAAGATAACAGAAAACAGAAGCAAGAGAGAATAATCAGTCTAGGCTACAAGGGAAGATGAGTTTTCAGCTATATGAAGCCTATGCACAAAATCTGTTGGGGCAGGAGGACCAAAAAAACATTTAGGATCTCGTTTCTTACGCATGTGAGTAACAACCATACGTGAGGAGTCTGGATTAAACACTCAGATTCTGACAAAGAAAATCTTTTAGGTCACCATGCAAGCTGTTCAATGCAAAGCTAATGTCTGTTAAAAAATTTGTTTACATTTTACTAAAAATTGAAATGTACCTTAAATGTGCTATAGTGCATTAGTATAGGAAAAGAACAGATGGAGCTTTCTGTAGTCAAACCTCAGCTTGAAAGACACTCAGCCTGTAGAGCTGAAGCTTAGTTGGTGGTGCACTTCATGTCCTTCATGTAAAATATTCTGTCACTTTTAATTTTGTACCTTGTTTACTTTCTCTGTTACAAAAGAACTGGGACTTGTTTTTAGCAGCTCTGATTAAGTTTCTATTGATTTTCGAGATAGGAAATGGAACTTTCAGATTTCCCACATGAATTTAAAGCAAGTCAGATATTAACCTCGAGGTAAAACATCTGCCATGACATTCAAAGAATAGACAAGTACTATCTTACTGAAAACAGCATCTGTGCTCAAATCTCAGTGCTTGGGATTTAGAATTGGAGAACAATGCAAGCAGCAGGACAGTATTTTCACATGTGTAAAACCACACATAAACACACCCACATTTATTGACATTTATTGACATTTACATTCACTGAGAAATGGATTATCACACACATGAAACACCCTTTATGTACGCACCTCTTAACTGCTAAAGCACTGATGGCTAAAGTGAGATAGAGATGGTGTCAAAGGGAATCGGGAAGAATGAGAAAGCCAATACAGAGCTGGAAAACTTATTTTTTACACCACTATTATTGTATCTAACCATATAATGGATATTTATTATTTTTGAGGATCAATGTCCCCTGTCGTATCTTGTAACAACTGCCAATATGTAGGTACATTTTCTAGCTTAAAACTTTCATTATCAAATGTATCCCTACTATAGGTACTACTAGACAGTATTTAATAGACTAACAGAAAATAAATATGCATAACTATCTGAAATATATGCCATATGCAACATCTACTGAGCTCAAAATTATTAGCTTCAAGTCCATAGACGGGTTTTACCGATCATGGTCGTCTTCTTTAAGCTAGTTGTTTGGAGATGTATGTGATATTGATGAATATTTTCAGATTAGGCACACTGGGTATGGTTCTGAAAACAGAGCCCATGCAAAATGAAGGAAAAATTCAGATGAAAGAAAAAAAGGAGGCAAAAACCATCTTTAGAGATGGAGCTGAAATATTTTAGTTCTTTTCTATCTTGTGAAACAGTCATAACTCTTGCAGCTTGCTAGTGTTTAAAATAGGTACCTGTCCAACAGAGCTAGAAGGTGCCACCTATTTTATCCAACAAACAAGTAAAGGGAACAATTTCAGTGGTATTCTTGGACTTTTAAAAGTGAATTATGCCTACTGTCTTATCACTGCAAGAGTGATCCCACTGAGCTTCTCCTGTGACTGAAGACAAACCTGGAACCTGCCTACAACACCCTTGGCAAGAGAAGAAGTCTCTGCAGCTGGTTAAACCGTGGTTTATAGTCCAGTCCTGTAAAAATACAGTTGGTCAATGCATTCAAACATCCTTGTAAAGCAGCTTTGATCAACAGAGTACAGCACCTTTGAATTGCATAAAGAAAAAAAACGAAACAACTTTTATAAATGGTTTAATCTTCCAGTTCTGAATGTTACTATTAAAGCTGTCACCAAAAAGATGATAAGTTAAAGGATATTTGAGGGATTTTAGGAAACTCTCTGATCCAAGAAAATCAGCTTCCCAAGGCATGAAAAGCATTACACAGAAGCTGGAAAACATAAAACTATTTTTCTAATTTTCATGAACCTGATTTATAAACTTAAACACAACTATTGTATACCAGGTACAGCATCTTGCAGAAGTCTTTAAAATGGCACTTTTAAAATGACAAAAAAATATCAGTTTTAAACTGTCACGGTTGTATTAACAGCTGACCCAGAAGCAAGCCATATATGGCAACAAAGGTCAAAACTTCATAAGAAGATTAAAGTAAAAAAAAGAAAATAAAGATTGTGTAGCATCTATTATTATTGTTTATAAATTTGCTTTATCACCATAATCTGCTTATCAATTGAAAGCGTAAAATCTTGTGAGACATTTTTACAGTTCCAAGTTGCTTTTTTCATTTGCTGGAAAACTGAAACTCTGCTGTCACTTTCCCTAGCAGTGATTCAGGGAGCCACAGGTTGCCCCTGTTCGATACAAAGCCCACTATTTTGTCCCAGCTTTTCAAAAAAGGATTAAACTATTCTGAAAATCAGACCTCATATCACTGATCAAACTAAATCTCCTGTGCTTCTTCAGAGCAGACTGCAGCCATTAAAAGGATTGTGTGAGAAAGAGAAAGAATGTATAGGTTGCAGAATACATAATAAAAATATAATAAATACATAGCATGAAAAATGATACCACTAATTCCCATGTGTGCACCTGCACAATAAAAAGGTGGATATTTGCATGGGAGCAGTTAACATCACTCCTAACACCATGTTTTTGGGACTGTACTTCCCAAATGACCCAGCCATTAGACCACATGGCTGAAAGGAAGCATTTAGTTTTGAAAAGAGATTACAAAATAATTGTGGAGAATTCTCTAATACATTTCTATTTCTATCAAATTATTAGTGAGAAAGGAACCTAAATCTGGAACCAAATTTTTCCTTTTCCACATCAACATATTACAATTTTATTTGCTGTTTGCCTCTGCAAAGATTGCAAAGTACATATAGTGAGACCAGAGATCTGCTTAAGCAGCAAAAATGTTTTAGGAAAGGTGGTTTCCACCTGGACAGCTGTGTGGTGTTGACATTTGTAGAAAAGAATTCTACAAGTTTCCATTTTTATACCTAACAGAAACCAGTCTTCAGCAATGAGAGTCGGTAATTTTGCATTTCAAAAAACTGGCAACACCTCTGAATTTGTCAAAAAAAGCATCAGCATTTTCCCCTCTACAATGGAAGACAATCCCTGGAATATAATCTGTGTCTACAGGAGTGTATAGAACATTACCACGCCACATGCTCACATTCTGCAGGAGATACATATTTAACAAATTAGGTACAGTCACAGGTGTGATTTTTTTCCCAAACGTGAAAAAAATTAAGGATGAAATCACCTGTTCCTTCAGCTGTTTTTTGTTAGCAGTGTCTAGTTCTGCCTATAGAACCATCTTACTACCACCTTTCTCTGGCTGTCATGAAACATTTCCACTGGCTTCACATGCATGTACTGGAAACACAGGAGTCTCCAGAGCAGGCAGTTGGGTTTACTTATTATTGCTATGGTCTACTGAAACTGAACAAATACAGCCAAAAATAAAATAAATCAAAACAAGCAAAAAAAAAAAAATGCTGGTTTAAATCTTCAATTGAACTAGACTTAGCCACATTTGAATTGCACATGTGAGCAGCCCATTTATAGTCACTTCTCGTGAGCATTCAGTTTACAAGCACAGATGTTCAGGGAAAATGCATTTTAATCTCAGGATGAGATCATTTAAATACAGCCTTCTGTGAACATTCATACCAGTCAGGGAAAAAGAAAAACACCAATCAAATTATATGACTAATCATTTCTAAGTTGTGCGTGGATATGTATTTGAATTTCAGATGGCAATCTAAGAAAAGGTCCTCAAAGCCTTAAGGAACATTCAAGTGAAGGACTATGTGTTCATTGGAATTTTAATAATGGCAAAAGATTCACCCATGTTCACACAAATGGCTCAAAACAGATTATCAGAACAATTTGAAAAAAAATTATTTGAGAAAAACTATCCTTAAGGGAGAGTTTCAAGGAATGGACAGCTTCATGGAATCTCTGGTGAGACTACAATACTTTGATATTTAATAACATTTCTATAAAAGCAGATATTCAAACATTAAGGAATGAAAATCTACAAAGAAATTACTCAATCTGAATGAAGATTAAAAATTGGATCTGCTGGAAGTACATCTTCCACAAGCGTTCTCCAGGCTGGATTGATTCAGATGCTTTGACTTTCTAGTCTAATGGATCTCACCAGCAGTTGACAAGTAACCCTTTTCAACAAAGAATAATCCTTTTCAAGGTAGTTTCCCCACTCGCTTGCTCTCAGCGGGCTGAGGTTATGGGTGTCTGCAGTTAAAATGGGCTGTTTCAGAACTGCTACCACTTCCAATTTCCCTACTGGGAATGCAGCCAAACTACCCCGAGATGACTGCCTGCCCCACATACAGTCAGACTTAAACCTGGAGGAAGCACTGGAGTCATTTTAGATAAATGTCAAAATGAGACACAAGGCATAAAAGTAAAAAGAAGACAGCAGCCCTCCTTTGCAGAAAACTCTTTTCCATGACACATGACAAACATCTATTTCAAGTGTAAATAAGTTGGAAAATATTTTTAAAAGATCAGCATAAAATGTAAAGTGTATTTTGAAAAAAACATATTACAATATAAAATACGGGAAAACAAACAGAAATGTATCTGTCTATGTGGGAGCTAATTTAGTTGCTTTCTTGAAAGCTCATTCTGAATACGAAGCCACCCGAGCAATCCTCAGTTCATTTGCCTTTTCTTTCGTTTCTGTAAGTAGGCACAACCTAAATACATGAGAGTATTGTTAAGCCTCACGTTTGGAAAGCGTTATGTGATCTTCAAATTGTAATTTCCAGAAATGGTAAAACTACTGTTGTTATTTTACCTCGACTTCATAAAGTATCAAAATGTGCCATTCTGCAATGTAAATCATTGTCTTAATTAGACAGAGGGTTGATTCTGATCAAAGCTGACTTGAAACAGACTTTCATACACTCTTCCAACATCTTCAGACAATTTTTTCAGGGAACATGACAATATTCCCATGTATATACATTGAAGATATTTCTGTTGTTAATCAAATTTATAGAAGAAAGTACTGATATACTGAGACATTTAACTTGTTCAAATCGGCATAGCTACTGGCACTATGCTAAACTTCATTCCAGATCATATTGTGCCTCTAAACTACTTTCCCAACAGGTGACTTTGAGTGCTAGGGCCATCTGTTCTTGGGACAAAGACTAAATCAGTAGAGGTATCAAGCAGCTAGTTAACGCAAAATTATTTTCCAATCTCTTTTTGGTGGTTTAAAAGCTCAAGGTTACTTGATTAATCGATTAGGTGCTATGTTCTTCCCCAAAGTATGAACAAGATGCCTCTACTAAAAAATCACTGAAGTGAAATAAGCATGATACCAAAGGAAGACAAGAACTGTACCATCAATTCCATAAGGAATATTTTAGGCGTGTTTTTCCAAATAGTCCCACCAAGACCAAAATAACTGGGTGAAATGAGAAATATTTCTGTGTTGCCTATGGCTCATTTTTGGCATTCACGCCCCAGAGATACATAGAGAAATTGAAGCTTCAAAAAAATCCAATGTTTTAAAGTCCTATGTATGAATAAGAAAAAATAGGCTGGTTTTTGTTGCTTTAGTTCTTCCCAGAATGCTGTTTTTTAATTTCATGCAAAGGAGGCATAAAACACTCTGTTCTTAATTAGTTCTTGATACAGCTTATCTGCTTTCATGAGGGTTTGTCAGCACAGCATGAATCAGAATCATTGGAGACCACTACTTAGCTTGAGTTTATGCATGATTTGTCTTTAAAAACAGATTGGTTTGAATTGTTGGATTGCAGAGTAATTGCAGACATTATTGACTTTATGTAACAGGTCAAATGTGATTGGGATGCTCCCTTTTCAAGTTCAGTACTTATCATTGGGAAGACAAAGCTTCATATGTATTTAAGATCGTAAGTGGCACACATTTGCAGGGTTTTACGCTAGTAAGTTTGGAAGTTATTTATCAGTTGAAAACCAGAAATGGCAATCAAAGACAAATGAGGAAAAAAACCAAATGAGTTTCCACTGCTAAATTATTCTGTGGATTACAGATACTGCTAGCAGCAATCTCAAACTCTCAAAGTGCTTTTTAAAGACATTATTAACTCCCACAATGCCCTTGTGGAGAAGGTAAATATTATTTAAACATTTTACCGGTGAGGCCACTGCTGTACTGGGGGTCAAAGTGGCTCAAGGGGTGGGACAGGCTGGGAATGCAAGAGGAGAGTATGTGGATGCCACACATGGTAAATGTGCTCACCAGGGCAGCCCTGCTTCTCAGATCAGCTTCTGCAGTGCCCCCGACCTCTGCACAGGACACTCTGCCAAGGTACCCTCAGCACTCACAGCTGAGGGTCAGGACAGGGCTAAGGACTTTCACAGGGTTATCTTTGCCTGCCTTAGGGGTGCTGTTAGTTTGTTGTTCCCAACCGGAATCTGAACTGGAAAGCTCCATGCTGCAAAGCACCTGCAGTTCTTCTGAGAAGGGAGGAGAACAATGAGTCCCCTCCCTCATGCTCCAACAGCACAGCCAGCCAGCACCTCACTCATCTCCTTCAGCATTGCATCATCAGCGGGGCACGTCTTGCCTGCTGTTGTACAGGCTGACAGGATCTGCCTAGGAGCAGAAGAGATTTTGCTTATTAATTGTGTAGCTAATCCAAACAAAAGCAACTAGAAGCAGTTTTCCATTTATATTGCCCCAGCAATATTTTGTAAACTTTAAACATATGTAGGAGTTTGGAATACGGCAGTGTGGGGTATGCCCAGCCCCTGCCCTGGAGGGATCTCTGCTGAGATAAGAGATTTTGCAATTGCCCAGCAGGACTCCCTGGAAAGACAACCACTTCTTTGGTCATGGCGAGAAAAGACAGACCCACAATCCTTTAGGAGACCCTATGCAGATCCTTCGTAACCTATTGGTCCTCACCCATCCCAGATCCTCTGTAACCCATTGGTCTTCACCCATCCCCTGTATCCCTATAAAAGCAAGCCCTCTGCCCCTGTGAGAGAGAGCTTTCGTCCCTGGCTTTCCCCTTCGCCGGAGGGGACCAACAATAAAGCTCCTTCCGTGCGGAACCAGCCACACGAGCCTCTCGTCTCTCTCTCTGGTCTGGCTTGGCCTGAAGGCTGCCCTGCAGAGCTGAGCTGGAATCACTAGCTGATAATCACTAAAGAGCTGACTGTCTCTGCAAGGGCCCTCCTGCCAGCAGCTGGGGGAAGACACCGGGCCTCGGGAAGGCGATTCCTTTCGGGACCATCTCCCCGGACCGGTCACCTCTTCCTGGGTCAGAGCCGCTGACCCTATCACCAGCTGTAATATGGCAGTAAGGGGAAAGGTATTTCTCTTGTGAGGGTGGTGGTTCCTTCACAGGGAATCCTAAAATGCTCTACATTCATGGGCATGATCCTTCAAATGCTGGGCATGAAGAACTCCCTGCAGCTCCAGTGGGATCTGTGCTTGAGAGGTTTTGAAGCTTTTAACAATATTAGATTGTAACAGTCCCCTGAGGAATCTGTGAACATACCAGGCAATATGGAGCACAGCAAACCACTGCTCTTATAAGGTGTGTCACAGGCTCTGTTATCCACAGAGAGCAGAGAGATTATCTGAGAGGGAGCCAAACACACACACACACAAACACTGCCACACGTTCAACCTCAGTAATTCCAGCACTGTACAATGTCAGCTCTGCCACGCAAGGCCTTGTGTCATGTTCTTTGTCAGACATAACACAACAGGGACATGAAATTCAGGGTGCTGCTAAGTGCCACTGCTTCTAAAATAAGAAATTGAAGAGTAATCCTAACATTTAACTACACTAAAACTCTATAATAAAGGTCAAACTTTGGCATAAGTATAAGCACACTTATACTGCTGTGGAGTGAGACCAGTTCCAAACTTCAGGGTGGGTACATAGGTCTTTCACAAAATATTATTTCAACTTTCAAGTTAGATATCTTATTTCAGACACCAATGATTAAATTGTTGTAATGAAAGGTGTTGTAATGAAAGGTCTACAATGCTGCATAATTTTGCTCTCTGTTGTCAAGCGCAGCATGAGACTGCAGGGAAAAGGACAGTGTCATGTGGAAATTAGGATGATGAAATTACATAATTTTAATTTATTAATAATACAATATAGCCATATTTGTTATGTAATTAAAGGTTGTACAAACATGAAAGTACAGAACAGATGAACTTAACTTGCATGAGCAAGTTCTATTATGACGTTTTTTAACTTACACTGCGTGATTTTGAAAACCAAATAATTTTCTTTAAATTTTATTTATGTGCATATGAAATGTAATATAGCAAAACATGCTCCAAATATGAGGAAAAAAACACAGTTAAATTTTCAGAGAATGAAAGAATATTTTGTCTTTTTATTATGAAACACCTCCTAAATTTACTGTACTAGAAATCAAATTTGGAATACTAAAAAATGGGTTTTGTTTTTATTAATAATTCTATCCTTAATAGTATTATTTCTATTTGTCAGGTTTTTTCCTCTCCTTGAACTACAAAGGATCAGGTTCATAAAATGCAGACAATCAAGAGAAAAAACATCTTACACAAAAGTTCGAGTCTTCTCCCCCATTTTGCATCAGAACTCTCTCAAATTTGTGGAAAAGAAGATGAAGAAGGCAACTTTTTTTCTTTTTCAGTGTAAGTTTTCCAACAAGCACAGCCTATGTGCTGCAGTTCAGCCCTGAGCAGCTGCTACACTGACCATCATTCCCAGTTAGTGCCCAACCCTCAATGCACCCATCCTTTCCAGCAATCCCAAACACGATGGATCCTCACAATGTTGTCCCTATCAGTCATGTGCTTGCTGATGATCACATCTTCAAACAGAGAACACTCTTAAATGTTGGGGATTTTTTTCCCATCTTTGTAAAAGAGATTTTTACTAAGGGCCATTTGGCAAGAAATCCACAAGGTCATCTGTAATAGAAAAATAATGGGCTAATTTGAAAGCTGAAGGCCAAACATTTGCTTGTAAAAAGTATGGCCAATTGTCAACTTTGCATCTTTGAGATAAGGTATCTATTTTGATAGATTAGCATCTCCACATTATACATTAGCACTAAACTGGAAAAAGAGGTATTTATGTGGGGAAGCTCACACAGGGAACTGGCGGCCCTTGCTCAGGCTCAGCCATTTTGCTGGTCAGGGCAATATTTTGAGAACTACCTTCTGCATTGAAGAAATCTGACAGAATTTATAATCTGTTTGATTTCTAAACTAAATGCCCATTTCAATGGAATAATTATCTAATACTAGAAGAACAGTCTACACTGCGATAGCATGTTGCTATGCTGAGAATCATAAAGGAATTACTGTTGTTCAAGGGCACAGTGACAGCAACTTTGAAAAATCACATATATTTCAAATTGATATAGGTTGTGGCTCTTGAGTACTGATCAGATTAATTGCCCACTTAGTCCAACTTGTATCATCCTTTTAACTTTTTAGCTACCGGAGAGCAACCACATGAATCAAATCTGACATAATTCAGACTTTCCTATTATCTCAATGGCTTGTATTTGTTAATAATACACTGACTGGCTTGTGGCATTAGTACTTCATTACAGTTAGCTGTAAATAATACTGCATGGGTATGGAGTTCTTAGCCTTTTGCTTTAGTCTGGTCCACACAACCATGAGAAGTCCCTGCAAATTGCTATAGTCATATACAGACCATGTCAAAACCTGTATGAAATACACATTTTTGTAGAACACAAAAACCTGCCTAATAAATCTAACAAAAAAGAGCTTTCTAATGACATGAGAGTATTTAATGGAAGAGAGATAGCTATCCATTTAAAACCAGCAATGTTAAAAATAGTTCTTAGTTTCTCCTAGAAGGAGAAAGATAGTGATGCACAGAAGTTATGATTTAGAAAGGATTATTTCTTTAAAAAGCAGAGGAGGAGGGAAAGGTACAGTGTAAGACAGATTTAACTCCTCAGGCTTGATTCTAGACTGCATATATTCATTTTTTCTGTGACAAAGGAGGAATTTAGTTACGTGCATTTCTACAATAATTGTGTAAAAGAATGCATCAGTGCATCCAGTGAGAGTTTTTCCATCAACTTAGAGTCAAGATTTCACCAGTTGTCTCTACAACTGGGTACACAGTCTATGTTATGCCTGTCTTTTCTGGGCAAAAATATTTGAAGTATTTCATTCATGGTCTGCCAGCATGTCACATATCTGCCACAGATGTAGGAAACATATATTATTTACATTTTTTAGCATTTAGATTGTGCAAGTACTGTTACTGGCAAACTCTGACTGCAGAATGAAATGCAGGAAGACAAATAAAATACCTTCTACTTTCCCTGAAAGATAACTGCAAGGACATATACACTAAAAATAGATTACATTCTTAAAATATTTGACATGCACTATTAAATATTTTATTCAGTATTCAAAATATTAATGATGACTGCTGACCCACACTAAACTTCCTTGGCTTGTGACAGTTGACCTCGTGTAGTATCATGTAATGTTCCTTCAACATGGAAAAAAAGAATACAGTAATTTAGTATCATGGCAGCTTTGTGTACATGTCTGCTGTAGTCCAAAGACCTGCCTTCCATAGTTGTCATTATTTAACTCAGTTAAAATTGTCACTGGCTAGTAACATATATATAGAAAATGTACTTGTGAACACTGTCCTGGGTTGCAGTGTATTCTATTACCATCCTCATGAGCTGTTAAAATCAGGTGGGGCAGTGTTTCCTTGCCTCCTCCCCCCGGACTATCTTCTGTTAATGAGCCCATCAACGCCTGGCCTCATGACTCATCATCCCTCCCCAGAGGGAGGAACCAAGCATTCCATCCTGGATATAATCTGCGATTCCTAACACCACAGACACACTTTCCACTGGATTCCAGAGGACAGGAGCTACATAGCCACTACTGGACCTTCTGAGGAAGAGCAGACCCTTCTACAGGATCACTGCTTCGACAGAACCACATCCATCACTTCAGGAGGACTGCAGCCACCATTCTACTAGACTGCTACCACCACCCTGACTAACAGGGCGTCAGGTTGTATCTTGACTCTGTCAGTTTGAACCAGTGTTTTCTTTTATTTTTTTTCCTTTTCTTTAATTTCCCCATTAAATTGTTATTCTGACTTGGTGCCCACCACTGGTTTGGTTTCAAACTAGTACATATTTTGGCACCCAATGTGAGGCTTGCTCTGAGAGAAAGCCAGAATTTCAATTTTGTATTAACAGAAACCTATTCACCATGGTGCTCAGCTTGTCTCTATGGGTACTGTATCTTGCTGTCTATAGTTTTCCTCTCGTGCCTGTTGTATTGCTCCTGTTAAAACCAGGGAATGGTATGAGAATTGCTTTATTGGTTTATTATGTCTGTAGAATAATAATCTGCGAGGCAATGAATACCATTCAGAATATATATTCAATTTTGTTTGGCTGTCCTAGTCTGGGCTCCTATGTCTGGGATCTCCTCAACAATCGCACCCAGCCCCTGGTGGGAGGAGTAGAGAGTGGTTTCTTTGAGCCTTTCAGGCCAGGCACAGCAGTTTTTGAAAATATTGAGTTCCCTCTGGATGTTAAGGATGGTATAATCTTCTTGTCAGTTCTATTCTCTTTTTTCTCTGTGGCCTGCATTGTGTACACCATGCTTAGAAACAAAACACTACTTGGTGTGGTGCAACGTCTGCTTGAGGAGGAGGTAAAAAGGAGCAAAGCAACAAATGCCGTGTCTACACAGACTGTCACACAAAAAGGAACCAAAAGCAAAGCAACAGCATCATGTCTATGCAGACTGACACAGAGGAGAAAGAAACCAAAAGCACCATCAGTGTCTCCACACAAACCATCACTGAACCAGAACAGCCTAAACTGATAGCAGTTGCACCCATTCAGAAGAAGTGTCGCGGGTTCGGTTTGTAACCGGGCGGAAACACCAATTTAGTGTAGTGGTTTGGTCCAAAATACTCATTACTGTTTATCTGCTGTGAGATAAGCATTAGGAGAAATGCAAAACAGGCACCAAACTTGAAAGAATATAAAGAAGTTTATTAACAGACCTAAAAGAAGAAAAAAAAAAAATACCACCTTCAGAACTCTCCTCCTCCCCCCACCTTCCTCCCTTCTCCCACTGACGATGTGAAAAGACAACCCTTAAGATGTTCAGTCTGTTTACCACTTCCATAATAACCTTGTTCAGTCCATTTAGAAAGAGAAGTCTCTTCTTGCTCATGCTATGAAAACATTATCACAACGAGACAGCCGCCCACTTCCAAATATCGTTCAGTCCATTTAGGAAGAGGAGTCTCTCTGCCTGCGTGTGAGTCCTTTCCCCCGACTTGCAGCTTTTCCCGCAACTGCCTTCGAGGGTCCACTCTTGAAGTTTTTTGGGGTACAATTTTAAGGTTGAGCCGTTCAGAAACAAAAACAGAGGCCCTTCTCCTTCCCTGGGAGCAAAGGGTCTTCATCATCTTCATCTTTAGGACTATCTCTGGGAGCATCTCTAGGAACTGAGGTTTTCTCCTTTCCCGTTCGGAGCAAAAGTCCTCATCTGGTTCATCTCTCCCTGTCCAAACTTCTCATGAAATTACAGCTGCGTCAGCATCTGCCTATCTCAGCGCAGGTGCTTTTGCTCACGAATTGAACACTCCACCCCCCATATCTTCATGAAATTACAACAGGATACTCTGATATATCATAGCTTCACAACAGAATTTCAGCTTTAAGCATCTCCTCTCTCTCTTCCCTCAGGTTTTCAGCTCTTCACAGCAATAAAAGGGTTACTCTCACCTCGGCCTTGCAGCTTTACAGCTGGAATGTTGAATTTTTTCTTATCGCAGTGGAGAGGGGGGAGAGCCGAGCTGCTCCGGCTGCCCACGGCAAGGCAGTGGGGGGGGTTCCATGGCTGGAACAGGTCCATGGCTTCAGGATGGCCGTGGCCCGGCCCGGCCTGGCCCAAGCAGGGCCTGGCCGGGCCCACTGGGCCCTGCTCGGGCCCTGCAGCCACCTGTCCCAGCGCCGGAAACGAGAGAGAGCTTGGAGGGGGAGTTTGCCTATTCTTAAATGTGGATCACAGAGGTGATCACAACTTTAAGTGGCTTAGAGAATTGCCCATATTCAAACTGGCCAGCTGATAGGTTCTATCAGTTCCCAGAGGAAACTGTAAGCACCCCTTAGCAAGGACGTCCCTTCCGGGACTATGCTTGCTAACCTATGACAAGAAGAAATCAAAAAGCAAATCAGTCCGCATAGTGACTGATGAGGATGCAGCAGGACATTCGCACCCAGCAGAAGAGGCAGAGCCAGAGATCATCACTCGGTCACTATCCCTGGGTGAGCTGTGTGACCTGTGGAGGGAATTCACCCGCCAGACAAATGAGTCTATCCTGACCTGGCTGCTCCGCATCTGGGACGCTGCAGCCAATGACACCATTCTGGACGGAAGTGAGGCCAGGCAACTGGGATCTCTGTCCCGGGATGTGGTCATTGACCAGGGGATCGGGAGAACCCAAGAAACCCTCAGCCTCTGGCGGCGACTGCTGACAAGTGTAAGGGACAGGTACCTTTGTAAAGAGGACCTCCAGGTGCACCAAGGAAAATGGAGACAATGGAACAAGGTATCCGGTGCCTGAGGGAATTGGCTGTGCTGGAGATCATTTTCTCAGAAGATGAGAGATTTCCTAAGAGCCCAGATGGTGTCCAGTGCCTGTCACAGATGTGGTTGAGGTTCACACGCCTTGGACCAGAGATACACTCCCATTACCTGGCAATGCTGCAATGGAGGGAAGGCGAGGACAGGGTGCGCATCTTGGTCAAGAAACTGAGGATTTACGAGGACACAGCCCCGTTTCGCATCCATGTCTCGTCCGTAGAAACAAGGCTGGCTGAGCAAGTCCGGAGCTTGATTGAAGAAGGCCATCAGAAACTGAAAAAGGAACTTAAGGAAGAGATTTACCACATCTCGCCAGAGCCAACAAGAGTCTCTGCCATTAGGAGCCGGCGTCCCCCAACCAGGGAGAGAGGATACACTCCATGAGGTAATCTCTGGTTTTTTCTTCAGGAACAAGGAGAAGACATGAGTAAGTGGCATGGAAAACCCACCTCCTCCTTAGCAGCCAGGGTATGTGAACTAGAAAGAGGGACAAATACCTCAAGAAGCGCATCTAGAGTCAACGCTGCTCCGGTCTCTCGCACACAGAACTCCAGACGGTATAGGAATGATATCATGACCGATTCTCTTGAAGGGACCTCAGGAGCATATTCACCAGAGGGGAGCAACATGTACCATGACTAGGAATAAAGGGGCCCTGCCTCAAGCCAGGTAGAGGAAAGGGACAATCGGGTCTTTTGGACTGTGTGGATCTGATGGCCTGGCACATCTGACCCACAAAAATACACGGCTTTGGTTGACACCTGTTCCAGTTTGGCCAAATTTAGAAATATATCCTCTGAGAGAAGGCACAACCACCCCTCCCCCACCAGGTTCAGGAAAAAATAAATTTTCCTCGAAGGAAATAAGTGAAGGCGATAAAACTATTTATTTAACAAACACACGGGAAAGGAAAATAATGCTACATAATAAAATCTTTCGCTGTGGAGGAAAAACCCGGGAAAGTGTTAGAGTCCTCCCTTTGGTCTCCTCGGAGCTGGGGCTTGGCCCAGGGCCAGGCCCTCTGTGCCCGGTGGAAAGTCCTCCTGATGTGCTCTGATGTTAAAGCAATCAAGCAGTCCAGTAGAAAAGGGAGAAAATCCGAAATTCCAGGGAAGGAAAAATTCAACTCTCAGTCTCTCTCCGGAGAAAAAGCAGCTGAACCACTGGCCAAAAAAACTGTCCTAGGAGCAGCAAGCTGGGTGCTTCCTCCCTCCCCTGCCGCAGCTGGGAAACAAATTGCTATCTATGTCTGACCTTGAACAAGCTGCAAACGGCTTTGAAAAAGTTTTGCTCAGTTTTTTCCTTCCCCCTCTCAGGCTCAGTTTAGAGGCATAGAAAGGCACAGGAATTAATTTCTGGGCATAGGCAGCGATATGGGATATACATCATAAGGTCACCCCAAGACAACACCAGTGCTCAATGTACTCTGATGCCATCAAGGTATGTGGGAGCAGAACCCATTTATATTTCTGGGGTGACAGGAGGATCCCAGCAGCTGACTGTACTGGAAGCTGAAGTGAGTTTAACTGGGAACGAGTGGCAGAAACACCCCATCGTGACTGGCCCAGAGGCCCCATGCATCCTCGGCATAGAGTATCTCAGAAATGGGTATTTCAAAGACCCAAGAGGACATCGTTGGGCTTTTGGGATAGCTGCTGTAGAGACAGAAGATATCAGACAACTGAGTAGCTTGCCTGGCCTCTCAGATGACCCCTCTGCCGTGGGACTGCTAAGAGTTGAAGAACAACAAGTGCCAATCGCCAGAGCAACAGTGCACCGTCGGCAATACCGCACCAACAGAGACTCTGTGGTTCCCATCCATGAGATGATTCGTAAACTGGAGAGCCAAGGGGTGGTCAGCAAGACCCGTTCACCTTTCAACAGCCCTATATGGCCAGCACGTAAGTCCAGTGGAGAATGGAGACTTGTTGCAGTATCCCCACAGAGACTGATGGTGGATTACCGTGGCCTGAATGAGGTCATGCCACCATTGAGCGCTGCAGTGCCGGACATGTTGGAACTTCAGTACGAGTTGGAGTCCAAGGCAGGAAAGTGGTATGCAACCATCGATATTGCCAATGCCTTCTTCTCCATTCCTTTGGCAGCAGAATGCAGGCCCCAGTTTTCCTTCACCTGGAGGGGTGTGCAATACACCTGGAACTGACTGCCCCAGGCTTGGAACCATAGTCCCACCATTTGCCATGGGCTGATCCAGACTGCACTAGAAAAGGGTGAGGCTCCAGAACATTTGCAGTACATTGATGACATCATTGTGTGGGGGAACATAGCAACAGAAGTATTTGAGAAAGGAGAGAAAATCATCCAGATTCTCCTGGAAGCTGGCTTTGCCATCAAAAGGAGCAAAGTCAAGGGACCTGCCCAAGAGATCCAGTTCCTGGGAGTAAAGTGGCAAGATGGATGGCATCAGATTCCCATCAATAAGATCACCACGATGTCTCCACCGACCAGCAAGAAGGAAACACAAGCTTTCCTAGGTGCCATAGGTTTCTGGAGAATGCACATTCCCGAGTATAACCAGATCGTGAGCCCTCTCTACCTGGTTACCCGCAAGAAGAACGATTTTCACTGGGGCCCTGAACAGCAGCAAGCCTTCGCCCAGATCAAACAGGAAATCGCTCATGCTCTAGCCCTTGGCCCAGTCAGGACAGGACCAGAGGTGAAGAACGTGCTCTACTCTGCAGCCAGGAACAATGGTCTGTCCTGGAGCCTCTGGCAAAAGGTGCCTGGTGAGACTCATGGCCAACCACTGGGATTCTGGAGCCGAAGTTACAGAGGGTCTGAAGCCAACTACACTCCCACAGAGAAAGAAATCTTGGCCACCTATGAAGGAGTCCAAGCTGCCTCAGAGGTAATCAGCACTGAAGCACAGTTGCTTCTGGCACCCCGACTACTGGTGCTGGGGTGGATGTTCAAGGGAAAGGTTCCTTCCACACATCACGCCACTGACACCACATGGAGAAAATGGATTGCTCTAATCACACAGCGTGCCTGTATTGGAAACCCGAATCACCCTGGGATTCTGGAAATCATAACAAACTGGCCTGAAGGTGAGACTTTTGGATTATCTTCTGAAGAAGAGGAAGAGCAAGTGACTCGTGCTGAGGAAGCCCCACCATATAACAAGCTACCGGAGACTGAAAGACGATATGCCCTCTTCACTGATGGTTTCTGCCAAATTGTAGGTGTTAACCGGAAGTGGAAAGCTGCAGTATGGAGCCTCACACGACGAGCTGCACAAGCTACTGAGAGACAAGGCGGATCGAGTCAGGTTGCAGAGCTTAAAACCGTCCAGCTGGCTTTGGATATTGCTGAACGAGAGAAGTGGCCAAGGCTCTATCTCTACACCGACTCATGGATGGTAGCTAATGCTCTGTGGAGATGGCTGGATCGCTGGAGAAAGGCCAACTGGCAGCGCAGAGGGAAACCCATCTGGCCCACTGAGATTTGGCAGGACATCGCCATCCGAGTAGAGAAGCTGACTGTGAAGGTTCGACACGTGGATGCGCACGTACCCAAGAGTCGGGCTAATGAAGAGCATCGCAACAACGAGCAGGTGGACCGAGCTGCCAAGGTGAAAGTATCTCAGGTGGATCTGGACTGGCAGCATAAGGGAGAATTATTCCTAGCTTGTTGGGCCCATGATGCCTCTGGTCATTAGGGGAGAGATGCAACATACCGATGGGCCTGTGACCAAGGGGTGGACCTTACCATGGACACCATCTCACAGGTCATCCACAGTTGTGAGACCTGTGCTGCAAACAGGCCAAGCAGGTGAAGCCTCTGTGGTATGGTGGACGATGGTCAAAGTACAGGTATGGTGAAGCCTGGCAAGTTGACTACATCACCATTCCCCAAACCCGCCAAGGCAAGCGCTACATGTTGACCATGGTGGAAGCAACCGCTGGATGGCTGGAGACCTACCCTGTGCCTCATGCTACAGCCCAGAACACCATCTTGGGCCTGGAAAAGCAAGTCCTGTGGAGACATGGCACCCCTGAGAGGATCAAGTCAGACAACAGGACTCATTTTAAGAACAGCCTCATCAACACCTGGGCCAGAGAACACGATATCAAATGGATATATCATATTCCTTATCATGCACCAGCTGACGGGAAAGTTGAACACTGCAATGGACTACCTAAAACCTCCCTAAAGGCACTTGGTGGGGGGACCTTCAAAAATTGGGAAGTGAACTTAGCAAAGGCCACCTGAATGGTCAATACCCGAGGGTCCATCAATCGAGCTGGTCCCACCGAGTCTGAACCCTTGAATGCAGTGGATGGAGACAGAGTACCTGTGGTAGGCATGAGAGGTATTTTAGGAAAGACTGTTTGGATTAATCCCACCTCAGGCAAAGGCAAACCCATCTGTGGGATTGTCTTTGCTCAAGGACCTGGTTACACTTGGTGGGTAATGCAGAAAGATGGGGAAACGCTTTGTGTACCACAAGGAGACCGAATCTTAAGTGAGAACTGTATGTAGGGTTTCATTGTATATATATATGTGTGTGTGTGTGTGTGTGTAGAGTTTAAGGAAGGTGTTGATTTGGGATGATTAGACGGTAATAGAATAAGGGGTGGATAATGTCCTGGGTTGCAGTGTATTCTATTACCATCCTCATGAGCTGTTGAAATCAGGTGGGGCAGTGTTTCCTTGCCTTCTCCCCCCAGACTATCTTTCTGTTAATGGCCCATCATTGTCCTGCCACATGACTCAGAGATAACTCCCTCCGGACTATCTTCTGTTAATGAGCCTAATCAACACTTGGCCTCATGACTCATTACCCCATTGTGAGATGCTCCACTCAGAGGGAGGAGCCAAGCATTCCATCGTGGATATAATCTGAGATTCCCAACACCACAGACAGATCCTTTCCACTGGATTCCAGAGGACAGGAGCTACATAGCCACTACTGGACCTTCTGAGGAAGAGCAGACCCTTTCTACAGGATCATTACTTCAGGAGGACTGCAGCCACCATTCTACCAGACTGCTACCACCACCCTGACTAACAGGGTGTCAAGATGTATCTTGACTCTGTCAGTTTGAACTAGTGTTTTTTTTTTTTTTCCTTTTCTTTGATTTCCCCATTAAATTGTTATTCTGACTTGGTGCCTACCACTGGTTTGGTTTCAAACTAGTACACACACCTAAATGATAAGAAAGCTAACCACTGGCCAAATGAAAGCTGTGTAATGTCAAGCACATTCAACTGATGCCCTGTTCTATGCAATAAGGTGCTCCTTACAGTTGAAATCAAAATATTTTTGTATAGGCATCATTTTTTGTTGAACTGGTGATAACAGCATTTTCCTGCCCCTGTAATGATCAAGATTCTTGTTAGAGGTTAAAGTATATGAACTGCTTCAGTTCTTCCAAGGAGTAGAGGAATGTTCTGATAGTGAATTTCTCAAGGAAGAACAGAAAATAAAACAACTCAAGTAAATGCATAGATACTATTTTATATATTTCTAGTTATATATAATATGTAGATGTTATTTACATGCTTGAGCCTGTAGTGTACACAGGCTCCTTGATCCATAGAAATTCCCTCTGGCTTCTTGTATGTGATTGTCTTCAACTCTTTCACTGTTTTAAAATGCTTTGGCCTCAAGACTGACATCATCTGGCTGCAGCATCTTCTTCAATTCTTTTCTACAGGTTTTCTTCCAGGTTTCTTCTAAAATTACACTCATTTTGGCTGTTTAATCTGATTTGATTACAAATCAGTATTTAATACTACAGTCATGATTCTGCTGTTAGCTGTGGCCTGAGAACATCAAGAGAGGAAAGGTGCTTCCCTGCTGGAAGGCTTCTGAGGGAAATCACTCTTTTCTCATGTACACAGACCCCTTTGCTGCTTTCCATAGTCTGTTCCAGGTATGTCTGTGCTCCAGCTCCTGGAACTCAGTTTAGACATCAAACATACAATATTATCTTCTTTTGCAAGGTGAAAAAGTCAACATTTGAAAGGTCCAGATTCAGCTGTCATTTGATAACATGCAACTATACAGGACTTGAGCTAAAAAATTTCTGAAGGACTATATCTGATCAAATATCCAAGAGGTACAAGGGTAAGAAATCTTTCCTTGCCCATAAAAAAATTGACTGAGAAAATCCAGAATTTAATCTGTGGAATGTCACATGGCGTAATTTTCTGATGCTACTTAAATGAAAACTGAAGACCAGACTGAAAACCAGACAGTAGTACATCTTATGAAGTTAGTTGAGAGAAGAACTTTAAATAATACACTTATTCTAGAGTAAGAGTGTTTTGTTGCTGGGAGCCATCCCTTATTATAGTTAAAATGTCCTTTGTTGTACACAAATAAACTCCATCTAAACATATCATTAATACTGACACAGCTTAGGTCTTCTACAGTTTTCTTCCAACATACTGTACATTTCCATCTAGAACATGGCATGAAGAAAAATGAAAGCTTTGTGCAGCATAATAAACATTTCCATAGAAGTCTATATAGTATTTCTGCTTTACATCATGTTTCATTTATCAACCTGAATTAGGTTTTTGAAAGGAAAATGCAGCTTTGCAGTTCAGTACCTTTTCTGGTCTTTTCTTGCAATAACAAAATTGCTTAATGTCATTTCAAGTTCATCCTGTTCCATGCACACATGTACGCAGAGCTATGGGTAATTCACTTACACAGTCCAACATCTCCTTTGTCACAGATGGTAAATGTGCAGATTTTTCCCTCAAGGAAAGAAACTCTTTTATAAAATAATTGTATATTCTGCTCATTTTTTTTTCTGTCACTGATGCTCTTGTATTATTATTATACTCTGTCAGGCTGGTAATTAGCATTCAGTCTCCATCTGACAAAAGCACAGCTCTCAATCCTCCTAAAAAATCCCTTAGGACACACAGGGTAAGTAAAATAATGTAAGCCAGCAAAGGGTGGGGGGGGGGGGGGAGGGAAGTACTAAAATAAAAAATAATGATTAAAAAAATAGAATAATAATTAAAAAAAAAGGAAATAAAAAACACAAGACAGTGAATAACCACAGGCTGCTTTTGTCATGCAGTCAATGCATGGCTCTTCTTCATCAAACTGCATGGAGCTAATCCTGCTGTGAGGAATAAGCTTTCAGAATGCTACAGCTGTCTTCCTGCAGTTGTCCTTTGCTTTTCCTACACAAAGATCTAAATCCTCTTCCCAGTCTCACCTTTCTTCCAAACTTCTAAGGCACACAGTGTATCTTTTCTTCACAGTAAACCCCTCCTCCATTTTCAGGTCCCTTGAGTTAACAATCACTTCCTCTTCCCAGATCAATCATTTTTTGGACAGTGTCACATGATACTTGAGGTATCCTATTGTTCTGAATGACTCTAACTAGATTATATCGTTCTTGGTAAAATGATAATGTCACTTTAGAGCTTTGTCAGAGTTCTTCCAGTTTCAGCAACAATGCTGTCACTAGAAATAAGAAGAAACAGAACTTTCCTTGTAGTTTGTACAAGATCCTCGTTTTCAGTGATTTCTCCTTAAAGTGACTGGTGTGATCACACATTAGGCCTACTCCAGAAATTCTGTAGGACTAGTAGCACCACATAGTAAATTTTTTGTGGAAGCTGTACCAATTTCACTGGATGATAGCCTCCTTTACAGTAATCTGCGGGATCCTCTTGCTCCTCATCGTCTGACCCTAAAATTCTTCTCTGGCTCAGGGGGGCGGCCTCTGGCAGGGGCGGAGGCGGGGGTGGGGGTTCAGGCAGAGGTGCAGAGGGAGCTTTCTGCTGAGGCTCTGGCTTTTTGTGGGGCATCAGGTGCTTGCCCCTCCTGCAGGCCCGCAGGCGGCGGCCCAAGCAGGTTGTTTAGCCTGGAGAAGAGTAGATTCGGAGGTGACCTTATCACTCTCTACAACTTCCTGAGAGGCGGTTGTAGTCGGTGGGGGGGGAGTTGGTCTCTTTCTCCAGGCAACCACTGACAGAATGAGAGGACACAGTCTTAAGCTGTGCCAAGGGAGATACAGGTTGGATATTAGGAAAAAGTTTTTCACAGAAGGAGTGGTGAAGTACTGGAATTGTCTGCCCATGGAGGTGGTGGCATGACCATCCCTGGATGCGTTTAAAAAAAGATTGGATGTGGCACTCGGTGCCATGGTTTAGTTGAGGTGTTAGGGCATGGGTTGGACTTGATGATCTTAGAGGTCTCTTCCGACCTGGTGATTCTGTGATTCTGTGTACCCTCACACATGCTTGTGCTTTCACGTAAGGCAGGCAGGATGAGCTGAAGACACGCTGGCATAGCCCTCACACTGTGTCACCATCCCATCTTACCCGAGATGATGAGCCAGTTTTTTGCCTTTGCACTCACACAGCAACAGGAGAGACAGAGCAGGAACTCTTACTGAAACTGGTGGTTTAATATCATCCCAGTATCCTAAAGTTACCATGGAAATGACAACATAAAGAGGCTTACCTTGATACCAAATCAGTATGAAAGATTACCAGGCCAGACTTCAGGAGTCCAATGGCTCTCGGCAGTCATATAAGAAGGTGGAGAGACAGGGATGTCTTCACAGTCAAGATCTGTGACTTGAGTAAACCCTGAATTTCTCTGAATATGAGAAATCTTAATTCTGTGATGTTAAAATATGGTCTGTCATACAAAAGCTACTGAGTTGATAACAGAGATTTCTGCCTTAAAATAATACCAAATTTACGCTAATATTAATTAACACTCTGGTCTGACACTATATATTTTGGCATCAGTCTTAGATCCTAGGGAAACTGAATCAGTTAACAGAACGTGTGTTTGAGAGACATCTGTGAGGTCACTGCCCCCAAGGTGTTGAATAAGAAGTCCCTGGAGGTCTCTATTTGCTCATTAGAGCTCCTCTCTTACAGAGAGGTAACACTGCAAGTGTGAGCACTGGAGTTGCTTTATTTCACTGCACAGACACTTCCCAGGCCTCCAGCTATGTATTTGTCCAAAAGTGGGAGAAAATCTCTTGATAGACACCACTGCTAACTAAATGTAATTTCTAAGTGCAAAATGCAGTCTTAGAATAATTCAAGTATTTAAGAAATATTGGGTGAGAAAAAATACCTCACTCAGAGCAAATTCCTGTGAAAATGAGATCACTGTGGGGATGACTACAGCAACCACTTCTGAGCACACCAGCCTAACCTGCACTATTTTCAGTGTTTAATGAAGCCCTGCCTATTTTCTCTTATTAACTGGCTAGGATGCTGTGTGAAACACACCAAACCTGTAACAGTCAAGTATCTAACACAACCAGCATCTGACACAAGCAGCATCGCACTGTGAAAACAAATGATGCAGTTAGCTAAAAATACTTCCCTACACACATAAAAAAGAAAAAAAAAAGGGGAAAATTATATTCAACCCCCTTCTCTTTCTGCATGTCACAGACCTAGAAGCTTTTAGGATTATTTTGATAATTCAGAGTGCTCTCTCCTCTCATACTAATAACTTTATCTTCTACTAGGTGAACCAAAGAGGAGGATTAGGGATTCTGTTATTCTGGAATTTATGGTTACAGTGAATTTAAACACTTGAAAACCATCTGCTGCAGCATCCAAGAAGGAACTATTGCATACCTAAGTTGGGAACAAAACATTAGTGGTGGATTTTCTGCTTTTTGCAGTAGAAGAAAAGCTTTGCCGCTTCCTGATCTCTAACTTCAGCCTCTATAAAATATTTATTTATTACCAAGTTAATAAGTCAACCTTCAGAACACATTTCTGCAGCATCTGCTCACATGGTTACGCTTTTCATGTAGCAGAATTCCCATTTCTTAGGATCTTAAAAGTTCAGAGTTCCAAAACGGGGACCTGGTGGAAGGAATGAGAGGAACAAATGCCCAGACTTGATATTGTTACACAGCCCTTTGGGCAATGTAGCTCTCAAGTTGCCTCTGTGTAATTTTAGGTGGCAATATATCACATCAAGTGATGTCTCAATGACATTTCATCTCAGTGACTCCCCCACAGTTCCCATCATGGACAGGAACCATTTTCACAGAAGGTATATATTACATAGAGAGGAAGAAATTTATCTGTGTAAATAGGAGTTCATCTTATACTGTGTAAGTTTATGCACCTGCATATAGAGATGTTATGTTGTGCTGGGGAACTGGCTTGGCCTTAGAGCACAATTCCTTTCTGGAAATGGCACTAGCTTTCTAGCATTCTCCTAACAACTTTGGGGCTAATCCTACACAGCCTCTGGAGAAGCAAGGGAAGTAAACTACAATGATGATGTTTTCTCCCTGCAAAGGCACAGCACAGTATTTTATGGAAAAAACCTCCTGGGATGTCCTCTTTTTTAGCTCTTTTGTGGTTGCTTGGAAGAGTGGATGGTTAGGCTCTGAAGGAGCCATAGTGTCAGTACACCACAAGGCTTAGTTCTTCGCTATTTTAAATCCTACTTTCTCTGTCTGAACTTTGAGAAAATCTTTAAATTATATATTTAACATCCACCTATCTTTCTATCTTTAAATATCTGCAAATGAATGGATAGAAATTTCTGACTATTAAAGGTAAGAATCCATGTCACATATTTCCTATATTTGATTACATTTCTTTCATTGTGTATGTGAAAAAGGCGATTTGAATAATATCATATTTCTCTGGACAGTGCACTGACCTATGTAAAACAACCTACCAGAGACTAAGCTTCTTTCATGAAACACAGATTTTTCTGATGCCTTCAAGGCAAAAAATGTAGATAGCCCAGTTCTCCAAGTCACAGAGAAAAATATGTTCATAGATTTATGAAGGGAATAAATACAGCTTTGTTAACCAACCACTTCCATGCATTCTAATGGCAACATCTTGCAATTAATAAAACAAGCATGCCCCATACTGGGGGAAAATGCTGACCATGCCAGAGTAACTGGGCCCATATATTGTCCAAGCATGTAAATAGATTAAGTGACAGCATAATTAATCCTCAGTACATAATCAATGAGGAACAGTAAGGCCTTGTGAAAAATTGAAAGACTTCAGAATGAGACTGAATTTTCTCTGAGCTAAAATGTGGAGTCACTAGTCAGTCCTCCCTCAGGAGACTGTAACAAATACAGAGAACCAGCTCAAGGACAGCCAGAGTTGTAAATTGAGAGCTATAAAAAAATAATAATCTAACAATTGTGCCAACGTGTTTATAATTTATAGGTTGGCGTTACAGATGAGAAATAGGGGTTAGCAGTCTGTTATAATCTGAACTTGAGTCAGTAAAGCACTGTAGAACCTCTAAATCACCACTTCTTTCATTTCACATAGTTTAAAAACATATAATAAAACTATCAGACAAAGCCACTTTCTTTCAGGGTTTGAAGCTGGAGCTGTGGATACCAATCTGTTCAAAGTTAGAGTGCTACTAGGAATCCAGCAAAGGGAAGCTCTTATTTTTCCTTATACTCTTTTCTTTTTCACACTGGGCACTTGCCATAAAAGTACCAAAAGCACAGGGGTCTTTTTGTTGTAGTTGAGGCAGGCAAGAAAATAAGAGTTCCATTCCACATTAAATTTTGGTGTTCTCAAATTTAATTCCATTTTGATAATCTAATACAAGGTACTGAAAAAAAGTTTGAGCATGCATTTAAATGGAATGAAATTGGAACCTTTAATCCTACACAGTGCTGAGTAACTCTGAGTTTCAAATTCCCTTCTCCCAGTGAGTGTTGAGGTCAGCGCTCACCACAGAGCAAATTGGAGTCTAGCAGGACTCTGTTCTCTGTAAATAGGGGAGGCTGCCTCGTCATGTTCTGCAGGGACTGAGCAGCTTTTCCAAATGGGTTTATATATGAAGGTTTTGAGCTGTTTCTTGGAAGTGACTGCCCCTTTGAGAAAAAGTGAATTAAATGGAGCAACTCTGCATGCATTTGCTAATAACTGGACAGACAGCAGTATGGCACTTTTACATTCTTTTCCGTCATTCATCTTTCAAAGTTCCCCATGCTTCCCGTGAACAGACCAGTCATTATTGCCAATCAATCTTCTTACAGCCTGTATAATGTCCAGGAAGGTACTGGAGCATAGTATGTAAAGATGGTTCTATACCCACTCAAACTTTCCCTCAACAATAAAGTATTGCAATAAAAACTTAAAATACTTACAAGCAACCTTTAAGATTCTGTCCATTTATCTGACATAATCACCATTTGAGCTGTAACTCATCTTCCCTTATAACTGATCTACTGTATTCCTCTGCCATTGTGATGTGAATTTAACCTGAACTTTGAAATACCAATTGGCACTCAGTATTTTTCCCCCATGGAAAGGTTGTAGAAAATTTTCATGATCAAATTACTTTTCTGCATGCTGTATCTTTCATTTGAATTCCAGCAATTTTTCATGTGCATTTTTCATTGTCAAGTGCTCCCGTGGAGGATAGTTGTAGCATTAATGGCAACTAAAAGTTACTACTATTAAAAATATTCTGAAAAGTAGATCAGTAACACAATAAAAGTGGCAGCTAGTGAGAGTGCATCCAACCTTTTATACTGATTGAGTCCAGTGGCCTTTCTACATTCAGAGCCCTTTCTTTGAAACAAACCTAATGAACACCCTGACACTGGTGTGACAGACAGAATGCCTACCAGGTGAGTTCCCCAGCTGTGTCTTTGGGGGGCCTTGACAGTGCTTTGACTTGCTGGGGTCCTAACTAAGTAAGTGAGCAAAATTGAAATATCAGACTTCTGTTGTCACAGCGTTCAGTAAAAATGTTTCTCTTAATGTATTGGTTTGAAAACAAACCAGTGGGAGGCACCAAGTCAGAATAACACTTTAATAGGGAAATCAAAAAAATAAAGGCAGAAAACACTGAGTTAAACTGACAGTCAGGATACAACCTGACACCCTGTTAGTCAGGGTGGTGGTAGCAGTCTGGTAGAATGGTGGCTGCAGTCCTCCTGAAGCGATGGATGTGGTTCTGTCGAAGCAGTGATCCTGTAGAAGGGTCTGCTCTTCCTCAGAAGGTCCAGTAGTGGCTATGTAGCTCCTGTCCTCTGGAATCCAGTGGAAAGGATCTGTCTGTGGTGTTGGGAATCTCAGATTATAACCAGGATGGGATGCTTGGCTCCTCCCTCTGAGTGGAGCATCTCACAATGGGATGATGAGTCATGAGGCCAGGCGTTGATGGGCTCATTAACAGAAGATAGTCCGGAGGGAGTTATCTCTGAGTCATGTGGCAGGACAATGATGGGCCATTAACAGAAAGGTAGTCTGGGGGGAGGAGGCAAGGAAACACTGCCCCACCTGATTTCAACAGCTCATGAGGATGGTAATAGAATACACTGCAACCCAGGACACTTAAACTCTGCTACCTAGCAGTCAATAAAATCTCAAGATAATGTTAAACAATTATTCTGGTCTGTCACAGGTTCATGGATATTGTAAGAAATTGGGTTGAGTGAGGCAGTGACGAGTCTGCAGACAAGGCTCAACACTGATTTACGCAGCTATCTCTGGGACTTGTCCCTAGTACCAAAAGGCTTTTATCACCTTGGAATACTCAGTATTGGAAGAAATTTATAATGATTTGATGAGTAACTTCAGACCTTCTCAGGACAAAGGTTAACTCTCCATAGCTTCAGCCTAGCAAAACGAAGACTGAAAATGAGAGCTGTAGGATAACAGGAAGGTTGACATCTGCTAAATAGATACAGTGCTTCCCTTCTCCCAGAGGAAATAAATTAAGAGAAAACCAACCAAACAAAAAACCCCAAACAAAAAAACAAAAAACCCAAACCACAGATGCCCCATTCTGAGGGAATTTTTTTAGACTTAGAATTCAGACCTCAACTTGGAATTAGCTTTACAGATTATCAGCAATCCAGCATCCTAGGAGAACCTTCACATACTGCAGGTGAGAAAACATGAGCCAGAAAAAATGTACTCTCAGCCCACCTGGGTTCTGGGCTCGTCTTGCAGCATCCTTGTCATGGGGTGACTGTATGATACTGTACTCCCTATCATCTGCCCTATGCCAGACATGAATCCTGTGCCTTCCTGTGTCCTTAAGCTGTTTCTCAGGAGAGGGGGAGAGAAGCCACACCAATTTTTCAGAGCAGTTTGTGCTCAAGGACACAAACTCCTCTGCGTTCCTGCGGTGGAGCAGAGGAAGCATCTTCCTGCTTTTAGCCAGCTCTTGGCTCTCTGCAGCAGGGAAGGGAGTTAGATTCCTTTTGTTTTTTAGATAGCTTCTTGTTTGTTAGCTAAAGGAAGGAGTTTCCTGGGACTGTGGCTGCTTCTTCTTCTCCTGGAACTGTTCAGCAACACCAGAACATCACTGGGAGGCCATACACCGTGGCCTGGAGGGGCCCACGCCAGACCCCAGCTCTGGAGAGGAGAGAGACACACCTACAAAGAACTCTGAAATCTACCCGGTTTCTTCTCCACAGCAAGAGTTTTTATTATTTAACATTATTCATTTTTTTTTTACATGCCTGCGCGCACTTTGCTTGTTAAATAAATAGGTTTTTTTCACTTTCCTCCAACGAAATTTCTTTCCAAACCTGTGGGGGAGGGGCTGCAGAAAGCTACCTTCGATTAGAGGATACGTTCATTTCGGATGTTCCTCCAGATTTGTCTCAAACCAAGACAATCCTGTAATCGAATGAAACTGTTCTGCTGGGAAGTGTGTGATGGATTTAAAATCTGCTTCTGGGGGTTATATTTTGCAGTAAACTGGGTTTAAGACAGCTAACCCAGGAGCAGAGGTCAGCACCCACTGCAAAGCCCGCACTGAAGCACCTGCTGTTCTGGATTCCTGCCAGCAAGGCAGCAAAAAGCTTTGGCAAGTGCAGTTGGAAAAGTGCAAAATGCCTTACAAGTACTTCAGGAAAGCAAGTAGAAGCTGAGTACAAATCTCTGAGAAAGACACTTTTTGAGCAGCCTGTTTTTATCTCAAGGGAATTTAGCATTACTGTAGACTACAGCTACTGCAGGGTCTGAGGAGGAAAGGTCCAAGCCCTCTCAACTCTCCCTGTCAGAAGCAACACTTCCAAATTTCTCAGGAAGCCAGTGAGTACAGAATGTAAGGCCAAGTGTCACATGAACTCCATGATACATGTCAGGTAACCTGGTATATTATCCACAAGCTTCCGCATCTGAATGAATTCACAGTACACCAGCTGGTGGAGGCAAATCTGTGTCTGACCAAAGCACAGAGAAAATAAGCATGTACCTAATTTTAAGTATGGGTACTATAATGGACAGAGTATTTCAGAGAAAAACTGCGTGAATTATATGGTGGTGTGGGGCCTTTTTTGCTTTCCTTTGTGAAAAAAAAATGAATGCAAAGTATATATTTCACTTGACATAATATTAAGCATATGAAAATAATTTATTTTCAAACTGTCTCTATTTATTTAGCTATTACAAGCTTTATTTGTGAAACTGTCACTCCTTCTTCATGTGTTCTCGGCAATAGGTAGCTGCAAATATGAATAGCATTCAGAAGCTGTTATTTTAAAATGTTGCCTACAAAGGAACTGGATTTTAAGGAAGAAATTATGAGTCTGTCAGAACTGGGAATGAGGTGATGCTGCACAGATTTCCACCACCGTAACACTGAAACATTTCAAAATTCAAATTCAGGCCCCATACATGCCTCTCTTATAGAGAGCTCAACTTGTCAGAAGGCTTCAGGCTTCTAATAGGAAGCTCTTTGCCTGTATGCCAGAGCCAAAGCCACAGCTGTGGTTTAGCAGAGTAAATCCAGACTTGAGCTGCATCCAGGGTAGGTTACATCACCTAAGGAATCTGCTGTATCTTCAGTAGATTGTTTTTTCTCCAGAAGAAAAACAGCTATTTGACCTGTATGCGTATTTCTATATGACTTTCCATTTGTCAATATTTGCATCTTTTATCTGAAGAAGGGAAGTGCCAAACACCTTCTGCAGAAGAGCTTCCTCCAGGTAAGCCCTTGCAAACTAAGAATGAAAAAGTTATAATGTGGCAAATAGGAAATACATTTTCAAACGTGCCTCACTTTAGTTCAATAATATTCTTAGCAAATTTGCTAGATTTGTGTGTGGGTTTTTGTTGGTTTTTTTTTTCCCCCTAATCTCATTAGAGGTTCATGAAAACAAGAAATTGCCTCCATTCCAAGAGATCGATCTCCTTTAGAGCATAATGCTTCTCTGTGGTTGCATCTGTAGGAATTAGCATGAGATGAGAAAGACTTTCTTTTTTCCACCAGATTTGCCCAGAACACACAACAGTCATGATGTGCACACCCTCAGGCACTGGAATGAGCCAGCAGGATGAAACCCCACTGCTGCTCCAGTGGGTGGGACATACACAAACCCAGCACGTGTGCTGGGCTGTAGGCCCTGTCAGAGCACTGTGTTGTCCCTGTCCTTGTCTGTAGCACTTTGGTGACAAAATAGTGCTGACACTGTCAGGAAAAATTTGCCCTCTTCCCTCTCTGCCACTGGAAAGTTCCTCGATGAGAAATTCTTCTTTGGACATTCCAGAAGAATATCTGGAATTATACTTTTTTACACTGGAACCACATTGACATAGGAGAATATATGCGTGTGTGCGTGTATTTATAATATTTAATATAATTAAATATTAGTATTATATTTAATATAATATTTATAATTTGTTTTTAATGAAATTTTTTAAAAATACTGTTTTCAGTCAATCTAAAATCAGTTTGAGCGGCAAATTTCCAGCAAAAGTTTAAGAGCTTTCAAATATTTCATAAAAAAATGAAAGATCTAAGTTGCATTCATCATAATTTCATTATATTATTTGAAAATCTTTTTTAATGAACCTGAAACTAATCAACAAACTAAACTTGGATTTGCTAATAATTTAATCTTGAATACATATTAAAGAAAATATCTTTAGCAAGCCAACTTTCTTTCTAAGGTTGTGAAGAAATCTCTTACCCCCTTTCATGGAATGAACAATATTTCTTTCCACAAAAAATTTTTGTTTTCCATACAGATCCAAAACTCTTCTGTCCACACAGTCCCTACCTGTCCAATGGGCTTTGCTCAAAAAACTTGAAAAAAAAAAAATTTCCTGTTAAAAATAATTTTTATAAATTGAGCATTTCTAAATCAAGGTTTAATTTAGTCCAAGAATTGCCATTTTTGGTTCAAAAAAAGTCTGGCAGGCTGCAATGATTCAGAATACTACTTTAGATGCTTGACCACTGCCTCCATGTCTATTCCCTATACTTCTCTTGTACCTACTCATGCACTTATCTCGCAATATACATCATCTTGCTTTTTACACTGAGTCTTATCTATTTCCCTTAAACCCAGAAGCAAAAAATTCAGAACCACACCAAAAGCAGCAATCTGGAAGATGCCAGCTGCATCTCTTCTGTCTGGTCCAAAGCTCTCGTGACTCACTCTTCTGTACATTGAGCACCATCTGTCCTTCCTCCACTTGCTGGAATCTGGCCGCCAGTTTACAGTGAAACTAGAACTGAGGAATGTCTGACACACACGAGCTTGAGGCTGGGCCTTCCTGCAAGGCTTGGCCAGCTATGCTCTCCAAACAGGCTTGGAATGCCACTCTTCCCTCTAGCAGTAGCAATTCCCAAAGCCTGCCCACTCGGAAAACACAGGCTGCCTTCACTCCCAGGTACAGGTGAACACTGCAGTCCCTGAAGGCCACATCACATACGATCATGTATGGTTTATGTAGGCACCAGCTATGGTTTCTCCAGCTTCAGAGGAGGTAATCCATGCATATCAAAGAGCATGATTTGGCTTTGTGAACTGAGAAACTCTTAATAATTAAAATGACACACAGGTGTGAGTACTCAGTAGCATATGGAGGAAGCAGAGGGAGGACATCAATGGCTGTACACCTGCGTATGTACTCACTTCACAGTGTCCTTACTGTATAGACAGTTTTCTTGCAGTGGAAAAGAAAGAAATGTCAATTAAATAAACTTCTGATCCTGCTTTAGTTGGCTGAACACTTGCAAGAATAAAAACAAACAGAATGGATGGTGTGGAAACTTATAAAGCAGACGTTACTTCTGATGGGGAACAGCTAATTGCCAACACAGAATGTGTGTGAAATGCTGATATAGTTTGTGCAGCTAGGGAAGGAAGTCTCAACATACATATTTAAGAACATCTGTTCTTAAATATAAATGAAAAAACAATACATTTACTCTAAGGTCACTGCAGGAACAGAGGATCAGCTGAAGCATACACAGCTTGTGATTTATATTCAGAACCTACCAGCAGCAAGAAAAGAGAGACTGATACCATCATCTTACAATCAGCTTTTGGATCATGTTGTGCATCTGAGAATGCCAGCAGAGTCCATGGCTGTTTCTCTGCATTCAGCAAACCAGCCTAACTCAACAATCAAATATTAGCCTTTCCTATCCTTCAGTGCATGCAGCCACATATAATGCTATTTTATGTAGCCATGAAAAGTATGCAGACACTAATTATCCCATTCTTGGGTGTCTTTTGAATACCAATAAAAAAGTGTAAAGCCTTTAAAGAGAAAAGATGAACATGGCCATGGAAGTTTTTCAGAAGTCAGGACATACCTGTAATCACTCTTATCACGTGAAGAGATATTTAGAGTTTAACTGTGTATTCGGAACAAACAGCTCTCTGCAGGGAGGGGGAAGGGTGCAAAACTGCTCCAGCCATTGACAAGAGTGAAGAACACTTTCATATAGGGTAGCGATCAAGTTAATTCGATAGGTAGCTCTGGGAGCCCCGTGGATACTCGGAAGGCTTAGCCAACAAGATTTCATCAAGGTTGTTAGTTGCCTCTCCATCTGCTTCACAAGGAACTCTTGGCAAGCTTAACTCTATTTCCAGTTGCTAGAGAGACACTTTCAGCCTCAGGATGAAAGTAACATTGGTCTTTCCTTTCAATACATAGCATTGTAACTTAATTTTCAAATAATTTTCCCTGCTGAGGTTGAGTTTGGAAGCAGAATTCACATGAAGCTTTCTCACAAAAACACCAAGCAGTTTGTAAGACAAATACTAAAATTAAAAATATAAAAAAATTCAAAACTAACTGCAAAACATGATTGGGTTTGTGGTGGGTATTTTTTTTCCCTTTTAAGTCAGAGGCAAACAATTCACAATGAATAATTTATCTGACATGTATTTTCTTTTTTATCCATAGAATTTCCTCTAGTAGTTAGTTCCAACCTCAGGTACATTCCATTTTTAAGCAGACAGCTTTCCTAGAAGTTAAGCCACATTCTGAACTTTCTTGGCATGTTCAATACTCCAGAGTCAAGAGAGCCACACAGTAGAATAGAAATGAAGGCATGCACATCTTCAAGTTTAAATTTTATATTAAGCTTCTGTGAGTGCACCCTCATAAAACTTTGAAGTGTATTCCTTCCCCTGCTCTCCCCTGAGGAACTGACTAGCAGAACAGAACCATGTGAATGTTCATGAAAAGGAGGAGCACGAGAAAAGCAAATTAACTTAATGCAGTTCTTTGAACTAAAAAGAAAAACATTTGGCAAAGTCTGGATTTAGGATATGACACTGCAGATTTACAGAATGGTAAAGAGCAGAAATTCAGCTATTCTCAAATGTGCTGAGTAGAATGTCTATCTGCATGCTCATCATCCAACAAGCTGAAGCAAAGATAATTTTGCTTGCTCAGCCCTTGTTCAGACTTGCAATTTATAGGAGAGGAGTTCAAGTGGCAGAAAGCCTAATGCTGTGTCCCTGTGTTAGTGGTCCCTCTCTGCCTTATGTGGATCAGGCTGAAATCCCTTGGCCAGCCATGCTGACCCTCCCAGCTCCCCACTCCTCAGCTGGATGGCTGTAGCAGCCCAGCCCAGCCCCACTGCAGAAAGAGTCAGAGGTATAAAGTGCAGCACTATTTAAGCTGGATACAAACAATAAACAACCTGAGAAAGAGTGTGCTGGTCCCAGGTACCTCAGATGCTGCTTCTACCTGCTCTTTATTATTTCTATCAGGCATGACTCAGTGTCTTCCAGACTTAGGAGTGCACACACTCCCTGTTTTGGCTCCTGTTCATGTGCAGTGCAGTCTTTCAGTGCAGCTCCATTCCAAACAAAACATCAGTCACATCACACAGCTTAGAATCACAGAACCACAGAATCACTAAGGTTGGAAAAGACCTCCAAGGTAATTAAGCCAACCTCTGACCAAGCACCACCACGTCAACTAAATCATAGCACCAAGTGCCACATCCAGCTTGCTTTCCAGGGATGTGAAAACCTGCATTACTAACACAAACCAAACTTAATTCAGTGATACCTAAATTTGCCTCAGGTTCACTCTGTGTGCAACAGCAGTCTTAGATAACAGAAGCACAGGCCACAAGTAATTAAAATCATATTGATTTTACTCAGTATCAAGTGATGATATGACGACTAATGTTAGCCTTCTTATAATGGAGTGAAAATACTAAGTGGCTGTGTGAATAAGATACTTTCATTTTCTAAGATATCATCAGAAATCATTAAAAAGAAGTATTTCAAACCAATCTGGCAAAATAGATGTTTTTGAGAGACTCTGACTGATATATTTAAAAATAATTTAACCCAATAAATACACAGACATAATTCTTTTCCGAGCCACAGAAAAAAGCTGGGATGTCTCAATGCACTCGGGTCAGGGATATACACAAAGAACACTCATCCTTCTTGCAAGTGGTGATTTAAGGGAAAAAGTGCTTATAGAAATTCCTCCCTCCCTTCCTCCTTGTTCCCTGTAGTGCAGATGGCTGTTCTTGCCCATTCCTGCTCATCCTGCCTGTCCTGTGCTCTGCATTCAGCCAGTCAAAGCAACCCACAAAGCTCATCACCAACTCTGCAAAATTCCTCAGGATATTGCTGGAGGATAGAACTGTATCTGGTGGCTCTTTAATTGCCGCAGCATTCTTCCGATCCGGCAGAGGCATGACAAATTTGCAAGTCAACATGTTTTAAGATGGATTATCCTTTTCAGAAAATGTCTGCGGGGATGGTTTGGGAAAAAAATCCTTTAAAAATCTTGTTCCTGCTTTGCTTTTCACACTAAACTTGAGAAGAAATATTCAGAGAGAATTTCTGCATTCATAGTTAATGGGGGAAGGGATGATGTAAGAACATATCCCATTTATAAGAAGGGTTAAATAGCCTTTTATTTTGCTACCCCACATAAATATATATTTATATGTACACACATATATATACACACACATTCAAAATTTTATGGAGATAAACCTGAAATATCTATCTTTCCACCTTTAGAATGATAATATGAGGAGAATTTGTCAAGTTCTGCATCACTGCAAACCCCACATATTTCATAAAGATAATTAACCACTGAAGAAAGCTCCCAGCAATTTAACAGATACTAGCAAAAATTTAATGCCTTGGAGGCATATCAGATGTTGGAGGATAGCTTAACTACTGAATTATCCACTAACCTTCTCTTCCTGATCTGCCTTGGGGATACTACAAAAGATGTTTCAAGAATGAGATGGAAGGAACTGAAGGAAAAGCCATGTTAAAGACTTTTAAGGAGTGGCCTAGATCTTGACCTTATCTAAATTAGCTTGGACTTGCATAAGATGGGAAAAGGTTGATGTGGGGGAAAAAGAAGATGATAATGATCAAGTGTCTTGACTTGCAGACAGGCAATAAATCACTTCTATTGAACATGCCATGAATGACAACAGTGCGTCTTGGACTTGAGAATGAGTCACTGGAAACATTCTGTCTTCTGAGTCAGCTGAAAGAAGAGAGTCTCTTTGTATAGGCATTGTTGTCCTCATTTGCAGAAATGTAAATAAACATATTTCCCAGTTACAACAGAAAATACAAGCCCCAAACCTTCTGAATAGCCACACAGTCAGTAAATCTCCTCTCCAGTCAAAAATTTTTCATTTGCTATTTCCTTGAGGAAACACACTACACTGCTCATGGTTGACTTCTAGGATTTAGAAAAAAAATCCTCTATCGACATCTATTGATTTCCCTGCAAACTCAGATAAGTTCAGGGCCTGTCTGAAGAGAGGAGTCAGCTCTGCTCCCATCCCCCCTAGAAGGGACAGCGGTTTCTTCCCTGCCCTTGTTAAAGGTGACCTGGGCACTGCAGTATCCTGCAGATGGGGACAGGTGCTGATGGCAGAAGGGGGCATAGGAAATGTGGGCAGCCCCCTGCAGTAGCAGTGCGGGGTGGGAACCTGCAGAGTGAGACTCAGGATGGTTCTTGCAGTCATCCATACCCAGATCCATCACACCTGATGGCACCAACTAATACATCTGGGGACCTTTGCTCTTAAGGTTCTTCTTCCTGTTGTTTTCTTAACAAAGGAAAAGCCTTAGTTAAAAAGAAAGAGGACAGTGCAATTCATTTCAGTGACCTTGTTCACACAAGCCAGTAGTTTTAAACACAGATTTTAAGTCTAACCACAAACTTTGCAGAAGTAATCTCCTGCTGTTGCCCTCTCCAGTTTTTCCTACTTTCTTGCTGCAACAAGAGAGGAGTCAGCAGCCTGAATAAGATCACTCTACTGCTGCCAACTTTAAAAAGCACCAAACAACAACAAAAAAAATTCAAATAAAGCCCAACTCAATGCACACAGCTTCAACAAAACAGCATACGAATTCTGAAGGCTCTTAAAATTCATATTATATGCTTTACAAATGTTAACTGCTTAGTTCTTACACTTCATGAGATGCAAAGCCCTAAAGGATTCATAGATGAATTCACTTGATATTTTAGTTTTTTGAGAAGGATAAAGGCTTACAGCTTACAAAAATGAGAACAAAAAGACCACTGGTACTCATTCTACCAAATCAACTACAACCGTTTCCACATGGGTATACAATATATTTGTGAGCTGCTAAAGGAAAGATGGGTTATGACCTCTAAGATGGGAGTATTTAGAAATACATGTCTCCCTCTCAGGGGTTTCTGATGGTGCAAGCAGTGTTTGTTTACATATGAATCTTAAAAGTTTTCTGCACCTTCTTTTTTTACTGGTCATGTTTTCCTTTTTAGGCTTGCAAATTGAGTTGTACTTGTAAAAAACTCTCAATGCATCTCAGAGTCATGTAACAGTGTAAAGAGAACTTCTGCCTTACAGGTGGCATAATCAAGTTTTCTCAGGAGTTCAGGCCTTTCTCTCCTCCGCAGCACATTCAGTAGGTTTGAACCTTTGCCTCACCTCATTAATTAGTTCAGTTCTCCAGACACACTAAAAACTCCATGCTCGTCCCAGGTAGCCAGCCGCCAAGAAAACAAAGGACAAGTTCAAGCCCTTCTCTCAGGTTCTTTCTTAAAGGTCTGTCAATCTTCTCCTTCTGAGGTGAATCCTGGAGTCTTCAGGGACTTCATACCTACCCTTTTCTGTCAACGTACTAAACATCTCATCTATCTTTCAAATATTTCCTTTTCTCGGTTCCCCTCGTACTCCTGTCTATACTCTAATAGCTCTACATTAAATTCTCTTAACTTATTCTTCACATAACCTCCAGTACTCCTTCCTGCTCTTGGATTCTCATGGCCCCTCAGCTTCCAGAGCATGTTTCCACAGGTCTGCGGCCAAAGTCCTCAGCCAAAGGTTTTCCAGCCTCATTTCACTACAGATATCCAACAGCCAGCTGCCCTCACTTCAAGTGCTTCCTGCATGCCTCTTCACTCTCTGCAAAGAGATTCACATCTCTTTCCTTCCTCTGTTTGTACATCTAACACTGGCTGGAGTCTGGACTACTGCAGGGACAAGTCTTCTCTCTCCTGCAATGTTTTTGAAACGACAAGTGGTATCTTCCCCCATCTTTCCCACACATGAACACTGCTGTATGTACAACAGGCCAGGCTCTCCTCACTCTGATTTCCTACACCTTGTCATCCAAAGCCTTGAACTCATTTCATCAGCTTTCAGTATTCTGTGGGAGCATGAGATATCTGTAAGAAAACGACTGCTCCAGAAAAACTTCAGAAAGTTTAACTCATAGGCGACAAGCTCTGTTTGCATTTCCTAGTCTCAGAAAAGCTTTCAGATATTTGCTTATGGGCTGCTGTCAACAAAGGGGTACAAAACATTTGTACCCCATCTGCAAAAAGATTATTAGCAGCATTTTTTTTTAATCCATCTTGTGACACTAATTTACAAACTGTTCCCACAATTCCACTTTTTTACTCTTCAGGCTTTTAATCTGTTTTCTGGTCTCAGGGAAGGAGAAGAATTCCAAGTCGAGAAGAAACTGCATGTAAAAGGCAGGTCCAACTGCAATTACACAGTGGCTGAACATTCTAATCAAATCCTGAATATTTGGAGTTTTTCAAATTTGTAGATCTTAATTTCACAATTATTATCATCCTCTGCTATATGCATACTTTCTATGTTTGCACTAGGAAAAAGGTATTACCAATGGAATCAAGGATTTGTAGGAGATTGTTGTAGAGTCCTATTAATAATATAAAATCAGTCTAAACCACAAAGCAATTTTGCTTACTCATGGGACATTAAACATGCCTTATTTAAAGCCTTTTTACTTTTTATTTCTGAGTTCTCCTTCAAATCATTTTTATTGTCTGATTCAGAATAATTCAACATAAGATATAAGTTTTCCAGCTAAGAAGCCATTACCAATTCAAACATCAAACTGACTTTGCTTCCAATATGCAAGCAAGTGAACTTAGCTTGTTAAACTTTCTTTAAACTAGAAGTATTTTACAACCTAAGAAAGAACAGCTCTTTAATACATTAAATTTTTTTACTGCTATAAAACTTAGATGGGTTACCCACCATCTATTTTAGGCTCAGGTCATGGACAGACAGATACTAGATCTTCTGCCCTATATATGTGGGCCAAATGCATGCTTATGCACTATCTGAAATAGAGTGCCTGCACAAAATCTGTAGATAGACACAGAAGATACTTACACATTTTACTCACCTGATTGCATTTAACCCTCGTAAGAACTAAAAGAGATTATATTCTGAGATGGCTGGTTATTTTCTGATAAGAAACTGGGTTTTGGTGGAGCATCTTAAATGTTAAAACCTACATTTTTCAAGGAAAATTTTTGACAGTGTTGATAGAAAAGGCTTCCTTGATCTAAAATGGAATTGCAGACAGATAGACAACTGCTGTTGAAGACTCACTTCACAAAAGGACTCCAATCCTCTGGTAATAAAGTCTTTAACTGTAAGCCCAGCTTAGTCCAAATAACAGGCTCATTTCAGCACAGGACTAAAGGGCTGATCAGACAGGTCTCTACCACCCACTCATTCAGAATTTCACCTGAAGATCAGCTCCTCATACCAACTACAAAACTTTTGTCTTTTAGCACAATTTCCAAATCCACAGCCTTTCTGGCTAGAATGGAGAGACAAGGGGATGTGAATTACTATTCGTCTGTGACCATTCAGCCAATAGGTTTTTTTAAAAGGAAAAAGAAGTGAATTTATTTTTAGAAACAAATTCAAATGGAACTGCTACAGGCATACCTGCAAGCACATGTATATATTCTAGGGTTAACACAGATACATGCATGAGAGAACACGAAATGTCCTTGAAACTTCTCTGAAACTTACAGGGTTTTAAGGAATATTTAGAGGCATACAGAAACAAAAGACACGCAAGCGCTAATTTGTTTTTCTTTTCATTTTTCTTTGCATTGATATTTGAGCTTGTGAAATTTTAGTGGCTAGTATTTTTGCATGAATGGCCACTGGGTGCCACTGTTCTGCTGCATAGAAGAAGAGCAGAAACAACATTTTTATCATAGTAAGTTTTTTTTATTAAAGTATGTATACTACTGCTTCATGTGCCCATCTTTTAGAAATTACCCTGCTGCACAGTTCGCAGTGAGCTTTTTCAAAGCAGAACAATAGGAAAAGTGGCACTAAGAGACTGGAAAACCTGTTTAAACTCAACAGGCAATATAACCTAGAAGAAACTTTTTTCAACAGTTTATTTTCTACTTTTAATAAAACAGAGACTTGTTATCCAGATCCAGGTTCGATATTCACTTGCTGAATGACCTTGTGGAACTCACTAGCAGCTCTTCCTGCCCAGCTTTGCACAGCTGCTTTTACAGTACACAAATATGTATGTCAAATGTTCAAATGTACATGGAAACTGGATCTAATGCACTTAACTGGTTTCTAGAATACACAGTGTGTGTGCAGCTACAATAACCGTGCACAGGTAATTGCTGCATTTCTGAATGTGGAAACCATATCCTTAAATCCTGTGAGCCTTATTTTCTTCAGTTAGGAAATGGGGTTAACAACGAGTATGCAATTTATGGCAAGAATAACACTGCAGGGAGAGACCTTTATACAGGTAATAAGAACAGGTTTGGGCCTGTGTAAGAAGTAGCTTCAAGAAGCTGCAGTCCAGCTGGAGTGGGACGTGCAGCTTTAGAAGTAAACAGTATCTCATACTGGGAGAGGACAGAGGGTGGTGTTATAGGTGTCTGACCTACCACTTCCCATCCAAGTAACTATAACTGCAGTACTAAAAGCTGCCATTTGTTCCCAGCTGTAATATAAACATATCCAAGGTCTAAATAAAGCTCCCAGAGGTCAATGAAGAAAGACAAGGTCAAATGCTGCCAAGTCCAAAGCGTTAAGTTATAAGCAAGAAAAGAAACGGTGAAAGACCGAGTTCCTTGAAAGTCCAGAAGATAGATTTTAAAATATGAAAAACATCAGAAAGAACAAAGACTCTGAACTACATTACGCCAAATCAGAAAGAAAGATCTTTCCAATTATGCAGAGAGTTTTCAATTTTCAAAAAAAAAAAAAAAAAAAAATTATAAGAAGAAAGAAAATTTGTAGTTTGTTGCAAATTTGACAGATTATTGAGGCAATTATCTTAAATAACCTTACTTAATGTTTCTAATATTTTATACTGCCCAAATGTGGGCTGATAGTTATTCATTGCTTTGCTCTGGTGTATACTTGAAAGAATTTCAGAAATGCTAAATGACCTTAGAAAGACATTTTTAATAACAGAATAGGGCTAGTCTTAATCCACTGCATAGGCCAATACCCTATCATGTTCCTCCTGAATAATTTTGAAGAAATGAAAAGGACTCTGGTAATGTTTTCTATCCTTCTATGTATGACACTCACCAGAGCCTTTTGATTTTTAAAGCAATTCAGAACTCCATAGAAAATGCTGTGTCCATCCCAAGTACCTCACAGGATTTTTAAAGTATGTTTGGAAAGATCTAAAGAATGTTTCTTATATCTTTCTTGATTATCCAAGGCAATATTTCTGTGTTCCCACCTAAGATCAAAACAATTTGGTGTTACCATTTTTAGCACTCTTTGGCACCCTGCTGTGCCCATCATACTTGTAGAAGAAGACCGTCAAACCCATTTCCTTCAGTCACTGGCAACTTCTAATTAATTCCCTGCCCTTAAATTCCCTCACCCATCCTCTGCAGTGTGCCCAGTCCTCATGAAGTTCAGCCATAAAAAAATCACAGCAGGGCAATAAATAGTTTGAAAGGAGTCCTGAACTCCCCTCTAGGTAGCCAGGTACCCACCTGTGTCAGTCACTCAGCAACTGAGACAGGGAGATGACAAGGCTGTCTGCACTTCTTACCTTTCATGTTTGGAGTTTAGTAAGAGGTAAAAATTGGTTTCTGTCTGATGCTGACTGCCTTCCCTCACCTGAAATGACCAGCTCAAGTACAGTACAGTGAAAACTGTTCCAGTTCAAGGAACTGATGGGCGAAGGGCAGAGCACAGCAGAGACAGATGTGACCTTCGGGCACTTCCAGCTGTCCTTGCTATATTGAATGGTTTGGAAACAGCTTCTACTTTGAGACAATGCAGATGAATTTTATGAAAACTAGTGAACACTCCAAGGCTTAAGATAATTTGGGTGCACTGAAAACTTAGAGGAAACAATCTAACCTGACCACAGTTGAAAGTGAAAAATATCCAGCCCATTTCATACTGCACTTTGTAAACTTGGCCAAATAAATGAACTGGCAACAGCAAGCACGGAAATTTTTATGATTATTAAAAAATTGTTTTCCTTCATGGTTTCCAAAGTGCTATTATTGTGAAAGGGTTGGGACACATTTGCAGTTGTTTTTCTCTCATTATAATCGTAAACAACACACAAATGTGCCTTGGCTGTAAAGGCCATAAAGCCAGATACCCATTTGAAACAAAGCATGCTGAGATTAAATGTCTTTTCAATTAATGTTTAGATCTGCTTCCTGTACCCTAGTCAAGTGATCTTGCAGCACACCCTTTATTTTAAAGCAGACAGAAGATACAGATATACAGTAAGAGAACATTTCATGCTTTGGTAAAACAGAGGCAAACATATGGTTTTCACATCCCTAATTTCATTACAGCTCAGCTCTTCTCAGCAATCACTGTCTCTTCCATAATACTTCCAAATGCCCTGAAATACTCTAAGTGAATTTGGTAACTAGCAAACTGCTGTTTCCCTGTTCATTAGCATGAACTGTCTTGTTTCACTTGCCTATCACACCAATGTGATATGGCATAATGCAGCGCTACACACTGTAACAAGTCAGAAAAAATTTAAAAGGCCATGTTTGGCTTTATACTTAATTCTCAGCAGCCTGTGTATTGTCCATTACAAAACCCAGGTAATTTAATCACCCAGCTGCTCAAGAAGAAAGCGAAATGACAACTTTTTACAAGTTTAGAAACTGGTATTGTTGTCATTTTTCTGCCATATGTAGACATTTATGAGGGCTTTTTACCATCTTTTGCAGAAACTAATGCTCATAGCTTTCATGAACTTCTAATAAAATTTAATATAAAATATTAAACAGTTTGGCAGCATTTAAATGTCCAAATTCACAACTGTTGAAGTGCTTGCACACTGTGAGAGCTCCCCAAGAGCTGGAAATGAAGCTTGGTTGTGGGTGCATGAATGAGAAAATTTCTTCTCAAAAAGCTCAAAATCAAAAGTCAATAATCTTTCTGATGAAAAGATGGATAGCTATTATTATTTAACATCATATGACATTTTCTCTATTGTACAGATGTACTTGTCCAAAACTAGCCCCGAGCCTGGAAGAGAATATGGCCCTAGACATTTTCCCAAGCAATTCACTATAGGGAGTAAATTCCAGTTGTGGGAAAACCTTGCTGAGGATGGAAGGGAGGTTTCAGCCTGCCTGCAGCCAGCATCTCTCATCCCTCCTGGGCTTACAGGCACCAGGAATGCCTTCCAGCCCCTGCATCTGTTCTGTTCATGTGCTAACGAAGCACAAAACAAACAGAAAAATACACAGTAAGGTAGCAATACTTATTCTAACCTAACTCACATAGCCTGTTTTACATCACTTAGTTCTTCCCTTTTCCACACCTGGCAGGTTTCTCAGGAAAGATCAGTGCTTAGATGCAAAATACTCCTGGGGGAATCCAGAAATAGTTCCTAGAAGGCAGAGAGTGCTCAATCTGAAGCTACACCTGTATCAGAGGAGATGAGCCATTTTATCACTACTTTACATATCCTGCCAGGCATAGCTGAGGTGAAGGCACCTATCTGATCTCACATTCCTTCTGAAGTGATAAAGAGGATCTCATGCTGTAGGTTTAATGTGTAAAATACTTCTTACCTTAAAAACTAAAATAATATAGATACATATGGATCAGAATTTGGTAACACTAATACACCTGATCTCTTCATCCCAATTCCCCTTACTTAGGACAATTATTTTTCACTGAAACAGCAAAGCCTGACTCTCGTCATCAGAAGATCTCAGAAGAGCTCAGCATTATCTGCTGTACAAACTGGGGGCTTACAGCACAAAGCACTGTGGCCAAGCAGACCTTTGCTCTCCAGAGCCTCAGCACAGCCCTTCATGCACCGTTAGAGTGAGGAGGGAAGGAGGAAGGCTGAGCCTCCCAGCCTCCCACTGGGGGGCTCAGCAGCACCTCTGCTGGGGAGCACCAGCTTTTAACATTAATTCCACTTTTAGACTATCTCTTTCAAGCCTGTTCCAGTTTTTCTTTTCTGTTGGCTACACTTTTATATAATCTTGTATCAACCTGCAGGGTAGTTAAGAACCTTAATATTTTTATCTCAGTTTCCTTCCTGTAGCAATTTTTTTTTGTATTAAATAGAAGCAATAACATACAAAAGGTCAGGATGGGCTAAGCCCAATGTAACTGTTTTCATAGCATGGAACTAAATGCAGTAAGAAGCATAAGCATCCAGGGAAATGACCTTTACTTCTTTCAAATTTAAACACATAAAATAAGGGTAATTTGGTGCCAGCCAAAATGTACTGTAGTTTACCCTTTATTGAAAATATGCACCAAATTACGTACTGTGGCTGCTTGATTAGGTACAGATTAGAGGTGATCAGGAGCTCCACAAATCATTGTGTTCCTGGATAGAAAAGGAGCAAAGTTACGGCACCAAAAACAAACACAAAAACCCCCATCACAAAAAACCAAACAAAAAAATCAGAGTAATAATACCCTAAAAGTGAAAATTTCTGGCCCTACATCCTGCATCTGTTTATTCCAACTGAAAACTCTCATTGAATACTTACCTGCAGGAAAAAAGCGTGGTTGATGATGATTATGAAGTACCCATGTATTATTATTACTTTTAAGTATCTGTGGCACACACAGAAGCTCTTCGTGTGAGGCATAAACAGAATCTGTTTCTCTTCAAAAAGACATTCTACCTTCACATAAAAATGCACCGACGGTTTTGTCAAAGAAATGTTTCTGCTTACACCTTACAGGGGCCTTACCCACCACAAATGCCTACATGAGCAGTGGCGGGCAGCTGCATGCTAGCTTAAAGGGGCCCGGAGGTCTAGCCACGGTCCCATCCATGCTACAGCAGTGACACACTCACAGGTAAAGCAGGCTGATGGAGTTGAGCTCCTCACCCGAGGGAGCTTCCCTCTAAGATGGTCAAATAAGCGCACAGTAGCAGAGGCAAAGAAGTAAAGAGAGGGGACTCTCCGTATGTGCTCCACACAGGTCTATTCCGCTGAAAAGGCAGGGACGAAGAGCCACATTGGTAGGAGGGTCCAGGCATTTTATAGTGGGTACAGAATAGGCGGGGAAAGGGATCACAGCCAGTGGGATAGGGGCAAGTAGGCGGGGTTGACAGCAAGGGAACCAATGGGAACAACACATAGGAGGGACTTAGGGAAGGATCCAATGGGGCGTCGAGGAACGAAGAACTTTCTAGAACTGATACATATTAAAGATGGAAAATGAATATACATAACCTCATACATAAAACAGGGCTGGGAAAACATTAACTGATCAGGGGAAAACATGCAAAAGGCAGAACAAGGGAATCATGGGTTGTCACTATGACTGTGAGTTACATGCTAAACTTGGGTTGCTGACCACCGCAGCTGGTTGTCTGAGTTCTCCTCAGGAGACGGAATGGCTGGAGCCACTTGCACCGCCACAGAGCAGAATTTGAGACATTCAAGAATATTGTGAATGCAAGGCAGCCAGTAATGAATGTTTTATTTTTAATTGAAATGTATATTTTTGCTTGCAAAATCCACAAATCATTCCAACAGAAGAAAGAACATTAGATGAAGAATTTGATGTACTTCAAACTAAAATAAATGCATCAACTATTAAAATAAATGTGTGTATTACAGGAAAAATTGATCAAAATCAGATACAATATTTTATTCACCAAATCAGATACATCCCTGTCGAATCACTGCTTATTCAATACAGGATGAGATGCATAATCTATCAAAACAGGTATCTCCTACAGTAAATCAAATCTACCATCTGATTCAAATATGTCTCCTACTGAATCAAAAATATCACCCAATACATCAAGTATGTGGCACCAAATACATGGCTGATGCTTTAAAATACATTTTAAAGAATTACCAAGTAGAATGCTTCTAGATTCAACATGGATAACATTTAAATTAAAATTTATTTAGACAAAGAGATAGTATTTCCAGACTCCCTCAAAGGCTGATTCCTGGACTAGGGACTGTAATTATATTAATGTTTCCTTGCAGCATCCTTTGTTTAAGGCACCTTGCTAGGATGAAGTGCTTTCCCCATCCCAGCAGAAAAGGAGGGCTTTCATTCCACTTTGGTCCACTCCCCAAACCTCTAGGACCAAGCTCTAAGCAGCCACATGTTGTCCCCAGCTCCTCAAAGGGAAGTGCCAGTCCTTTGCCACACGTTCAGAACACCACAGTCCATGTACCATTAAATACAGAGATGCAAATATTATCAACATCAACCCAAAAATCATGGATGGTCACCATCATGGATGGACCATCCAACAACCAGCTAAAAGGGTGATCCTCCATAGTAATTTTCTATTACGTCCTCATGCAGCATGAAACCAAGTCCATGCTTAGCCCAAAAGTGCATAGGTGGCCTCCAGAACACATTGCCAGAGTGTAAAGAAAATGCCAAATGTTCATATGGCCTGGAAAAAACAGTCAGAAAATTTAGGGAAACATTCTCAAATACGCAGATGTCAATCCTGGCGTGGGAAGCTACTGAGACACTGACTCAGGTGCTGGGACAGTAACCTTGTGAGCTATCCATACACACCTTCACTGCTTTTTAAACTTTTTCCTCAGCAACAGGCAGACACAACTGACAAAGACATAATGCTATGCTACACTTGACCTCAGACAACCATTTTCATAATCTTACACACTGTACCTGATCCCATATTCTTTCCTGGAATTTGGTGTCCCGATCAAAGCTGTGTACAGGCAACTAATTCGTTTACTAGCTTCAGAACAGCCTTTCTGCAGACTCAGTGCCTAACTCACTGTGTCTCCCTTTCAGGAAAACACTGTGTGACACAGAGAGAACGGTGCCCTCCATTTCCACATTCACTCAGCACCCAGTGAAGAAGGGATGCCACTGGCTGGCAGATGAGATGCTCCACCAGCCTGATATGGTGAGAATCAAGCTTTCCTTGTTATGTTGGGAGCTGTCTGGGTGCTGGATTTGAGATCACTGAGTATGAATGACCTTGTGCCTCTCCTTTGAACAGCAGTTTAATATGCAGCAAAAAGAGGGGATGAGGTGAGAAGCTGAGAGCACAGAGCCTGACGTTCTAGTTGTGGCAGTGAAAAAAAGGCAGATTTGTTTTCCTCTCCCTGCTCCCAACAAAGGGAAGTGATGTCTCAATTTTCAACAGTGCTAAGAAATGAGCGTTCAATAGAACTCAGGTTAAAACTGACCACACCTGATATTATAAAGACTGTCAGGATCAGATTAAGTCACCTACATTGTCAGAATGTTTAAAATACAGTCTAATTAACTCAGACAGCTTGAATATTTTTTCAAGGATAACAAAATTTGTTCCACTGGGACACTCCCAAATTTTGGGTCTAGCTTGTAAATTAGGCTATGGAACTGCTGTTCTTATTGCAAGCTCTTAAAAGGAACAACAAACCATGCTTGTTACTCCTCTGCCATTCCCTATTATCACTCTCCTCTGTCAATATAAGCATTGATTGTAATTGCAGTTTTGCCCAACTCAGATTGATTAGAATGTAAAGCAACAAGAGTAGTATAATTATGTCAAAAAATGCCTACTGACATGAGACATAAAGCTGGCTTGATGTACTACTAACAAGTAGAAGAAACATATGTTTTCCTTACACTTGCTCCGAATACAGAAATACAATTCTATTCTGCATTTCTGTAGTTGTCACAGGAAAATATACCATAAACTTGGCAAATCTGGCCAAGGGAAGAAGCAATTTATGGACATGATGTCTCTACCAGACCTGCCTTACCTCTTAAATCTGCTAGAGTTAACCTGAGTAGTATCTGTGTATTTGGTTAATTAAGAATCTGAACAGCAGGAACAGTTTTGGAACACATAACCTTGCAGAAGGTGATGTTTATCTAAGGTCGGGATGGACACTGCTGGGCCTGGAGAGAGTTCAGGCAGCAAGGTGGGTGTTGCTTTGTTCCACCCCCTCTGCTGGATATTGTCACAGCTTGAAGCTGAAAGTGGATAACAATTCCTCCTTTCCAAAGGACAGAGCAAGGCTGGCAGCTGACAGCAGGAGGTAGATGCACCTGCACGACAGGAAAGCTTCTCTTTGGTGGGAAGATGATCAGTGGCAATTCTCTGTTCACTGTCACACTACAATCGACTTCAGTGAGTAGAAGAATTGAAATTAAAAAGTTTAAACTTATTCCATGAAGTGCTTCATAAAACAAATGGTCAAATATTAAAATTCAGATATAAATATCAGGGGTAAGCACAACTACACAAACTAAATATTTTCTTTTGCAACACTTGTAGTTTCTGTGGCAGAGAGCTCCAAAACCAAAATGGTGTGAAAACACAAAGATTTATTTGCTTCCTCTTTTTATGTCCCTCTCTTTCAAAGAATGTTATCTTACATTATACTGTACTATTTTTATATCTTGTTATTTAAAGGACCTTAAAACCATTACAGATGGATTTTGTTAATGGCATTTGCTAGAACCTAAGGCACAGGGGAAAATATTCAAAAGGCACTAATCTGAACAAAGTTTTAAAATTATGACTCTAACACCTTATGAGGTTTTGTTGCCATGGCTTAAATTTTAAAGAAACTCCTATTTTTACAGTATATCCCTGTGTTCCTTAAGGCAATATAAAAATAAAATGCAGAAAACCCTTTTTTTAATTATAAGATAGTCTTAAGTAAAATTTAATTAATAGAGATAAAAGCTAATCCTTTCTTCTTAAAGAAAAACATATCTAGCTTTACAGCAAAGTAACCAGCACTTTACACAAAGCCTTTGTTATTTTCTTTGCTTCTGAGGCATATTCAGGTACTCCTTTTAAGGCCTGCCCATAGAAGTAAATCAATTAAACTCAATCAAATCAATTACAAATCCCTGTAACATTACAATTAGTGAAACATTCTTGGTTAGCTTTAATGGGAATAAAGCAGATAAATTTTCCACTCTCAGCTTCATTTAAAAAAAATGGAGAGAAAAAAAAATAATTATTTTGAACATTTCATAGAATCAGAGAATTTGCCATACTATTATTAGACCTATTCAAAAGGTAAAGTGTCTTATGTTACACATGGCTGTGTTGTGCTGTACACACAGGGCAATCCCCCCTCTGCCTGAGTCCTCCAGGCGATCCGTTTTCATGCTGATGCCTGAGATTAGATGAAGCAATTGCTATTTTAATTCACAAAGCTTCCACGCTGTTAAAACTGTCACTAAAATGATACTACATTTCTGGCAAAGATTCCTGATGTGCTGCTGTTCTGTGTTAGAGCACATGCATCAACATTTCAAATTTGCAAAACTCTCCCCTCCCTCAAGACCTTCTTTCCCCATTTCTAAGTCTCCCACTATGTGCAGCCCTGCCACACCTCGAGGCAGGGCTGGTTGTGACTGCAGCCCTTCTGACAGAGACTGCCACAGCACTGGCATTGCTCAGTGGCTTCAGGGAGGGAAGATGTGAAGCCCCGGCAGCCATTAGGAAAGTTTTAATCTGATTTTTAGACTATATTATCTGAACCCTTTCATTTAGACATAGTTCTATGCAACTATATTTACATTCAGTTTTTGATAATGAAAGACTTAAAGTAGCATCTGGTAGATGCTGAAGAATCTTGCTGGTTATTCAGTGTTAGGCAATGAATTCAGTACAGCCACTTGCTGCAAAGAAAGTCCTCTAGACTCTTCATTAAATTCCTACATTGCTTATTTTTCTGCTAAAGAAAGTATGGGTTAACTACAGATCACAAATATTACATGGTATTATGGTGAGAAGTTAATGAGCACAGCAAACTCACCACAACACTATCCTCTTAAAGTTACGAGACTTTTTTTACTCTAACATCTACTGTGTTTTGTAGCAGAACCACCCAGGAAGCAAGCATTTTCATAGGTCTGTAAATATTTTTTGCAACAAAATATTTAGGAAAATAGAGCTTTTCCAAATCCTCTATCCATAACAGCAATGCTGTCCTTCTGAAATAACAGATCCTATGCTCCTGAAATTTCTTTGAAAGTATACATAGTCTTTTAGGATAAGACCTTTACCACTTAAAGCAGATAAGACCAAAACTATAGAACTGCTAGAGGCCATGCAGATAAATTTTCAGAAAACATAATTCATACTTAATACAGAACCAGAACAATAACCAGTTAAATGTGGTTGCTGGGGTTTCTGAACAGCTGTGTCTAAACAGAAAATAAAATACACTTGACTGGGGCCAGAAATGGCTAGTTTCCATTTGGAGAACAGTAAAGTTGACTAGTCAAGACTGTAAGAAATCACACATTTTACATGCTGTTTAATGGGTGGGGTTTTTTTGGGAAAATGCTTTTTACCTGTCCCTTTCACCAACAAACCTTGCATCAGTATCTTTGGAAGTTGCTAAATCTAAATGATTTTCAAATGTCATATAATGACTACCGTAATATTACTGAACACCACAGACATATCTGAGGTGGACATGGGTATTACAGAAACTCATTATCCATCTCATTTCACTTTAATAAGTGAGACTGTATACTTAAAGGACTGGAATTTAATCTCAATATTAGAAATGTTATATGTATCTTGTGACTTTGTACAATACATCTTGAATATTTTGTTGTTTCTTTTTTCTCCTGAATGTGTATTTAATGGGGGGAAGCCTATTATTCATACCTCTGCTCTTAATCAAAGCTGAGAATTCTGTAGAGAAGTAGAAAATTGAAATCGGCTCCTGCAACCTAGAGCTGAACAATTATGACTTGATTTACAAGGAGCCACTTTACTACATATTTAAAAGCAGCTCTGCTGCAAAATCTGGGGACTTTTCAGATAATCAAAATGCTACAGATTTAGCACTTTTAATTTTTGCTCCATCTCCTGCCAGCTTGAACTCTGATTATAATTACCATTTCATCTTCCCCTGAATGACATTGTTTTATCAGAGGAAGATGCTGTATCTGGAGTCTGAGTGTGGTGATTAGTATGGAACCAGATTTCAATGGGAAACAATGTGTGCCCTGAAATGAATCAGGGTGGGGAGTAATAATGTGAAACTGGAGATAATCTCAAGTCCTTGAGACAAAGTGCACAGCCCCCATAGCTCTGCAGGGCATGTGAGGCAACTATGCAGCCACAGAATGGGAAAAACCCTCCCCTGCACAGGGCAGTTTCCCAAGGAACTAAAAGGAAACCAAGCCTAACAACTGTCTAACTCCCCTGGCACCTACCTACATTTTGTGTCTGGAAAAATTTCCTACTTCTTTGGATTGATCTGGCCCAACTGCTAATAACAAAATTGTTATAAACATATATTATAGTATTGGCTTCTCGCAAAGTATTAAGGTAGATATTATATAATGTTAGAAATGCTTTTTGCTGTGTGGATGTAGTTTTCTCTCGTTTTAGCAAGAATGTTAGCAAGTGTGAGCATGTAAGATAACCTCCAAGCGAGCAGAGGATGAGGCCCGAGAAGCTGCTGATCAACACTTTGTCCAGGGAACAAAAGGGCCCAAAGGCTACTCCGCCCGGAGAACGGGCGGCCAGGAGAGTCCAAGAGCCACTATCACCGCTCTGCCCGGGGGGCAAAGAGGCCCAAAGCTGCAATCAGCCCTGACTGTCTGGAGAATGAAGAGATCCACCCTACCATCGACTCTTACCTAGCAGGCCCAACCCCAAGAATCAAAAGAAATAAAACCACAAGGCAGAAGACTACGCATGCTCTAAAAAGGCGGACCCAAAGAGTGGCCATGCAGAACAGCTCCAGGAAAAGTTTTAATATGAATAGAGAACAGACAGTAAAAATGGTATAAAAAGGACTCACCTCGAGCATCAGGTGTGCTCTTGGCAAAGCGCCAAGGCACCCGGCTGTTATCCCTTTGCTTTATTTTATGTGTCTCTTATTGTCTTTATATTAAACTCTTTAAATTCTAACAGGAGAGTGAACCTCGTTTTTCACAACTGGGGACTCATCTGGGATCTACACCTCGCCTCTGAAAAGCGTGGGAGGATTCAAGAAGCAAAGGGTAAGGTGCCCCCTGCCCAAATTGGCAGGACCCTTGCTTGGCATCCTCTGGCACGGTTTGGTGGCAGCAGGGCAACACCCGGAGGACGAGAAAGACACAAAAATAAAGCAAATGAAAGAGAGTGCTCTCGACAAAAATCCCACAGACACTGGAAAAGCAACAGGACTGGTAAGTATTGTCCAAACAAAAAGGGGGTGGTTACGGGAGATGAGTGTGTGTGAATGAGACGCGGACTGGTTGCCCCAGATCTGCGAAGCGAGTGTCGCAGTCTCTGAGTGCTGCGGTTCCGTCTTGTTCGGAGAACAGCGGCCAGCGAGGAGACGAAGCGAGAGATAAGAGGAGTGAAAGAATCTCCTGGGGTGACTGGGACGGGGTCCCAGGGAAGGGGTTGCAAAGTGGGAGCTACCCCCCCCCCCATATGCTGGGTTGAGGAAAACTCCAAGAGCACCCAGGGTCTAAAAGTACCCCAAGAGAAGTTGGGGTTGGATGCTAACAGTGCTGGGTTGAGGAAAACTCCAAGAGCACCCAGGGTCTGAAAGTACCCCAAGAGGAGTTGGGGTTGGATGCTAACAGTGCTGGGTTGAGGGAAATCCAAGAGCACCCAGAATCCTAAGGATTATTTCATACCCATGGGTGGATACTAACAAGTGACTTGAAAGAGGTACCTTATTATTCTGTTGTGAGTAGGAATGAGTGAGTGAACAAATATTAAAAAGGAGTGAATGTGTGAATGAAAGACTGTGTAATTAGAAGTTAACTTTGTTTTTGGGGAGGTGGGCTGTAATAAATTTTTTTGTTTGTTTTTTGTACTGTGAAAGGGTGGGTAGTACTTTACAGCAGTGAAGATTGGTGTTTTAAAGGAATGAATTAGTATTTCAAAGGGGGGGATAAAATTGGTAGTTTGAGTAAGTTGGAATAGAGAATTCCTGGAAAAATGGGACAACTACCTAGTAAAATAAGTTACCCCAAGACAGTCCCCTTGGGGTCAAACTCGCGAACTGGGAAACTGATCCCAAAAGGAAAAGATAAAGTAAAAATGATTCAATTCTGCATGAAAGAGTGGGCAAAAAAGGAAATCAGATCTGATCATGTGTACTGGCCAAAATATGGGTCTGATGAGGCATGGATTTGCCAGGCTCTAAATGTATTTGTAAATTCAAAAGAGCCATCTCACCCTGAGGAGGGAGAATATGCTTCTTGCTGGACAGGAATTACAAAACCTCTGGGAACCAAAGTCTTTAAAATATCAGAAACCCCAGAGGAAAAGCAAACAGAAGAGAAGAGAGGGTGGGACCCTTTAGAAGTATTGCCCCCGCCTCCAGCACCAGAAGCTGCCCCCCCCCTCCCCTTGGCTCCGGGGCTTCCCCCGCCGCCAGGATCAGCAGCTGCCCTCCTCCCCCCGGCTCCGGGGCTCCCCCCGCCAGCCATCCCTCCGCCGACTCCGGGGGTCCTTCCCCCGGCAGCTCTCCCGCCCCAAGGGAGCGGGGGGGGGAGCCCTGCCCCTGCCCATGCTGGGGATCCCACCCTTCCCGGGAATCTTCGGGAATCCCAGCAGCCTCAATTGAATCAAGGGAAATGTCACACGTCCCGGCTTCAGCCCCCACCTCTCCTGCCTTGAGAAACCCGGCTTTAGTGCCGGTCCCCGCCTCCTGTGCTCCGGAGTATTTGGCTTCACTGCCACACCCCACCCCCACTCTCTGCACCACAGAATATTCGGCTTCAGTGCCGGACTCTGAATCTGCCCCTCCTCCCCAGGGGAGTTCGGTGCTTTCTTCCCAAATAAACCCTCTTCTTAACGAAGGAGCACCATGCCAGAATACAAGAGGTGCCATTAAGGCTCAGAGGCAGCCCAACAATCCCTCCATTGCTAAACAAACAGAGGGAAGCCGAGAGATTCATTTATTTCCATTAAGAGAAGTACCTATGGGAGGAGGGGGAACCGGCTTTGTGAATGCTCCTCTAACGTCTACAGAGGTTAGGAATTTCAAAAAAGAAATTAAAGGATTATTAGAAGACCCCATAGGTACAGCTGAACAGTTGGACCAGTTCCTAGGTCCCAACATTTTCACTTGGGAAGAAATGCAATCAATAATGAAAATAATATTCTCCCAAGAAGAAAGAGAAATGATTAGAATTACTGGAATAAAAATTTGGGAAAGAGAAAACCAACAAGGTCCACCCGGGGATCAGAAGATGCCCATTACACCTCCTAACTGGAACCAAAATGATGAAGCTCAGAGGGGACATATGAATGATTATCGTAATTTGATAATCAAGGGAATAAAAGAAGGGACACCCCGAGGACAAAATGTCAAAAAGGCCTTTGAGGGGCAGCAAGGGAAGGAGGAAACCCCGACTGAGTGGCTGGAGAGGCTCCGAAAGAATATGAAACAATATTCTGGGATAGACCCGGAGTCCCTAGCAGGGCAAGCCCTGCTAAGAGTTAACTTTGTCACACGTGCCTGGCCAGATATTAGGAAAAATTGGAAAAAATAGAAGACTGGTATGAGAAACCATTACAAGACCTAGTAAGGGAAGCTCAAAAAATATATATGTCCGGAGGGATGAAGAAAAAGCCAAAGTGGAAGCAAAGATCATGATAGCCACTATGCGAGAGAGTACCTTCCAAAAAACCCTAAATCGAAAGCCCTCAGGTAACACTCCTAAATGTTCAAAATTCAGAAATGGTGGAAGGAAGAAAAATAAAACCTCAGCACAGTCAAGTTTCCAAGAACAACCCAGGGATGCCTGGTTTTATTGCAAGGAAGAAGGGCATTTTAAAAGAGAATGCCCCCACCTGAGGAGGGATCTGAAAATATTTCAACAGACACACACAGAAGAAAAATAGGGAAGTCATGGGCTCTGTTTTTGGGGGGATAAATACCATCTGGAGCCTTTGATAACTTTAAAAGTAGGCCCCGAAGAGGAAGTATTAGATTTTATAGTTGACACTGGGGCAGAAAGGACTTGTGTGATGAATATTCCAAAAGGGTGTGATGTAAGTAATGATGTGGTAAAAGTAACGGGAGCAAAGGGGGAAGGATTTAAGGTCCCTGTCATTAAAGATGTGGTTATTGAAGGGGAAACAAAAATAGGGACAGGGGATGTTTTGTTAGTTCCTGGGGCTGGCAGCAATTTATTAGGAAGGGATTTACAAATCCAACTGGGGATTGGAGTCATACCAGAAGAAGGGAGAATGACGGCCAAAGTGTTAAAACTTAGCCAAGAAGATGAAAGAAAAATTAACAGAGAAGTTTGGGCTGGGGAAGGTAATAGGGGTGGACTAGATATTGACCCCATAAGGGTCACAATTGAAAAAGAAGAATGTCCCATTCGTGTACGTCAGTACCCTGTATCTTTAGAAGGGAGAAAAGGCTTAAAACCAGTAATAGAAGAATTAATAAAGGATGGGACAGTGGAACCTTGTAAATCCCCTCATAATACCCCTATTCTCCCAGTGAAGAAATCTGATGGAAATTATAGATTAGTGCAAGATTTAAGAGAAGTAAACAAAAGAACACGGGCCTGCTACCCTATGGTTCATAATCCCTACACTCTTTTAAGTAAAATTCCACCTCAACATCAGTGGTTTAGTGTGGTGGATCTTAAAGATGCCTTTTGGGCCTGCCCACTGGCAGAGGAAAGCCGAAATATTTTTGCCTTTGAATGGGAAGATCCAAACACAGGGAAAAAGAACCAATTGAGGTGGACTAAACTGCCACAGGGGTATTGTGAGGCCCCAAATTTATTTGGGCAAGCCTTGGGAGAAATATTACAAACCTTCCCCACTCCCCCAGGAATACAAATTATCCAATATGTAGATGATCTTCTAATATCAGGAGAAGATGAAATTAAAGTTAAAGAAGCTACTATAAAGCTTCTAAATTTTCTTGGGGAAAAGGGACTAAGGGCATCAAAAAGGAAATTACAGTTTGTGGAATCAGAAGTAAAATATCTTGGCCACCTGATAAGCAAAGGTAGCTGAAAACTAAGTCCTGAAAGAATTACAGGGATTTTATCCCTCCCTCCTCCCTCTTCAAAAAAGGAGGTTAGGAGACTGCTGGGGCTACTGGGATATTGCAGACTATGGATTGAAGGATATACACAAGCAGTAAAATTTTTATATGAAAAATTAACAGGGGGAGACAATATACAATGGACCAAAGATGATGATAATAAATTAGAAAAACGGAAGTTGAAACTAGCCTCGGTACCAGCCCTAAGCTTACCCTCACTAGAAAAACCCTTTCATTTATATGTGAATGCAGAAAATGGAGTAGCTCATGGTGTATTAGTCCAGGAATGGGGAGGGGTGAGAAGACCAATAGTTTATTTATCTAAACTATTGGACCCAGTAAGTCGTGGCTGGCCAGTATGCATTCAAGCCATAGCAGCTACTGCTATTTTGGTGGAGGAGAGCCGTAAGCTCACCTTTGGAAGTAAACTGATTGTATGCACACCCCATGCGGTCCAAAATGTGCTAAATCAAAAAGCTGAAAAATGGTTAACAGACTCCAGGATACTAAAATATGAAGCAATTCTGATTGACAGTAATGATCTAACTATAGAAACAAGCAAAAGCCTCAATCCGGCCCAATTCCTCTATGGAGAACCAAAAGATGACCTGGCACATGATTGCTTGGAAATTATTCAATACCAAACAAAAGTTCGGGAAGATCTAGAAGAACAAGCCCTCTTAGAAGGGGAAAGAGTATATGTGGATGGTTCATCCAGATGCTTGCAAGGAAAAAGAATGTCAGGATATGCCTTAGTCCATGGGATAAATATGCAGACCATCGAAAAAGGAAAACTACCTTCAAATTGGTCAGCGCAATCTTGTGAATTATATGCTCTAAAGAGAGCACTGGAGCATTTAGCACACAAAAAGGGGACCATCTATACTGATTCAAAGTATGCCTTTGAGGTAATACATACCTTTAGAAAGATCTGGGAAGAAAGGGGTTTACTAAATTCAAAGGGGAAAGAAATGGTACATGAAGGCCTGATTTCAGAAGTGTTGGAGGCATTAAAATTGCCTGAAGAAATAGCTGTAGTGCATATCAAAGGACACCAAAAAGGGATGACCCCAGAAATAAGAGGGAATAATCTAGCAGACCAAGAAGCCAAAGATGCAGCAGAAAATGGGACTAAACGAATTATGTTAATCCTGACCCCAGAAAGGGGAAAATTGGAAATCCCCAAATTTAGTAAAGAAGACGAGAAAGAATTATTTAAGATAGGGGGAGAACAGGATCAATCTAGAAAATGGAAACTCCCTGATGGGAGACAGTTACTTAATAAGCCACTCACGAAGAGAATATTAGAAGAATTGCATCAAAAAACTCATTGGGGCACTCAAGCTTTGTGTGATCATTTTCTGAGAAATTATGGGTGTATTGGAAACTTTGGGGTAGCAAAACAAATAACTGGGAACTGTATAACTTGCCAAAGAGTGAATAGGAAAATAATGAGAAAAACAACATTAGGAGGCCGTGAGTTAGCTCTGCGACCATTCCAAAGTATCCAAGTAGATTTCACTGAACTTCCTCAAGTACAAAGATGGAAGTTCCTATTAGTAATAGTAGACCATCTAACTCATTGGGTAGAAGCAGTTCCTGCTACCAGAGCTACAGCTAACGTAGTATGCAAAACCCTTCTGGAACAAATTATTCCCAGATATGGAATGGTTAATAAAATAGACTCAGATAGAGGAACACATTTTTCATCCAAAGTCTTACAACAAATAACTCAAGCCTTGGGAATAAAATGGGAATTACATACCCCCTGGCACCCACAAAGTTCAGGCCGAGTAGAAAGAATGAACCAGACTTTGAAAAAAACTTTAACAAAATTAATGATTGAAACTCAAATGTCATGGGTAAAGTGCTTACCTTTGGCTCTGTTGAGAGTCCAAACACAGCCCAGGTCAGATCTGGGAGTATCTCCTTATGAGATGATATTCGGATTACCCTTCCTTACCACTCAACATGAAACAGCCACTTATGAAGTGGGAGAAGTAAGTGTCAAAAAATATGTCACCACAATTGCCAGAACACTTGAAAATTTGAGGCTGAAAGGAATGATCCCTCAAACCACAACTTTGAAGTTCAAAATTCATACTATCCACCCAGGGGAATGGGTACTGGTAAAAACATGGAAAGAACAATCTTTGACTCCACAATGGGAGGGCCCTTTTCAGGTACTGCTGACGACTGAGGCAGCGATCCGGACCAAGGAACGAGGGTGGATCCATGCCAGCAGAATCAAAGGACCTGTAAAAGAACCTGAAGAGTGGACTGTAATATCCAAACCAGGTGACACCAAATTGATTCTTAAACGGAGGCCAGGTGGCAACGAACTAGAACAATCTAAATAATCCAAGGGATATGCAAAGAATCACACCTAACTGAGAAGTAAAAGCCAAATTTATATCAGTGACCCCTGGACAAATTCTGGGACATCTTGGAGAAGAATATTCTCACTTCAAACAGGAAGGGTTGGGACTGTATCAAACAGGGAACTCTCATGTTCTGATTCTAGCCTGTGATTTGTATTGAGAAGGGGGAGAATCACAACTTCCATCAGTGCCACATCATATACCCTGTTTGAATCATTCTGATATGGGGCATGCCAGCCAGGTCAAATATAAGTAATTAATCTGGAGGGAAATTGGCATTTTACATCACCGACACCCTAGTTGTAAAAGGTGTCAAGCACAAATCAACCCCCTTATCCAGACAAAATCATAAGCAACAAAAGCAATAACTTTGCTCTGCAGATGGGAATTACCAGTGCCTGTTGAATGGGAAATACCTAAGATACAAACAGTTAAAAAAGGTGCCAAAAGAAATTTGCCTAAAAGCTACAAAGGAAGTGACAAGGAAATAGAGGGCAAGACCGGGTTGGCCACTGTACTCGCCACCAAGAAGATCCAATACACCTGCTATGGGTTGCAACCCCATAGGCAAGGGAGGTGGGAGTATAAGCCATGCCGGACCTCTGTTATTCCTCCTTTTGTCACTTATCCTGGTCCCTTTCGGGACACCAGCAAGACCATGTTACAAATGCTACCGAAAGCTCTACATGGAAAGACACCGGGGCTTCTTTCTTATTACTCATACCCATATCAACAGTCACTGTTATGACTCGTCCAAATTAGGTATTTGTATGCATAAAGGGGAAAAATATTGGATTACAGAAAATTTGGGAACAAGTGGAAACAGACTAGGAAGTAATTGTCCAAAAGGAGAAAAATGGATTTGTTTCACAGCTGCCACCAGGGGAACAGTCCAAGATTTGGTAAAAGAACAAGTGGTAAGTAAAAATACAAAGCCAGCACAGCAACCTCACCCTATGTTCACCTCACGCCAGGACCTGTATGCAAAGCTTAAACAACAGTTAAAAGAGGAAAACACCCCAAGGTTAAGAAAAAACCTGTTTGTGGAGTTGGGGGAGAGGATAGGTAAAGAACTTAACATAACCAACTGTTGGGTCTGTGGAGGAGCTTTGATGACAGAAGAATGGCCATGGAAAGGTAGCAGCATAGGCCCAGTAGAACTCCTTAAATGGAACCGGACAAATATAAAAGCGGGGAACCGACCTGAGGGGTGGATTTTAAGTTCAACAGTGATAGGGGAAGAATGCCTCTGGCGAACTGGGAAGAACTTTCTTAATGAAGTAGGAAACACTCCCTGTAAAAGGTATAAAGTGAGCAACAAAACTTCAACGTGGTGGGTCCCAGAAAAACCAACTTGGTATTGGGCTCAGAAAAAAGGAAAAGACTGTATATATGATAATGAAATTGGACTCTTTCAGTGTAATGACACAAGGAAAAATCCTTATTTTGGAATCCCAGAAATATCCAAATTTTGGGAGAATATAAATCAACAAGAAGGTGATTATTGGAAAGCACCAGATGGCTTATTTTGGATATGTGGGAAAAGGGCATACCCAAGACTCCCTTCACATTGGAAAGGGAGTTGTACATTAGGAACCATTCAACCAGGGTTTTTCCTTTTACCAGAACCAGAGGGAGATCAGTTAGGAATACCTGTCTATGAAGACTTCAAAAGAAATAAAAGAGGTTTAATTGGAGGATTCCAAAAATGGAAAGATGAGGAATGGCCCCCTAAACGAATATTAAAAACATATGGGCCAGCTACCTGGGCACAAGATGGAAGTTGGGGATATCGAACCCCAATTTACATGCTAAATCGTATCATCAGACTCCAAGCCCTTGTAGAAACCATAACCAATGAAACAGCTGGGGCTATGAAATTAATAGTCAGCCAGCAACGCCAAACCAGAGCTGCAATATATCAAAATAGACTGGCTTTAGACTATTTACTGGCTGAAGAAGGGGGTGTGTGCAGGAAGTTCAATACATCGGAATGTTGTTTAAAAATTGATGACAATGGGGATGCTGTTCTAGATATTGCCAACAATATCAGAAAAATAGCCCATGTACCGGTCCAAAAATGGGAATCAATGATGACTGCTAACTGGTGGGATGGCATATTGGGGAAAGAATGGCGGAAGAAGCTAGGTTTCTTCCTCTTACGTGCTACAGCTGGTCTAATATTTCTCCCTTGCTTGATCCCCTGCTTTATTCGGCTAATCACCAGCGTAGTTCAAGGCATGCAAGTTGTGACAATGCCTACTGACCCAAAGTTGGCTATGTCTGGAACAGCACAAAAAATTATGGTATTAAAAAAACAAAGTGATATAAAAGACCCTCTTGAAGAAGCCAAATTGATCTGTGAAAAGAACGAACAGACATTAGAAGCCAAGAAAAAAGAAATATTGCTCAAGCCAAATGATTTATAAAATAGAAAAAGGGGGGATTGTTATAAACATATATTATAGTATTGGCTTCTCGCAAAGTATTAAGGTAGATATTATATAATGTTAGAAATGCTTTTTGCTGTGTGGATGTAGTTTTCTCTCGTTTTAGCAAGAATGTTAGCAAGTGTGAGCATGTAAGATAACCTCCAAGCGAGCAGAGGATGAGGCCCAAGGAGCTGCTAATCAACACTTTGTCCAGGGAACAAAAGGGCCCAAAGGCTACTCCGCCCGGAGAACGGAGAACGGGCGGCCAGGAGAGTCCAAGAGCCACTATCACCGCTCTGCCCGGGGGGCAAAGAGGCCCAAAGCTGCAATCAGCCCTGACTGACTGAGGAATTAAGAGATCCACCCTACCATCGACTCTTACCTAGCGGGCCCAACCCCAAGAATCAAAAGAAATAAAACCACAAGGCAGAAGACTACGCATGCTCTAAAAAGGTGGACCCAAGGAGTGGCCATGCAGATCAATTCCTGGAAAAGTTTTAATATGAATAGAGAACAGACAGTAAAAATGGTATAAAAAGGACTCACCTCGAGCATCAGGTGTGCTCTTGGCAGAGCGCCAAGGCACCCGGCCGTTATCCCTTTGCTTTATTTTATGTGTCTCTTATTGTCTTTATATTAAACTCTTTAAATTCTCACAGGAGAGTGAACCTCGTTTTTCACAAAAATCATGTAGGACTGTCTATTTTTGTCAATATTTTAAGACTCCTCTTCCCATGCTTTGTTTTCAGAAACTATGTTAGAGAAAAATACTTCAGCAGTGAAGTACCCCCTATGCATCCCAGCTGCTGGGGGACAAAAGGGGGTGGGTGCTACAGCTGCTTCTGGCTCCTGTTTCTCTGTTCACTTTTACAGACATAAGTAATTGATCAATGTTCTCTGCATAATTGAAAATATAAAATTAAATTTTAGATAAACACACATAGAAGTGACCCTAAGATCTAAAGTATAAGTAATATATGCTGAGAATAAGAAAAATGAACAGTGTTCTTGTATTAGCAGCATCTTTACATTTCAACTTCTTTATGCACAGGAATGTGGAAGACTTGCCATAAATAAATTCAACTGTTAGAAAACCATGAAGCTGGATATATCTATAACATAAATAGACTGCTTTGGAAAGTTCTTTCCTTTGTGAGAATTATCTTTTTAGTGAAGAAAAATTACTGATAAAATGTCAGGAGTAATAAATTGACACAGATGAGTGTAAGTACCTTTTGCAACAGTTGCAATAAATTCTGACTGGCACAGGAGTATGAAAACAAATGGTGTGGTCCTGCTGCTCATGCCAGAGACAATATGTAGAAAAACATGCAACCTAAAATTCATAGCTGTTCCCTTAAAATTTATGTCAGTACTGCTGCCACCCTAAGTTCCATTTTTTGAAAACCCTCTCACCCAGCTACATTTATGCTGAATAATGCTCTAAATACTCTTTTTCTGGTGAAGGAAACTGCATATAAACTTTGGGTCACAGCTTTCAAGATAGGTCGTAAGATAAAAGGGTAAAGGGTAAAGGTCAAAAAGGGTAAAGTTGAATGTACACAAACTTTTGTGAAGTGTCACAGATATTTTATTTCTATGTGTATTTTTTTTAATGAAAAAGTCTTTATATTTAAGAATATTTCACCTAGAAAAAATAATAAATGCTCTGAAAAATCCTTAAGTCAAACAGAACTGCTCACCTAATTCAGAATGATAGAGTAAGACTCTTCAGAAAAAGGCATGAAGGAATTTTGTGAAAATAACTAGAAAATGGACTATATTTCATACAAGACTAAACTGAGTAATAGGCATCACTTTGGAAAAGACCCAATGAGAGGAAAGAAAAATCTCATAGAGAGCAAAATAATGAGAGCTTTTTGAATAGTGAGTGATTACTCACAGCTTCCCAATGCAAAAGAATGATGTGGTGCCCCATGAACTTTTCAGGCAACAACTCTTTTTAAAAAAGGATAGGTTTTGGGGGTTTGTTTTTTTAACAGAACCCACAGTTAAGTAGTGAAATTCAGAATCACAGGATGTTGTGAAGTAAAAATTATAGACGTGTTCAAAATCTAGATAAATCCAGGGAAGTATGTCTATCAAGGAGCATAAGATCCCAAACTTGAATTGAATCTATGTCTCAGTAAGTTCCAGAAACAACTGGTAAAACAGGCAAGGAGGCAGTGCTGTAATTGCCCTGCCACTTCCCCCGTCGTCGACATCAGCAGCAGGTTGTGCTACAATAATTCAAGTCTGCCTGACATTCTTGTTTTCTTACATTGGCTTTTCATTAACTTGTCTTCCCATCTTTTAACAACAGGTGATAATAAATTTGTTTCTGTTTAACATGCCAGGAGATGTGTGAATTAACAGCACTGCCCCAAAACAGTCAGAGTAATAACACTGTACATGTGTGTGGAGGTGCCTTCTTGTGGAAGAAAACACAAGATGAGCAGCACCCTGAAAAGAAGATGTTAATTAATATCTGACATTGCAAACTAATGTATTCAGGCCTATTTCTCCTCTTGTGTGGTATTGCTGCAGAAAAAAACCCTCAAGGTTAAAAACCCCTAGAAAAAAAGCAAATCCTCAAAATCTAGGATTGCTTTTGCAGGTTTGCCTCCTCTAATATCCAACAGGGTTAGCCTGCAACACCAGAAAAAATTGGTTAGAAAGATACGTTTACTTCCAAAATGTCAACTGAAATGTACTTTATAAATATTTTGTACAGGATTTATGCAAAGATAGAGATAATTAAGGAAATTATTTTTTTTAAAATGATAATAATAATACTGCTCTTAATAGCACTTACAAGGCTGAGACTGCATTTTACTCAACCAAATTACTCAGAACTATGAGCCAAACTGTAACCTAAGTCGTGTAAAGAGACGATTGCCTACATTCTTGCTAAAAATCTAACCAAAAGGTGTTCATGAGGTTTTCTCTTTTCTTTGCTTCCAAAGCCCCGGTGTTTGAATAATGCATAACTGTGTCTCCTTGCTAAAAAGGAGGAAAACGCCTTTAGGTCCTTTGTGGCAGGGGTCTGAGAGGGATGGATTTCTTTTAAAAAGCAGCAGTTGAGCCATTCCAAATAGCTCTCAACTTACTGTACTTTCCTCTGTCTCCAAAAAAAGTGCATTTGTTATTTGGTCTGTTAAAGCATAAGCCCACTGAAGGCTTTAGAAAAGGCAGCTTGCTCCCGTGAACTGCAGTTTAATTTTCTTTCCAGCAAATCTCAGAGCAGGCCATTCAGCATGAACCCTTCCCTAAAGCTGAGCTTCACCCACGATGAAAAATATGACTGGTTCAGTCAGAGTGGTTGCTAGGCTAGCAGGCAGCAAGGGAATAAATTAGCTACAAAATAGTCAGAGTTTCAAGCTTTTGTGCACCTCTAAAATATCAATAAGTAGTGTTCTGGAGTTGTTGAAAAATGATCTGCTTGAAACAATGCCCTGAGGAAGCCACTGCCCCATACATTGTGTAAGTCATACTGAGCTCTCTTTGGCTAGTGTCAAACACAAGCTCAGAAAACATCAGAATAATTTTGCCCCCATGAAAAATAAAATTTAAAAACTGACAAACTGATGAAACAAACAAACCACCAACCAAAGAGAGACAGGCTTTTATTTGTCAAGGAAACCTAAGAGTGTCTCTGTAACTGCAGGACCTATTTGACGATATAAATCTGAGGATCTAGCTAGGGATGCAGCTTACTACACCGAATTTTTTCCTTTATGAGGAGCAGGGAGGCTTAGAGTTGTTTTGGCACCTGATTAACTATGGGCCACAGCTCAGATCCACTAAGGGTGAGCTGCCAGGCTGACGATTTCAGGATACTTCCATAGTATGTGAATCTGCCTTGAAATCCCCTAGATTTAGTTTGAAGACCTGCTGCCATCCTCTAACCAAGGCAGGTCTTCTTCACCAATCCTGCTGCATCTGTTCAGCTTTCAGTCAAAGTAAATTTGGTTTGAGTGCTTATCTGTTACATATCTCCAAATGAAATCTTCAGAGATTCTGCAAAGGGAAATGGTGGAGCAAATACTGAACCAAAGGGGAATAAAGGCCACAACCAGCAAATAAAAGCTGCCCCTACAAAACAGTTGCCCCACATTCAGCCAACACACCTTCCTCTGAGGAGACAGAGCCATTCTTGCCTGCTGTTGAGTGAGGATAGAGAAAATATGTGGACTGTACTTGTCATGGAAGGAACCTAACACTGAAAGGAAAATTGACCATTTCTAATATTTCAGCAGAATTTTGCTCCTGCAGTTCAACACAACTTTGTAACTTTGAGGATAACAAAAACATCCTGAATTCTTTTAAGAAACATCGCCCACTGGCTAAGAGGTTTGCTTTTCATCTTTTGTTACATGGGTGTAAACAAACAAACATTTTAATGAATGAAGACCCCACTGCTGTGGGCAAGTTCCAATATACACCATATGCATCTGACCAAGATTCCATCAGATTAAAATGCTTTAACCTTAAGCCAGTACTCAGAAGCAAATCTGCTACATAGGAACACTACAAAGAAAAAGGTGGTATATGGGGCATGGGAGTTCTTGACCTTGAAAGATCATACATAGTACTTAAAACCAGCACATACACAGAGAAGTTTTCATCATGGAGAAAATCAGCACAGATATTCTGCCTTACTATTTTCTCTCTGTAGCTTTGAGATCAGGCTGATGGTACTCAGGATACAGTAAAAGATTCTACTTTCTTAGTGACCTCTGAAGGATGAACAAATTAACTTGATTAGTTGGTTACATTTCCAGAGATAATTCATCACTGCAAGACTCAGGGTCTATTGACACACCGATATTAAAGAAAAATACAGTGATAAACAATCTGGAAATTCTTACAGCTTGAAGTCTGATGATGAGAGCCCTAGCTATTTCTAAATAATCACTGTTTCACTTCTGTCAGAAAAAATATTAATGAATTCCTTATTTCTGCAAATGTAACCTTCCTTATGACAGTAATTATACTGAAATAATTTAAACATTTACATACAGAACATGAAGGAGTCCTTAAGTGCATGTAGGACTCAGCCTAGAAGCAATCCTGAGCTTCTGCATTATTTGAGGTTATTTTTCCCCCTGAAGATCATGTTTTATAACTATCATGTAGACTTACAGATGAAAGCTATGTGAAAGAAATTTCTACTGTTTTAAAAGTGTTACCAGGAAAATTAATTTTTCTTCTAGAATGGGTCCAGAGCAACTTGCTGGATACTGGTCCCATCCTTGCTAGCCCAGGACTTCACTATTACAAAAAGGAAGAGGTGTGAAATTATTATCGTGACATGCGTAACCAAACAATCCACACTTTAAATGAAAATACCTGTAAAGATCCTGCCAGAATGCAAAGATCTTTTTTCCTTTTAACTGCTAATTTGCTCTTTCTTCCCAGTCTTCTGTCATTCCTTTTTCCCAGAACTTCACCTCTCCTTGATAGATCAAGACTCCTCTAAAGGATAACTTTGGTTTTGCATCTGTAGCATTTCAGTACTGAAGACAGAGAAAAGTCCACAAGTATTATAAATGAAAATATGCATGTGGCAGTAAATCCTGAAAGAAGAGCACTGAAGGTCTGTACATTGTTATGGATTGGAAAGCAAAGAAATGAGCCATAAATCATCCAAAAGACAATAACCTCCCTTTGACCCTAGCTCTATTTTTTGTAGTTGCCTGGTCTTTTTAGGTAAGCTTTATAACTTTTTACCTCAACTAAAATGTTAGCATTGTGTTTATGTCGCTATAAAGTCACTTGAGAAATCTGAAATCAGCAGTCAATCAGAAAAAAAAATGATTGCAGCATCCAGAGCAGGTAATTGGAATATTTACAATACAATTCTTGAGAAAGAAGCCCAGAGTTCCTATGCAAATCCTTGCTCTTTGAATGACTGATGGTGATGGGCAGCCAATCACCAGGTAGGGATCTGCATGCTTTGAGTTACTTAGATAATAATTGTGATTATTGAAAACAGGCAATGCAGATAAGATGTAATGAGGGTGTAGCACAAAGGGAAGAGACAATGAGGCATCAGCAGCCATGATACACCTTTAAGCTCTTTGGCAATTTTTAACATGACACAGAATAGCACAGATTCTGTGCCCTTCATCTCGAGAACTTTGCAGTTATATGTTGCCCTTATGAACTGACACGTGTTTCCAGAGCTCTGGGTCATCACAGCTCGGGGTTTATCATTAAAGGACAAATCTTGAAAAGCGGAAACATACACAGCATTTCTGAGGCTTTGGTCCTGTCTGATCTGAACACACATGGCTGGCTGGCTGCAAGTCACATCCTGACAGCAAATGAAGGCACAGTTAATGTCAAATGTATCACTAGTTCACCATTATTTCCTAACTGAATGTGGGTGCTGCTCTACAGTGAAGATATGAACTGGTTTATGTACTGATCTCTATCAACACTGCTACATGGCCAACTCACATCAGCCTGGAAAACGGTTCAGAATGAAATTAACACATCGAAACAGCCCATAAAATCCTTACTAAAATTGCAAACATTTTGAGAAGCCTTTGCAATCTGTCTCAGGTCAGAATCAGTTTCTCTCTCTCACTAAACTCATGCCACTGAAGGCATGACAGACATCATGAATCCTTCATATAAACTCAATTAAGCCTTTCATGAATGAGAAGTACTAAATGGGCCTATATAGCTGCAAGTAGTTGTTACATGATGAGCAATTGCAGTGATTAGAAATTGCCTTTTTTTATTATTTTTCCTCTTTTTTTTGAGGGTGGGGAGTGTGGGTGCGTGTTTCAAGTTAATATCTGAAAACAGACTCCAGATTGCCTAATCCTGTTACTGGAGCTACAGAGACTCCTTTGTAGCCATTGTTCAATTGTTTTAGAGTCACTGGATATAGTAGCAACATTTTCACTTTATTTACTAAACTTTCATGCCTTAAATCAAAAATTACCAAATTAACAGATTTACAGGACATTTCAAAACTACTTTTAAAGTATTGTAGTATTCCAACACTTCATATGAGTTGCACCCCAGAATGACCTTTAAAATTACACAAAACTGGTGAAAAAAAATTTAAATCATATTACAAGCTTGGGACCAGAAAAGTGGTTTGAAAATAAAATATCATAAGCAATTGTTACTTGGTTTTGATGCTGTTTGAATAAATGTAGTTATTATTAATAAGTAGGTAGTTTCTAAAATTATTTTTCATTATTCCAGATGCACTCAGGCATAAAACCATAGTTTTGCATTGCCAGAATTTAGACTATATTTTTTGGTCTGTATTCTTCTGTAGAAACAAGGGAAGTAATTGAGGTTTCTATGTGTGTGCAAAGGATGGTGCAGCATTCAGCCGTACTTGTGTTACTCTGGTATCATCCAGCAGTGTTAATTCTGTGTTTAACATTACTTCTCTGTCCACAGTCTACAAGAGAGCTCTTTGTGTAATAAAAAATTACTGTTAGCCTTTCATAGTCAAAATGAAACACGATGCTCATATTACCTGATTTCCCAGAAAAAAAAAAGTCATATGATTTTATTAAATGACTCCATATCTTTTTTTGAGTCTTCAGTAACAACTTTGAAGCAACAAACTTTACCATGTTAAGAGAGCTTAATGCAGTTTTAGACCTATTTTAAATATATTTTTCTGTTGTATTCTTCAGTATTTTGAATCCTTTTTTACTGCTGAGTGCATCATTAAAAAGTGTGATGTGGTGAGAAATCTTCTCCCCCGGAAGAAAAGCATAGAGCAAGCAATATTTAGCCTTCATTTTTGTTAAATTTGTCTTGGATGAATCAAGATTTCAGATTATAAATGTCACGGACTTACCCACATTTCTTCAGAACATAGCACATTTTAGCCCATGTCTGCCTTTAATAAATCCTTATTAAATTTAGCATATATACATGACAAGGAGTCAAATGGCATGATAACACTCTGCCTTTCTTTTTTTTTTTTTTATATAGAATTATTTATGGTACAGCATAACATGAAATCTTGTTCTTCATCATACATCTTGGGCATAAAAATATTCTTAGAAGAGCAAATATCAAGTTATTTAGGGCCCTGTAGCATTATAAAAAAGCAAAACCACAGGACTGCAAAGACCAAATATACACACAGATATAGCCACATACAGATATTTCTCAGCAGTGTTGAATAAACCCATTTTTGCAGAAACCTACAATACTTTTTAAAAAGTCGAGGCACACAAAACATATCTCTGCTGATGACCAAGGCTATTTTGGGGTTTACTCTAACCTTAACTTCTATGCCCATTTTAACCAAAATCCTCAGAGCACCAAATTAAGCCAGTGGTTGAAGGGGAGATTAGGACTTTAGGAGGGGCCATCTCTTACAGATTCCCAAAGGAACCTGCATTAATATTTCCATAATGTCAATAGCCTAACGGGGTTATAGGCAGCCTAATCACCCCACATACTACAGACACCACATCCCAGAGTCTGCCACTGATGAAATGATAAAAATAATAAAAATGTATAATTAAACAGACCCAGTTTAATGGACTAAGTGATTTGGTTGATTAAACCTATGCAATACCCCTTGATCTAACATTAATGTATTTAGTTGACATAATGTGTGCTGAAGATGTCAACAGTGAATCTGATATAAATATCTCCTGGTGCTCATTAGCATGCTATGGTGCTATGATGCTGCTACCATGTGGTGAGACTTAGGACTTGGCTCTTCTTGGATTCTGTTCCGAGTAACAGTTTGGAATCTGCACTTGCCTGGCATGGACACAGGGTCAGAGTGCAGTTTTAATTTTGCAGCAGTGTGCAGATTAACTTTCTGCATGTATATATATAGGCAGATAGATATAGTTATGTTTTCATGGAAGTTCATTTGCATTGAAATGTATCTCATTTATTGACTTAGCCATGTTTCACAGGAAATAAAATTAGTCATTTAGAATGGTGGCTGCTGCTTTTAAGACCCTCTTTCTCCTGTTGCATGGCAGATGGATGGCTATAATGCCATCACTTGATAGCATGCCGAATTGTGACTGTGTCATTTTGTTAAAGCCTGCTGGTTTCATGTAGAAATTTGCTGTTGGATTAGGGCTTTTGCCAATCCAGGCACAAGAAAAAGGCTATTTAATGTGTTTTGAGCTGCCATATGGTGTGGATAAAAGAAGTAGTTTCATGGCAGTCATGAAATCTGATGCATATGAGTAAGTCCATGTGCTTTGCCATATTCCCTGTCACATAGTGCACCTGCTGCAATCAGGTATTTTACATAGAAACTATGATTGTCATAGCTTTTGATCCTGGATGTACCATAAAGTCAGAAAACAGTAAACCCTTCTGATGTTTTCAATGCACATGGAAAAGCCAACAACATGAACTGGAATGGGAAGTGAGGAAATATCCTCTTTATGGCACAGCTGGTTCAAATTATATTCCAGCTCTATTCATCTACAAATGCATAATATTCACTCAGAATTTCGTGGTATTTTACTAACAAACCTAAATCCCATCATACTGTCTCAAACTAGATGAACAGAATGTACTACAGAAAGAACTGATAATAGCACTGTCTCAAAATAAAACTCACAAGTCCTCGTCTGGGTCTTCCACTGTTTTCCTGTGATAAATCTCATCCTGCTTCTTCATCCATTTCTGCCAGCACTGTGAGTCCAGCAATATCCACTAATATAATTCTTATCTTCCTTTCATTCACTTCCCTTTTTTCTCCACTTAATCCCTGAAAAAGTCTAGAAGAAAGCAAATGGAGGCAAGGATGTCTTCAATCTAACACTATAGCTTTCTCCTCCATTGAATAATGGGAGAAATTCTGGGTCCACTGTAGCTTCAGTATTTGAGTCACTATTTTTCTTGAGGCAGACAGTCTCAGAGATGTTTAGTAGTGAACAGATTTCCTTTAGAGTATATGTGGATGTCACTATCATACAGAAATACAATTATACTAAGGCTATAAGCACTAAAAATCCTACTTATAACATCATTATTCTAATCAATGCTCAGTTTGTCACACATGCTATGTCCAACCAACCGTGTCACTCTAATTGTCAGACTTTCAGCTGCCAGACTGGCATTCAGAAACACCAATTTCCCCATACAACAGGTACTCTGCTGCTCAGCCTTGTGGGAACAGGAGCACTCAATGGCACATGTGGAGACAAAACCTGAAGCTATACAAGGAATTTCAAGGAAAATAATTAATGGCCTGTACAGTTAAGTAGCCTTCAGCATTAGGTGATAGCTGAGGAAACATATTCAGGGTTATAAACATAGTAGTATAACAGCTCTGTCTAAATCTCACTCAGGGCTTCCTAATTCTGCTGGCAATATTCCTCAGGGTAGCAGATAGACTGAGAAAAACATTACTTCTTAGCTACCAGCTTTTCTTCAAGAGATACTTGAAGCCTTATAGTCACTTGATAAAAAGAAAAAAGCTCAGAATGTATGCATGATTTGGACTGTGCTATACATAAAAACTTCTGGCAGGAGTGTTCTTATGCAATTTACATAAAAATACCATGAACAACAACCCTTCAGATTTGTTTAAGGCATCTTTCGAGGCAATAAAGCACTGGTAAGTATGAAGGTGATGAAAAAGATGGAGACAGAAGATCTTTCTGTTTATGGCACAGCAGAGTGTGGTACTTCAGCCCAGCTCTGGAGCATAGAGTTCATAGCCTCACAGGGCCCTGCATCCAAACCAGCTTGTCCTGGCCAAACCCCACATGCAGCTTTATCACAAAGCTGGGCTCCAGTCCTAAGCACAGCTTGGACTTCTCATCTGCAATGCTTATTGAAACTTGTAACAATGCTGCCTGTGCAATAAACAGCAATGTCAAGCCATAATTTTATGGATAGCATCCATTTAATAAAAGCCAACAGACTTGTAGGAGGGTTAAGATCCTCACAGTGCTTGGAGAACCACGGTGATAGTGTCACACCAAAGCCATGGCACAGTGTCTGTATTGCCCTGCGGTACAAGAGTCCTGACTTCATAAAATTGAAGCTCCACAGTCCCTTCTTGACTTCAAGCATATGGTGAATGGAAGGATCAGTTAAGAAGCCAAAAAGAAAGCTGAAAGAGACAAATTGTGACAAACTAGCAATACGTGGTTATGCACATGTTTAAGACACTCCTGTAAGTGTTCCCCTGGTTCCACCCTGCTCAAAATCAGTTGGTTGTTTTTACATCTCACCACTGGAAGGATCCACACTAAAACATGAATGATATCAGCCATCTCTTAAGGTACATCAGCTAGAATTTCCTCATCTACAACTTTCTTATACCCGGTATACTGGATTTAGTTTAGCAAACAACTTTTCTGGAAATTGCTTTGTGTGCACTGCATGTTTTGTTAGCAATATTTCCCCAGTGCTGGCAGATCGCTCTGTGGTAGCAGATGTGCATGCTTTAGAAAACCACTACCATAAGGAATAGCATAATTGTATTTACTGCTGTTTGTTACCACACCACATATCGACTCGTAGGGATACTGGGACAATTGAGACTCACTAAGAACTTCTCTTCTTCCTTGGCATAATATACACAATTATGTTTTCTTTCCTCTAATTGCAGCTAAAGATTACCTGCTCACTAATAAACTTTTCTTGCAGTACAGGCCAAAGTTAGGGCCTACTGAAGGCAACTGTAGATGCATCTTAAGTATTAGAAGACTTTGGTTTATATCCTTTTGAATTTTCCACCGGCCTTATAACTTCACTTTTGTATTGTTTTCTAAAAAGGTGACATTACTGTAACAGAATGTGCATTTATGACAGACTAGCCTGCTAAATTCTGCAATATCCATGCATTAGTTATCTGCCTACTCAAAGCACTACAGTAAGTTTTGCAAGTATTTAAAGTGTACTATTGAAGATCTGACAAAAAACCTCTTGTGTTATTTTTATGTTCAGAACCAAAGGGAATTTAAAAAGCAAGAAATACCGTCCATGGAATGATAAAATTTCGAAAAGATTTTATTGAAAATATGTTGCCTGAAACACTCCAGCAGCTCTTTATTTGATAAGGATTTTTATCCCTTTTTGTTGCATTTATGATTTGAGAATACATATGCTGATTTTCATTCTCATTTTAATTTCAATTACTGCTCCATTAGTCCTAGCTACATTGTGAATTTGTAGCCTTTTGAAATTTTACTAGAATTTCCACACATATATGGGTCTAGAACAGCCACTTTTAGGTTAAATGAAAATAAAGAGAAGAATAAATATTGTAGGAAATTAAAATTACTTCAGTTGTCAAAGTGGCAGTGCCATCTACCAGAACAGCTTCTTAGAAATGTGTAGCATGTCTTTAAAAACAAAACACCCACAGATGACAATATAGAAATTTATTCCCTTAGGAATATCCTTGATGCCTTGACCACTCTAATTACAACACACTGTCCTGGTTGATATATCTTATGACATGGCTCAAGGTCACACCTGAGAAAGCATCAGCTGGTGTCTGGAAAGTTTGTTCTTTGCAAACACAAGATCTGAAATCCATGTTCTCTGAACATGTTTTCTGGGGTAACAACTGTAAAATAGAGATTGGTGAGGAATGAAATACTGTACTGCAGGACTGACATTCATACTGTGCATTAGGTAATTAAACCCTGTGTGTGTGTTTGATTGAAGTGCAGAACTCACTGACCCACTGCTTTTCCTTTATCCAGAGGGCAACTCTTGGGTTCCATTAGTCAATTATTTAAAAGATACAGAGATTACTGTAACTCCTTCAAAGAATCCTTTTGTGTATTAGTGCTCACAGGAGGTTAATAATTTAACATTAGAATGTCCAAGAACAAAATGCCACAGTCATGAACAAAAACGAGTACAAAATACTGGCAATGGACCTTGACTTCATAACAAACAGATAAAATCAAGGCCAGCCACATTAAGTATATAAAACATAACATTCAACTTTTGAGGCTTAAGCTTTTGACAGGTTCAAAATTCCAAAACAAACACAGTTTTATTTAAACAAGAAAAGCATTGCCTACCACACTTTTGAGCTACTGGTGTCTAAATATCAAGGCACCTCAGAATTTCTAATATTATTTTTTTCCTCACAAAAGATAAAGAAAAGATCAAGTCCTACTCCCTTCATTTAAGGCTCAGACAAGATACATTCTAAGCATCCACAGGAAGCCCATGTCAAACAGTAAAACTCTGATTATCTATGTCCTAGGCATGTCTTCTTCACTAAACCCTTCTTCTTGTAAACCCTTCTTCTTGTACACCAGCCTTTACATTGCCATGACAAAACTTAAAAAATACTGCCTCAGTTACAGACAGTGAGGTTATCCTTTCCCTTTCATAGAAAGAAAACAATAGTGATCAGAATAACCTCATTTCTCAAGAAAATCTAACCCATCAAATTATAGACTCTCCCTTCCTAACTCTTCCACAGTTTGTTAATTCAAACACAAAAAGCTAAAGACAAAGGTGTCTGGGGAAAAGGGAAAGCTTTCTTAGACCTAAGCAGCAACGTGTGTCCTAGCAGCAGGTCTGTCAAGACTCACTGCAGAAATACACTGGGGCTACAGCAGTCAGCTTTCCTCTGCTCCTAAACCTTTGAAGACAAAGCAGAGGCAAATGACAGGTGGACTTTACTACATCTGCAGAAAAGCCATCTCAAGTTCACTGACAGCACTGGCATTGATACCGCAAAGGACTTGTCATTGGCCACCGTCTAAACCATGCCTTTGACCGAAATCTTTTAACAGAAGGGATGATGCCAAACACTTAAAGCTTTTCACAGTTCATTTACTCCTCATTTACAGATGTGTTGTGCTGAGCAGGACATCCCTGCTCCCTCAGACAGCTGTGGTTAGAAGATGGGCAAGTACAAAGACTCTTATTTCCTCTCCTTTAACTGTGTTTTTCTACTCCAGCTGTGCTACACACTCTGCCATTCACCAAATTTTATAGTTTTATAAGAGTATCAGCTCATGAGTTTACATAACCGATGATTTTTTTCTAGATGTAAATAGTTTCAAAAATCTGTAATGATTATCAGAGGAGAAATCAAAGGAGAAAAGATGGAGGCAAAAGGTGATGAACAAAATAGCTATAAAAGAAAAAGTTTTACTTTTGCTATTACCCTTCCCTAGGACTTGGCATTACTATGCATTTTTATCTTTGTGACATTCAATTTTCTTTGACTAGCAGCAATTTCAGCAGCACAACTGAAGGTGATTCTGTCAAGAATTCATGTTCTTTCCAGATAAACAAAACTTGGACAAGAAATGGACAAGACAATACAAAAGCTCAATTGACTTAAATGCTTTTCTTCTTTCAGTTATCCAGAGGTTTCCCATTCAATAACTGTCTGGTCATTCTGACTCACTTATTTATCTACATTTTTCTATTAATATTTTATTTTTGGAACATAAATATTTTACCCCTCTGAAAAATCATATGTTCTTTAGATAAAAAGCTAAAATCCATGCCACAATGGGAAGCAAACAAAATGTACCAAAAATATCTAATCCCACTCTTTTTTTCTGCCCTAAAACTCTGCTCCAGTCCAGACTTCCAAAGACTTAAGAGCCTTATGCAAAACTGGACTAATATTGATAATTTTTTACTATTTTACAGTTCTTATATCAAAGCAAAGTGAAACTCAGGAGGGTTATTTTATATCCCCGAGACTTGTCTTTTAACTTGGTAGTTAACCTCTTGTTTAGATTCTCTCACTGTTACTGTAGCAATATCTCAAAATTAGTGTCAAGAGACTAATTCTGCATTGTGGAATCTAGAGAAGAGATTTACATAAACCAGAATGAATCTCAGCCAAGTGATTCTGAATGGCTTTAAACTTTAAAAAGGGGCTTTGGGTAAGGCCCATAAATCCCGTGGAAGCTTTCTTCCTGCATCAGAGAATCCTGCATTAAGCCACGCATCTCCTGCTTTCTTCCCAGTTATAAAATCCGTGAAACAAAGCAGAAACCTGATTGTTCAACTGATGGAAGCCCAGCTGCAAAAGCCTATTTGCATGGCTGAATCCTGAGAACTCAGAAATGAGTGAAAAGTCAGCTGGCTACTGAATAGCTGTTGGACTCCTACAGACTGCAGATACTTGAACACTGCAGCGCTGGCTGCCAAAAATCATATTCTACTGGTGAACAATGAAAATATTTAATAAAGTCTAACAAATATACTGGATATTGTGTTTCTATAATATAGCTGTATTATTATAATAAAGTATGATTTCCACATACTTTATTAGCTTTTTTGTAAAATCTGGAAACTATTTTTAAGGTATTACAACTCAGTATTGATTTTTAATTTAATTGCTTTTTCTTTAATACTCAGTAGCCTTTTCTATAATTTTGTGACAAACAGTATTTACTAAGTATTCATGTCCTTCATTTTATGTCTTTAGATTAATTAATCAAATAAAGCATCTACTCTTAGAAGAAGTGTTTTTACAGACACAGATAAAGGTGTTCAGGTATTTCCAGAATTCTGGTATCAACTGCCAAGATCTAAATGAAAGTTTTGGAAAAAGAAATCTCACTTAATATTTGAACTAGAAGAAGTTTTATTTTTTCTGGAAGTAGCCAGTTAGAAAAGACTGGGGGAAACGAGAGATTATCTAGGTGGCTAGAATAAAAGTTTCAGACATTAAAGCTTTTTTTTACCATTACACAAAAAATTATATGCAGTGTATCTTTCCAATATTCATAGCCTACTATGAATTCTTTGCTCATGTATTTTGTAATCAAGTGTCTTGGTTTTCCATAGTGCCTGAATATGTAAGGAAAGTGTTGCAGAGAAAGCCCAGCTTGAATGTTACAATTCTAAACATACTAAAATAAGTCAAACTCAGACCTGAAAGATACAGCTATACTTAGAGAAAATGGAGAATCTCACCTTAAAATTAAGCAGTACCTCTTGAGCATGAGCAAATCATAACTTTAAAATATCTACAATTTGAATAAAGTTGTATGGATTTCTAAGCAGAAAATAAAATGTATTTCTCTCTTCTCATGAAATGTCAAGTCCTCGCTCTAAAATATGAGTACTTTTAAATTTTCAAAGGAAATCTTTACCCCTGAAAAGTGCTGATTTTCCCTTGTTTCATTCTGAGGCCTTTTTTTCAAGGAAAGTATATCTGATACAATAATGGAGCAGACCACAATTATTGAAAATTCCATCCCTGAACAGCATACCCCAGTAAAATTATAGGCTATTAAAAAGACAGCACAAAGAAAGAACCCTCAATAGTCTTTAAATGGGGAAAACTTCAATGTCTCTCATGTGAATAAGAAAGCATAAATTTAATATTCAAATAAAATTGTAAGTCTAAATTAAGATAGAACAAATAAATTAAATAAATTGGTTAATAAATAAATTTATTTAATAAATTAAATAAATTCATCAGGTTGACCTTTATCAGCTTTTTTGCATCTTTATATTACATTCTAATTCAGAATAAATTTTAATGTTGGTATTTTCTTGAAAACATACGTTTAAGGTCACCAGACCTTCTGCTGAGATAAAGTCACATCTGTAATTCAGAGCAGCCCAGAACATCCCACCTCCTGTGTCCTTGTCCAGAAAAATAAAAGGTGGGAGGGCAGTCACACTTCCACAGACTTCCTTATGTTAAATCTAAAATCAGTCATGCTTTCAACCAATCTGCAACACTTTTATAAAACTTAAAATAAAAATCAGATTTCTCACTTCCACTATGAAATAGTCAGACTTAAATAGGACTTTCTTTCAGAAGAATGCATAATTTTTAACAGGCTTTAAAAGATGGAAGGAAATCATTTAACCTCCTTCCATCAGTGGTGTGAGAGGGCAGGGGAGCTGCAGCAGGGGCTGCTGGCTGACTCTGAAATCCAGCTCATTCCACTGACTGTGAAAAGGCAGCTGCAGACAAAACACAGGTATGGAAACTATGAGGTGATGTTGGAAAAAAACACTGTTTGACACCACCAGAACCCGAGACTGTGCCTGCTTATAAACAGATATAGTGAAAAGACTGAAAATATCCAAGCACATCTATTTTTCTATAGGTTCATCACTTAAGTGCATCTGCAACAACCTTGTTATGCTATTCACAGGATGTTCAAAAGGCACGAGGATGTGGCACTTGGGACAAGGTTTAGTGGTGAGCACAGCTGGACTCCATCTTAAAGGTCTTTTCCAATCTCAATTTGATTTTATGATTCTGTGATAGCCAAAATGTATATAAAGTACAGCAAGATTGACATCTATAAAAGCGAATAAAACCAGAAATATTTAAAAGACTTTAAAACATAATATTTTAAGTTATTTTCATTAAAATACAAGTATACAAACAAAAAAGATGGGATGAGAAAAATATTTTCCTAATGTATTCATTTATGAGAAATATTGGGGTTTTAAGAGATCTAGTTTTTTTTCTGTTAAAGGAATTTTCCCCCATTCTGTTACTAAGACGATAAATCGCTGGGTGCTTAAGAGAAGACAAAAGGGCCTGGCCACTCTTTTGTTTCACCTGGGTGTGGGTTCAGTTCGCTCTCAGCGTCCGGAGAGAGAGAAGCTGCAGAGAAAGGAGCTGCTGGTTCTTTTTTTCGGCCGTTTTTCTTTCTGCTGGAAACAACGCCGGGATCCCAAAAGCCGCTTTCCCTGCCCTGCTGGAGACTGGGCTGTGGCCGCCCTGCCCCGCTGCTGCTTCGAGCCTTCGCTACGCTGTAGCCGTGCTCATCCTGCCTGCCCGACCTCCGGGGGGTTCCCCTTTTGGATACATCTCGTCTGCCACCCGGGATTTGTGTTTGTGCCTGCCGTTCCAGCCTGCTGTTCCTGAGAGTCCGGGATCAGCTGCCCAGGGGTTTGTGAAGCTTTTGTTCCATCCCTTCCCGGGATCCCAGGCCACTGGTGCCGCGTGCTCCCCGAGCTCGCTCCGGAGCGCCCCCTGCAGCCGCGGGGGAACCATCGCACCTGCCCTGCTCACCGGGAGCCGCCAGCGCCCCTGCCGGCTGCGAGCGGAACTGCACCCGAGGGGAAAGGGCCCGACAGCCGAGAAGGCTGGGACTGGGTTTGTGTTTGCTGTTACTGCCAGAGTTGTTGTTGTTTTGTTTGACTGGTTATATATATAGTATATATAGTATATATACTATATATACTATATATAGTATATATCGTATATATAGTATATATAGTATATATAGTATATATAGTAAAGAACTGTTTTTCCTATTTCCCACATCTTTGCCTAAAGGCCCTTGATTTCAAAATTATAATAACTTAGAGGGAAAAGGGGTTATATCTGCCACTTCAAGGGAGGCTTCTGCCTTCCTTAGCAGACACCTGTCTTTCAAAATCAAGACAAGAAATTAGTTACTTTTTAAGTGACTAGGAATTTTGCTCCTACTGGAGCCCAGCAAGCTTAGGTAGCAAGGCAAAGAGAACTCCTCTTGTTTTTCAGATGTTCTCCAAATTAACAACCAAGGATGGAAGTGCTTTTGAACACAAGTATTCATATGCACTATCTGCATGTTCTTTTTCCCAAATTACCATTTCCGTCTGTGGGAGTTCTTGCAATGTACAGCATGTGCTAATACTAGAGCACATACACACATAAATACTTGCTAGCAATAAAAAGGACTCCCCACAATTGCTTTTTTTTCTAAAACATCTATAAATAATTTTATCATATTACAAACCCCATATTTTATAGAAGCATTAATTCATGGGACCCCTCAAGGGACAACCACACTCCTATAGCGTAAAGATACAACTGTTCAATACTTGGAATGTTGTTGTCATACACAAGCAGAGAAATACACATTCAAATTAATTTTCTGCATTACTACTTGTATGTTGCCAAATAATAAATTTGTTTGGAAGCACTTGTCTGTTAGTGAAGTTTATAATTTTTCATAAGTCTCCAAACTATTATTGGCAGGTAAGTGCCCTTCAGGCTTCAGATTCCAGGACAGACTCCAAACTTCTGGCAAGACGTGGTATTTCATCCACTGACACGGGAGGGGTTGCAAAATAATCTTTTATTGGGCTGTTTGTAGCATTCTGAGTCAATATCTGTCCAACAGCTGGGAGCCATCACATCCATCTTTTCACTTTAGTTTAGTCTGGTGTCCTCCTACTGGCTTTCTCTTACCTTTTTAACATATTGCCAATTCTGTTTGTCCCAAGCCTCATCATGCTTTCCACAGACCAATTCCAACTTCTGATTTAGCTCATCTCTGGTAAAATGTCTCCCTTCAATCAGCATAATATATAATGAGTACCATGAATTCAGCTTTCTGAGGAATTCCATGTATTAAAATGATGTAAATTCAAAAAAATGTTGGTAAAATCTCACTCGACTTTCCATGTTCCAGGGCAGGTATGGCAGGAGGTTTTACTCCTAATCCCTTAGGAGATGGCTAGCCACTTACCTCATCTAACTTTAGAAATGAATTGTGAAATCACTGGCCATAAACAGAATATAGAAGTAGGCAATAAGAACTAAGACCAAGAAGTTACCGACCTCAGGAGAAATAATTTTCTGAAGAAAATAATAACTCACATTTCTGCCCTGAACCATTGCTTCTGGAAGACAGTGTAAGTAGACACTCTCCCTTGACATCTATGCAAATTGTACTGTGCCCTTCTTGTTAGGAAAAATACATTGGGGATGACAAGTCAAAACCAGGGAAAATCAGCTGTTTCAAATTGTATGTAAGGAGAGATGATGCGACTCCAGAGATCCCTTGAGTAGAAGTTAAAGTCTACCTGTAACAAGAGAAGTATGCATTTAACCCAAAACAATTACTAGGGAAGGTAGGGAAGTAAAAATAACGCGGTAGCCAAAGACTCTGGCTCAACAAGCAGCTCTCTGCTATCAGAGGACAAGCTTCTGGAAAAACAGGACAAGATAATTTCCAGTTGCAGGACTATGCAAGCTTGGAAGATGGAAAATCTGTCCAGCACCACAAGAATAGTAGCTATTTATAAATTGGCTATATATCTTTTTAATTCATCCCTAATAAAATTCCTTAGACATAAATCATATGATAACCTAATCTACAGGGCCTGGGCAACCACAAATACTGTGGCAAAACACGTTCTGATCTTATCAGCCTTTCTGTGAAGAAATTCCTGCAAATGTCCAACCTAAGGCTCGCCTGGTGCGGCTTGAAACTATGTCTTAAATAGGTATTTTCTGAATCATTCTCACAGTTCTTGTCAATTGCCCGCATTCTCTACCATTTTGTCGCGGGTTGCGTTTGTAACCAGGCAGAAACACCAATTTAGTGTAGTGGTTTGGTCTAAAATACTCATTACTGTTTATCTTCTGTGAGATAAGAATTAGGAGAAATGCAAAGCAGGCACCAAACTTGAAAGAATATAAAGAAGTTTATTAACAGACCTAAAAGAAGGAAAAAAAAATTATACAACCTTCAGAACTCTCCTCCTCCCCCCACCTTCCTCCCTTCTCCCACTGACAATGTAAAAAGACAACCCTTAAGATGTTCAGTCTGTTTACCACTTCCATAATAACCTTGTTCAGTCCATTTAGGAAGAGAAGTCTCTTCTTGCTCGTGCTATGAAAACATTATCACAACGAGACAGCCGCCCACTTCCAAGTATTGTTCAGTCCATTTAGGAAGAGGTCTCTCTGCCTGCATGTGAGTCCCTTCCCCCGACTTGCAGCTTTTCCCACAACTGCTTTCGAGGGTCCACTCTTGAAGTTTTTTGGGGTACAATTTTAAGGTTGAGCTGTTCAGAAACAAAAACAGAGGCCCTTCTCCTTCCCTGGGAGCAAAGGGTCTTCATCATCTTCATCTTTAGGACTATCTCTGGGAGCATCTCTAGGAACTGAGGTTTCTCCTTTCCCATTTGGAGTAAAAGTCCTCATCTGGTCCATCGCTCTCTGTCCAAACTTCTCATGAAATTACAGCTGCGTCAGCATCTGCCTATCTCAGCACAGGTGCTTTTGCTTACGAGTTGAACACTCCACCCCCCAGATCTTCATGAGATTACAACAGGATACTCTGATATATCATAGCTTCACAACAGACTTTCAGCTTTAAGCATCTCCTCTCTCTCTTCCCTCAGGTTTTCAGCTCTTCACAGCAATAAAAGGGTTAATCTCACCTTGGCCTTGCAGCTTTGCAGCTGGAATGTTGAATGTTTCTTATCGCAGTGGAGAGGGGGGAGAGCCGAGCCGCTCCGGCTGCCCACGGCAAGGCAGTGGGGGGGGTTCCACGGCTGGAACAGGTCCATGGCTTCAGGATGGCCGTGGCCCGGCCCGGCCTGGCCCAAGCAGGGCCTGGCTGGGCCCGCTGGCCCCCGCACGGGCCCTGCAGCCACCTGTCCCAGCGCCGGAAACGAGAGAGAGCTTGGAGGGGGAGTTTGTCTATTCTTAAGTGTGGATCACAGGGGCGGTCACAACTTTAAGTGGCTTAAAGAATTGTCCATATTCAAACTGGCCAGCTGATAGGTTCTATCAGGTCCCAGAGGAAACTGTAAGCAGCCCTTAGCAAGGACATCCCTTCCGGGACTGTGCTTGCTAACCTATGACAATCATTTGTAAAGAAAAGTCCTGAAAATGTCTTTTCAACCATCCTTTTCAGTTCGCTTGGACAGTTACTTGCCTACAATAAAGCTATTTGTTTTCTGTTATGTATATGTCCTGTGAGATTTAATTCAGAAGTAATTCATAAATAAGTCTGAGGAAAGATCTTTTAAAAATTTGAAGTATTGGAATAACTGATGCTGCCTTAGAGTAGTTCTTTCTCCCATATTAGAACATCTAAAGAATGAATGAGCATGATCCACGATGAGACTGTGTGAGTAGAACATCTGCGCACAGATATATTTAAATTCTGTCTGTGTGAACCTCACAGACAGGTATATTAGGTATACTATGTATAAAATAAACAAAACACAGACTGGGGTGTGAAATCTAATCAGCATTTTATTCCAAAATTTCTGCATGACAAGGCATTTCACTCGCCTTATCTACAGTTCTCATGTTGCTCTTCCATTTTGAACTATGCTTCTAATTTTATATTGATCTGAACATATGCATACTTATAGATAACCAGAACCTAATCCTTTATATTGCCATTGTACTGCTCCTAAGAGAGAGGACAATGCAAAGAGAACAGTGAAAGCTGCCACTGTTAGGAGGCTGAGGGCTCTGTACCCCGCAGGGCACTTGGTGGTTGAACTCCTTTAAAGCCATGCACGAGCACAGGCCCCCAAAAACACCACCCATGCACAGGCTGAACTCAAGAGATGACAAGAAAGGCTCAAGATCATCAGTTTACAAGTTTCATCCCTTGCATTTACAGGTGAAAGCTGTCATCTTTTGATCAAAGTGTGATTTTAGGCATGTTATGATAAGCCCACATGCCCACACCTGTCAAGAAATTAATGCTGGCCCTTGCTGGCAGTAAATGCTGGACAGAAATGCTGTAGTAAACTAAAGAAGGTAAGTGCATATAAGGAAAATGTTTCCAGTTTTGAGAAACAAACAGACAGAAAACCTGCATTCAGATTTCAATGCATTTCAAAGCATGAATCACCTACAGAATTATATTAACAGAGCCAAACACACTGCTAAAATGACATCTTTTATTGCTGGTGAAGAATTAATAACAACATCTTTAACATCAGTACCACTTAAAGCAGACATCAGCACAGGAAGGAGTGTACAGCTTCTGTACAAGAAGCCAAGTATCAAGTCTAGTGACATCCTGATGATCGTTCTCTGCCAATGGACAAGATAAATACAGCACTGACCCGCCTAAGTAGGGGACACAAGTCATTTTTGGGGCTGTTAATCTCCTGTGTCTGTGAAACACTGATGTTCAGTCTTCAGTTACATGTTACTTAGAGAGAGAGACCACCAATACAGACCACAATGTGGTCTGTAACCTGCTTTAGCCAAGAGTGAAAATAAATGCTTGGTCCTTTATTGGATTTCCCTCCCTCAGTAATGTCAATTTCTTTAAAACTGGCTGCCCTGTTTTGTCAATTCAGCAATCTCAAGGCTGTGTCCTGTTATGTTCGTTTCAGAGTGAAATAAAGAAAGGGTAGATACCAGCCTAAGGAGACTCTATCACCACATCCAGAGTTTAACTCATTGATGTGTAATGTAACTGCTCTTCCTTGCTGAACCAAATTGGAAATATTTGCTCTGGAGATCCTGTAGGGTTTACAAAGTAATTTTTATGTGTTCAGTTAACTATGAACTCCACTTCTAGAAAAGCTGATATATTGAAATAAAAGGTCTGTGTGTTTGACTACAGCATGACGCACTGTACGTGACTACCAGAAAGTGATTATTCACAAACACACACCTGTAAACAGATTTGTTGTGTTTTTAATTTAACATACAATTTTCTGAGACTTTTAAAGACTTGCATCATATTTACTGTGGGAAAAAAAAAGTTTTCAACCTGAGAACCTCAATCTTTACAGAGAATGTTTCCAAGATCACTGTATCCTCTCTATTTCTCAACTATTACCCCTCCCAAAATCCCCCTTCTTTCCTATGATTTTCATATGCCTTTGGGCCAGCTCCATTTATCTAAAGCACACTAAATAACTCACATTTTTCTTCTTTTTTTTTTTCCATCTGTTGTCTCTATAAACCTCAAGGAGCTGAACACTTAAAGAAATTCTGTGGAAGGCAGTTATCTCATTAAAATTCTCAGCTGCTAAATTTTGTCCCGCTGAGACACCTGGGCCCAAAACTCCCACCCAAACTCATGTGAAACACCTCTCAGCACCGTGCTAGACTGCTTCTCAGAGTGTCTTTCCTCTAGAAAGCTCATAAATCCACTTCATGGAAGTGTTCAAGAGAGTAGGAGGGGACGGCGCATGGCTTGCAAGGTTCCCATTAAATTAATTTCCTCATTTGCTCATTGCTGCATCTTTCCTCTTTTTTTTTTTTTGTTAAATTCCCGTTTGCTCATTGCTGAATCTTACTTATAGTTTTTGTTTATATGTTGTTTACTTTTCATATAAGCAGGGACCTCATTTTCTTATTTGTAAATTTAGCATCCAGAAGAAGGCATTCCATACAATAATAGCAGCTTTGTAAATTCCTCTAAAAGGGTAAACTGGAAGCATTATCTGTCTGCAGTAGAGTTATGCCCTTTTTAAATTTTATTTTTCTCTAGTAGAAGCACATTTCATTAACGCCCACCAACACTTTCACTTCATTAATTCTGATTCTGTAAATGAAAACAAGTTCCTCCACAGAGAGCCCTTTTTAAAGGCAATATCTCAGGTCTGTGACTATGTGTCAAATGAAAATCCTAGAGTTATGAATTCATCTGTGACCTAAAGCCTTAGGCAGCACACATGCACAGCCTTACACTGCACAAGTATACAACCCTCCTCAAGGCTTCTGAGCAAAACAGCACTGCCCAGAAGCAACTTGACTAAATTCAGACCAGCAGGTTTTTTCCTAATGCTTTTGAAACCTCTGGAACTTAACTGGACTCTGATTTAATCAAGACCGTTAGTTTAATGACATTTAAGGGGGAATAGCCTTCCCTGAATGCAGACAGTACCACTTAAGATCCTTTATGGTTCCCCTATCCCAATCCTGAAGGCAGGGGCTCTGCTGCCAGTCCCGTGCTGTATCTGCTGGCTCAACAGGGATATCTCAGGGTATCCTGTGTCTAAAATGGCACCACAACTGTGCTTCAGCACCAAAACCACTTCAGAAATGTAAAAATGCCACATCAGTTCAAAACAGAGTATTAAAGTTGGGGCCATTAAACAAATGCAACTTGTGTCCCCAAAATCCAATTTGAAGATCCTATTCCCAAAATACACATACAATATAGAATAAACAAGGCTACTGCCTTGTTTATTCTGCAGATGTCAGTAAGGGAGGAGGCCCAGTGGCCAACACACAGACACAGCACACTCTGCTGCTGGAAACTTCCACAGCAAGGTGATATACCCCTTGCAATGAACTGGAAAACTGAGAAGGAAAACTGGGACTGACATTACTGCAGCAGTTGGACACAACAGTGAATAAGCCATTAAAATTGGCAAGAAAACAAAGTGTCTTCATTCTGCCTGGATACTTGGAAAACTTAAAGATTTATTTTGAATCATCTCAGTTTTAGTAGTTTGCTGTGGTCTCTTCAGGTTTGCTTTATGCTGGATTTTTTTAATTATTATTTTTATTGCCATTTTTGGCATGCAATCTGGATAAGGGATTTTAATGGCAAGGTGATTAATTTCTGGAAAAGTAGGGGCTGCAGATCTCAAAAGTATGGCAGCAGTGTAAAAGTCTGGCTGGAACAAAGATTTGAAGAAACTTCCCCCTCCCCCCGCTTCCTCAGGGTTAGATTTATAGTGTGAATTTTGCGGTTCAAAACCGGTATATTTACGGTGATACTTTCTCTTTCGTTAGATGTGCGCTTTACTGCTGAAATTACAAACGTGAGAAATGGAACGTATTTGAGGCCAAGCTCAGTTTTCCTCACTCATTCTCCATAGACTGTTCATCTTGGCATTTTCAGCAGATGTGTTAGGATTTTTCTAATACAAATGTTATCACAGGTACTCCAAATATGCTGTGCAACTAAACAAGAGATACTCATCTTTGAAACTAAATACCCTAACCCGAAACTTCAAAGCTTTAAAACATCTAGGACCAGCTGTATTTGAAAATTCAGGCAATTTTAACCTCATGTAGCCTTAGAAATTCTTGTACCAAACATTACTGCAATATACCTGGTGTCCTCGAATCCAGCAGCAGAGCATGTGTGTGAGTTGTATACTGCAAAAACATAATTACCAAACTTCATCAAAACCAGATGCCAAACAGACCTGTTTGAAAAATTATAACCCAAATTGTCCTTCCTGCAGCACTTCAGTTGAAAGGCATGCAAGCTCTGCATTAGGAAAACTCACAGACATCTTAAGCTCTACTGACTCCTGCAGAAAATTGTGGTTAGAATGAAATGATGCACTAACCACCTTCATTATCATAGTAAGTCATGAAAAGCTGGGTTTGTGCCAACTACTTCACCAAAAATTAAGCTAAGAAAAGCTTTTGATTTTGGAAAAGTTTTATGTTTCTTCTAAGAAGCTTGCACATATCAAAAGAAAGTTCAGGAAATTTTACTCCAGCTCAAACTACATCTATCATGGGAACCTTGGACTCTGTCAGATTTCTCATAGAAGCATTTTGATTATAAATCTTTGCTTAATGTGCTTATAGATAATTCTGACTGTTCAAGAATTACACATCACAATAACTGAGCAGCTCTACCAAGTATAAATAAATTCTACAGCAGAAATTTTTGCCCTTGTTGTATTTTCCTTGGAATATATAAAGAATGAAGTTTATGTGACACCATACTAGCCACTGCATAATTTATTTGCCACATAGTCCCATTTTGAATCATCACAGAGAGATGACAAATGATTAGCCATTAACTATTCCATTTTAAATAGTTTTGTGGTCTGAACACTTGCAACAGTGAGGATATCATGTTCTCATTAATATTCATGTATGAATTTTGTCTGAATAACTAAAGACTTCGGGAAGCTGCACGGCATGAAAACATGAGTGTAGGCCTAGGAACTGGGTGTAGTGCCTTTTCCTCTTCACGTTATTATTTGGTACTAGTCTTGTAGCTTGATGGATTAGCAATGAAAATTCCAGAATCCTTAAAAAAGGTGCCTCTCATCCTGCTGCTTTAAGTGCAAGGAAACTGCAGAATTTGCTGTATAATTCCACATGTGCACGCAGACACACACACACACAAAAAATTGTGAAAAAGGATATGTAAGATTTACGTCCCTCCCTTTACAATCTCGTGATGGACAGCATAAGCTTCAAAGTTCAGAGACTTGGCTTACAAGTTTTGGGATAAGTTTTCCAGGTGCTGAAACACAGGTTTTTGGTAAGCCCCAAAACAAGGCTCAATTTTCTGGTCTATTTTAGTTGCTATGTTAATGGCTTAGTTCCTGAAAAACTATTCTACCTCATCTTCCTTACAAGCAAGGATTATACTGTATTATACTCCTAGCAACGTTCTGCTGCTGTATAACTTATTAAAACAGACTCCATTGCATAGCAAGCTTTCCTTAATTAATCACTGAAGTTTGATTCTTTTATGGTTTAATTGAGCTCCTTTGGCACAGAAAAGCAGCAGGGAACAAAAAGAGCTCTCTGCCTCTCAAATGGTCTGAAGTCTGGAGGGTAATAAATATAGATACTGGTCTTTCAGTGTTGAGACATGCAAATAATCCAAAAATAGAAAACGCTACCAAGAATGGGTATTCCACAAAGAACTGGGACTTTCTTGACTTCTTTCAAACCACTGGATTCTGCAGGGATCACAACTTGCTACCTTATGTATTTGGTGATCCTCAGAAAAATTCCTCTTGAAGATACACGATTTAAAAAAAAAAATCAAATTTCTAAACAGCTGGTCACATAACAACAGATACCTGTCCCTAGGGTAAGGAAAATTTACTAATTGAAACAGCTGTCTGATTCTTATTTATCTGTGTGAGACTTCACCGTGCCCTCCCAGTAATCCTGCACAGGAAATCCAGTACTCAGAGGGTACACTGGACCCAGCCTCACACCTTCACAGGGCCTCCCAAGTGGCACAGTAGATTTGGTATGAGACAGACCTACCAGACTGTCTTCACCTTTCAGACCCTGAAATTCAGGACTGACAAATACAGTTGAAAGACCCCACTCAATTGCATTCCTTTATGAATGAAAATGTTTACAAAAAGAAATGTGTCAGAAGACTCTTCAGAAACTGTCACAGAAGCTGAACTTGCCACCAAGACTCTCAAATGAACTAGTAATTTTGGCTTTGTATTTTTGGTTGCTCCCTATTTCCAGAAGAAGAGCAATATTGAGACTTCTAGACTTCTCCACTAATCCCAAGTATGGAAGAGGGCCTCGGTGGGTCGATGCCGCGTCTGTCCCTGCCGGGTCCCTCGTGGGCCGCTCTGGCGGCGCTCTCCCAGCACCCACACGTGCCCACAGCAAACAGCCGCTCACAGCCACAGTCTGTGCATGAACCAGAGACAGAGAGGCGAGAGGGGTTCTCTGCATGCAATTCCGAGGCGTTTAACAGCAACGGCCCAAAGGGAACAGAAGCAAAAAAGAACCACCAAACCGACAGCCCCGTGCCAGTTTTATCCCGAAAACTCCCAAAGGCGGGCAGAGCATCCAAAACCAATGGTCTGAGGGCTAGGGGGTAGAGGCAAGGTTGAATGGCATAACAGGGGCCAATGGGAAAAGGGATGGGAGGGGGGAGAGGGCCAGTGACCAGCAGGATCTAGACAAAGGGAGAACTTTCTAGCACAGTGTTGTAATGAGAGACCACTTTTAAGGCAACTTGGGGAGTGTAAAGTGGACTTAGCCACCGCAGCACCCAAGATAAACTTTTAGGACAGTGCCAGGAAGCTGTGGTGATAACTCTCATGTCAGTCTGATATATTCCTTCAGCAGTACATTCAAATTTAAATGAAATGTTGTAATCCCATATGGAGATATTGCTAATTATGTTTTAGGAATATAATTTTATAACCATTCTTACATCTAAACATAAACAGTTTTCATAAGATCATCAAATTTTAGAATTACAACTGGAATCTGTGTCACCTTCAGAGGTGTTCTTTATTATTTACGACTGAATCTCTTCTGCTAATCTATCACCAGTACAACACTTGAATTTTCATCACTGCTCTGAAGAAACTAGTAAATCATGTTCATATTTCTCATTCTATTCTCTGTTCTCAAAACCTGAATTAAATGTGAAGAATGGAACTGCAGTCATACATTCTTAAAAGCCCAGCACAATCATAACTCAAATACCTTCTCGCAATTTTTCTATTAAATTCAAGCTGGCAAACTTTTGCCTCATCAAAGCAGTTTTCTGATACAATACTCTGAGTCAGTTCCATTGGGGGCCAGGACCATGGGATCCACCACCAGCAGATGAAGATGCAGCCTGCAGACATAACAGCCAAAGGATATTTAATCAAAGAGAAACACTTCTCACTGGCATGTGTGGAGTTCTTTTTAATCTAAAACACCGATTTGTACCATTTTCAGCCCTCTGCTTGCATGGCTTTGCTCACTGGGGTTTTCTGGAGCAGAGGGACTGCGAGGCTACTGCAGCAGCTGGAAAAGGCAAACTGGAGCTGCTCGTACCATGTGGGGCAGGGCCCCAGTGATGAGCACAGCTCAGCCAGTTGGCTCATTACCTTTCTCTAGCTAAACAAAGCAGGAAGTGGGCTGAAAGGAACTAAATGCTCAGTGGTCATTTGCCTCCAGCTTGTCAGCACTGGGCACTGCCTCAGGAAACACTCACCTCAAGGAAACTGGCAATGATAAATATTTGAAGGGTGATTACACTTTTGGGAAACAGCTGACTTGGTTTTCTTGGGTCTATAGGTTAAGAAAAAATGTAGGAAAAGAAACTGGAAGTTAGCCTGGACATTTAGGATAGATTTTTCTGAAGCCTGTACCAATACATGCCTTGCAAATACCATATACATGTACAAAGACTGTCTAGAAAACCATGTCTCACAAGCTGATCCAATATGTCAGATGAGAAGAGATCTATGGGCTCATTTGGTGTACATCCTCATGAGGCATCAGCTTCTGACAATAGGACATCTGCTGAGCAAGCTGCTTTTGATATGGACATGGATCATGTATCTGCCAATATATCATTTTATTGCCCCAATAATATGGACCACATTGTTCATCTCTGAAGATGATTTGATGGTCATCTGAATGTGACTCTGACTTCCTAAATTAAATTATATACTTTAATTTTCCTTGCTTGGTCCTAGTTGTCCATTTTGTTCCATAGGGAAAGGAAAAACCCCACAGAACTCTGAAGAATCAGTTAAAGGCCTTGGTGAAAGACTCTGGGCTAAGTTTATTCATGCTCAGAGCAAAGAGTTGAACTACAGTGATATTTTTTTTCTTTTTATGTATTTTTTTTTAAATTTTATTTTAGAGAAGTATCTAACAAAGATAATTGAAAAAACTTAACTTCTGAGTACAAGAAAGTTAGGTTCAGGAGGAGAAGTGCAGAAAAAAATCCCCGAAGTTATTAAAATGACAATCAACACTTACGTGCCCAAGATAACCGAATTCAGATTAGACGAGCAATAACTCATTTTAATAATATAATAAAAATTATAATAAATATTACTAATAAAGAATAAATAATAAATAAGAATCCCTTTAAAACCAGTTGCCAGATTCCAACTAGCATCATAGGAATCAGTGAAAGGTTCATTCCTCCAGAAGAATTATTAAGCCTTGGATTGCTCTCTGACCTGTCCAGGTCATGACTTGGAAAGGAGATTTCTCAAGGAGAAAGTGACCTAAAAGGGAGGGGAACTGCTTTTTTTTCAGCATTACCAGGATTATTACAGCTGGTATCAACACAAAATCGATGTTCTTGGCTCCTCGCACAAATGAACAGGGAAGGGACCACTCACATTTCTTGTCAGGTTGCTGTTTGATCACAGTGGTAATACACTGGACAGGCTATCAGACAAGCTGCTCAGTTTTGCCATAGGGTATAATAGCTTGAGAAAATTAATCTCTGGAGCTAACAGATGGTTCAAACCCACATCCTGCAGCAGTGCACCTCAGTTCTCTCCTTTGTCCACAAATTAGCTCTCCTCTCTTCAGCCTTGCTCCCAGGCTAACCAGCACTTTTGTGTCCCCAACTGTGTGTGGAGACTCTCTCACTGGAAAAAGAAGCCTTGAGAGGATCCTCCAAAGCCCCTGGGAAATGATGCTGCATCCTGGCTTTGACTGGGGCCATTTCAGGGCAGGACACAAACTTCTCCTCTCTTTGTTTAATTAGAAGTCTCACCCCTACTGCTGGGAGCACAGGGTGCTGAGAAATTCCAGCACCTCCCCTGTCCCACTGCTCCCAAGCAGAAGCTGGTGAGCTGGCACAAGGGGAAGCTCTAAGAAACAGATCAGGTGACTTACAGGAGCTCTTGTTCTCGTATTTGGCTCTTTTACCTCAGCTTTTACACTCACCAACTCCCATTTTTAAATGGAACATTTGTTTGTGAATGATATAAAAAATCTACTGCATATTGCATGAATACACTTGAAAGAAAGACCTTACAGCAAGGCTCCTTCCTCTCTCCTTATCCCAAGCCTATTGCAGGAAAGTGGCAAGGCATAGCCACAGGATTTACTATGTTTCATTCAATTGTGCTTCAGACAGGTCAGGCACCTTCTTTCCATATCTTTCCTCCCTGAAGAGTTTTAGCAGTCTTGGAATAGACCCTACAGAGTGTAAATTAAGTATAAAATTAAATTTGGACAGTAGAACACATGTTCTTGTGCTTAATACCAGGATGTTTGTGTTCTAAACAGATTATTTTTACAGTGTATTAAGGAAGGTTAAAGAAATATTTGTATACCTTTGATTTTAACAAGAGGAAGAAGAAATGAGATTGGGTTATAATAGAAGAATTACAGTACAGCTGTTACTCCCTAATTAATTCTGTCTGTGAGTAAATCAAAGCTCTAATTATAGACACGAAATATGCTCAATATTGTGGAATATTTATGCAAAACATTATTCCTGGCACTTATCAGCTAAAATATAATGTCTCACTAGAGCTGAAGCAGCAATTTTTAAGTGTCATCATTTTTTTTGCCACTTCTTTATAGCGCAATACATGGAAAGTGCCTGATGAGAGTACAGTTTCATTTTTTTAAGTACTTTGTAAATCCCAACTGAGAACTGGTTCAATTCTTCCTTGAAGGAACACCTGTCCTTATCTAAAGAAAAAAACCCCCAATGTCCAAAAATCCTTAAAATGACATTTCTCTTACTATTATGGAATAATGTCCTTTAGTTCCACAGCTGTCAACACACTTAGAAAAGTTATATTTGACCTTCTTCTCCATGTGCAGTCCCATGCACTGGCACAGTGTAACCTGTCATTCATATTTCCATTATATCATTAATTAATAACTCCCTCCAAGTCCTAATCCTGAAAGTTACTCTAGATAGGAAGACTTGATTCTACCCTGCTCGACTTAGCTGAAGCTGCTCAGCTTTCTTCCCAAAAGACAGATTGCTGACCAACCATCTCTCCAGAGATGGGAAAGAAGAAAGGGATTGGGATACAGACTCCCCATTAGGGAATGCACTGCTGTTATTCTGAGAGCATTAACCAAAGAACAATTACACCTTAATGTCAATAAAAGATAAAACAATATCATTGACATATGACAGTGGTGCCATTCAATTCAAAAGCTTTTGGGTGATGAGTTGGTGGTTCTTTGCATGACAGATAACAGAGATATTCTAACAGAATCAGACTTAGTCTCTAAATTGTTTGCGTTTTGGAGATTTTTCCTTTTTCCCTTGAAAATGCAAGAGAAAATTGAAATACAGACCCTTAAATGTCAGTGGACCTACTTAATAACCTGTGCAGATTACTGTAGTTCCTTTGTTTCTTTCATTTATTTATTTTAAAACTGGGCTATGACAGTTTATAAACAGAAAAGAAAACCCAGTAAACTTCACAGTCACCAGCCATTATCTAGCCTAATTTTATTCTATGGAAATTCAGAGCCTGCAAAGGCGACACAGGCTACTGACTGACGTTCACTATTATACAAAAGTTGTGGCAACATCTGATCAAACACCATAAAAACCTAGAAAGGAAGCACAGTACTCAAAAAGAAAAGGTGTTAGCAAGATGGCACAAAACCTTTTTATTTCAAAGGTTAATTAATATTTTCACTAGCTCTGCATCTTTCACTAAGGGTAATTAATACTTTCAGCAGACCTGCATTTTCCTGTTCAAGAAGGGTGGACACAAGAAGTCTTTGCTAACCTTTAAGGTAATTCAAAGAAGATAGATCACAGAGCACGATTTTGTGAAGCACAATAACTTCTATTGCCCTAAGAGTATTTTAGATTGTTTGAATCTGGCTTCAACTTTAAACTCCACAGTTTCAAAGGAAGTGTGATAATGATCACTTCACTTCTGTCCTTTGAAGTTTCTTCACCTCCTCCTGCTTTATACTCAGATCTCCCATTTATTTTGCACAAACACCTAGAAAACACAGCTTATTAGTCTTTCTGATATTATTAGGGCTGACAAAATAACTCTCACAAATGAGTTCAAAGTAGTGGTGAATGTTGCAAAAATTACCATTTCTGGAACACCGTGAAAAGGGAAAACCACAATAGAAGTTACATGTGTTCATCAACTGGAACATTTGAAAAGAAAAAAAAAAAAAAATCACTGACAGCATGGAACTGCATTTATCTCATTTACCTGTTTCAGCCAAAGTTACAGGGCCAGCCTCTGGCAGGCTGGGAAATGAAGGTACAACCCCTGTGCTAGAAACTCGGTAATTAAAACTTCAGGGATCAGTGTGGGAATCAGAGCAAGAGAAATCTAAATTTCGCTAGCTTGAAATATAACCCTGAATTATCTTTGTCAGACTTTAAAACCAGACAAATTTCTTCCTTTTTCTCCCAGCCCTGTATATGGAAGGGGAAGAATAAATGGAACATGCATACACACACACACACAAATACACAGAACTCATTGTCCCTGACAGAAAACTTCAGGCTGACACGTGAAACCCCTTACACACTTTGGAAGCAGAAATGTAGCAAAATAACTGCATTACAATGGTGAGAAAATTAGCTTTGTACCCTGCCAGCATTCTCAGATCCCAGAGGCTAGAGATGCTCTAGAGAAAGGGGGAGAGTGAAATAAAGTAGTCCCAGCTGCTTTACCCTCTGCAATGGGGTCACACTTGCAGAAAAACAAATTAAAAGACTGATGTTTCTGTTTTGCACTGCCATCCTCCTGTACAGCAAAGAAAACAAGAATTGTGTGTCACTAAACCTTACAGTAACTTCACCAGTGAAAAAGCTGGTGGGCATTTAGGGTATTAAGCTTAATACAGACAATGTACAACTGCAGATCAAAACCCTCTTTTTCAGACCACTCATTTCCTTTCACAACAATGCAAAGAATCCAGGTCGGAAAAGAGAGTGAACAGAATCCTTTCAGGAATATTTCAAGAAAATTGGGCTACCTAGCTGGGGTATGTAAATTTGAATTCTTTCTGATGACTTCAGGGTGTTTAAGCCCAGTGAGAGAAACAAGTACAAAGTGACAGTGTATCGACTCTACAACATGCATTTATTTATTTATGCAGCCCATATATTTAGCTCTCCTAAGACAGTTAAATTAAGAATGCTAATGAACACAGGGAATATCCTGAGTCAGTCTTCTGAACATATTTTCAAAGTTCCATTTTCTTCCAGTATAAAAATTCATGCTTATAGCATACGTTATTAATTGTGACAAAAACAAGGAAACAATTTTTTTTTCACCTTTAAATGCATAAAAAATCTTAATAACATAAGAAGTGGTCATCAGTAATGTCTATCTTCTGGTACAATTGTGCTAATGATATGTACTAAAAAAATTAAATTAACATAAATTTACAATTTAAACAATTTATTCTTCAATAGTGTGAGGCCAGAGTATTTTGACTTTTTAGAAAAGTGGACTCCAAATACTTTTCCCGACTTCATAATTACTTGCTCAAAAAGCTGATGTTTCCAAAGTGAACAATGAGGAGATAGGTCTGGGAAATAGGGATGGAAACAAAGATTTAATGCAAGTATTTGGGACCTGATATGGGAGATTTAATCAAAAGGCTGCTATGTCAAACATAGTTAGAAAATAATAGAGTTGGCACCTGGACAACTTTTGGAACTTCATTTGCTGCTTCCCTGTGTCTGTAAACAGCACAGCACTGGGGTGAAACTCCGGGGGTGCTTCTTTCACTAGCTCATTTTCTATTCTTATAACAATGCACCTTAATTCCATTTTGATGAGTGTTCCTGCCAGCAACACATTCTCATTTTCCTAAACCCCTGTCTGGGGACTTTTCAGAGCTGGCAGTGCTGTTTTAGGGCCAATTTCTTGCTACCTATTCCCATCCACAAAACCTTGCCAAGATACACAGTTCATACTATGGCACTGTCCTGACTGAGTCTAAATTAATTCTTTCTATTTGAGTTTTGCTGGTACAGCTTCAAATTTTAGTAACTACCTCCCCAAGGAACTTTATTATATCATCCATTCTATTAAGGGGACAAAATTAGCTTTACTTACTGGTAAATGCTGATTAAAGCTTCTAAGGGCTGAAAAGTTAGAATGGTTATGGATTTTTAGATCGTGAACTTCTATACTTATGTGCTATATTAACTCCAAAAGTTACAGTGCTTTTAAGACTAAAAAAAGAAAAATTAAAATTTTATAAAAGAAGATGGAACACTGCTCAGAGGATGCTTTGTATCAGCATTTTTAATATACTCTGAGTTCTTTGTCCTTCTGTCGCACATAATTCTGTTCTTCACACCTCTCTTCTCCACGTTCTAACTTCCTGGTACTCTTCTCATGTTAGACTTAATATTCTGATACTTCTTTGTCCTCAGAGTCCTCTTCCCAATCACTGTTTAATCTCTGGCTTTATTTCTATGCCTTTCTGTCAAGAATTACATTTCTGTTCTTCCTTGCAATGCCTCCTGCCTGGTTCCAATTTTACTAATCATTTCTGTAACAACACTATGCCAGCAATTCAGAGATAGTGATTACATTATCCAGTGACTATTATAACACTTCCCCAGCTTTTGCCTTCAGGGACAATCAAGGCTTGGTCAGACCCGCATTTTTGACTTCCAAGTCTGTGAAAGATCTAAGAGAAAAAGCAACATAATGTATCCTTAATAAAAAATTATAACAAAAGGTCCATCCTCCAACTGCTCACATTTTCAAGAACATACAGATATTGCTATTTTGAATTTCCCTAAACACAGCCAAAGACAGGTGTCAGAAAAAAAAGATTTGTTGCATCACTTCCCTGAGGGGTCAAAAGCAAGAAGTCAATCAGGATTTAATCTTAAGGTCCATGTGGCAAACAGAAAAATGCCAGCAGTGTAGGAGTAACAGCAGCAGTCAGTGTATGTACTAAGGGCAATAAGAATGTGGTGTAAGGACTGCAGTGACCCAGCATTGGCACAGACAGCCCAGGAGCTGCTCTACTGCCCCATGTGCCTGCTATGCCAGAACCATCTGTACTGGCCATGATACAGAAAGGAACGTGTTCACAGAGAAAAGAAGATTAAGTACAATGCATTTAGTCAGAGATAATGAGGAGGCAGCAATGAAAGATCCTCTGAAAAGAAGCAGGAGCAAACAGAAGTGTGATGTATTCTCATCCTTTCTCACATTTGAAGTGTAGTAGCAGATGTTCCCACCGAGGAGTTCCCCAGCACACTGACTGCAGAAACACGAAGGTAACACAGGCAACACCCAACATCTGAAAAGAAACCCATTGCATCAGCATCCAGCTAATTCTACCCTGTGCAGTGTGGTACACAAGCAATTCAGGTAAGAATCAGGGCACTAGGTTTACTTCCAATAAAAAAAAATATATTTCCTAACACATTGTTTTATCAATAACATCTTCCATATCAGTGACTGTTGAAGTTGCCCTGATAAGGTCTGATGGCAAGAGCATGGTCTGTACAGCTGTTGGTGTGAAGGCAGCAAGTTTGTGTGATGGGGTATTCCCAACAATCTCCCTCTTCCCATGCATTCCACTCTTCAAACTTGCTACTGAACTAGAGTTTTGCCTGTAGCACTATGACTTTCCAGAGTTCCCACTGAGAATATTATTCATGAGGCCTTTTTAAAAAATTAAAGATCAAGTGTATAAATGTATAACACCTAAAGAGCAATGCTTTCTTTCCCTTGATGTGTAGTTTTAGAACACTGATTTTAAAAAGTAGGTTTCTTTTTCCAGAGTTTAGCTGCATAAAATACCATAAAACTGTCTAGCATTTCCCTCCGCTAATCCTTTTACCTAACTTCTACTGGGGCTTTAAATCTATATTAAACTTTGATATTTAATACATTTCATATTCTGTTGGATGCTAATTTTTTTTCTAATTATTTTACAGGCAACATTTGTGTTCAGTAAATTGGAATTCTCTAAACAGTGTTACTTTGTATTAATAAGCAAACATTTCTCGGTCCTGATGTTTAATTCATTGGTTTTTATTACTACATTTCCAGGAGAAGATTTAATTTGTACGTATTAAGCACACCAGCCACATGGCCTCACACTCAGGATGTGTTTCATTAAGCATAATCCCCAGTAATGAATCTTTTCAAATCTCTCATACAAAACACTCCTCCCCATTTTCATTCCACCCCAGATACTTCTGGAGAAACTTAATCAAATTTATTAAGAAGGAAGCCAAAAAAATCCCGTTGTGACATGAGGTATCAATCCTTCTTGTATATAGATCTCTACTTGTCTCATGTGTTGCCACTATTCCTCCAGAAAGACTTCAGGAATAAAGGGGACCAAAGGAATGTTCTCTTCCTCAGCTTCAATAGCTGTCAATTGCTGCAGCATTTGCTAACAGACCTGAGACTGTGGTGTGAAGTTCCCTTTCTCAGGGGACCAGCTCTATCTCCAGACTGTTAATTATCTCTTTATTTCCTACAGACTCTGCAGCTGCAAAGGAGGCACAATCATTAAATAATAAGAAAATGATCTTTTAGGGGAACTCTAATTTCTTACTAAAGCCCATGTATTAGAATAAAGGAAATTAATCATCTATTTATTTACAGCACATGTTTAGCATTTCCATGAGTTTGTGTATCAAGTCTTGATTGCAGGATTATCAGAGTCTGTTTATAGCTAATCTGTTTTTAATGAATGTGTGCTTGCCAGCCTGGTGTCCCCATTTCCAACTATTTTACTTCATTTGCAATATTTTAACCTTACTCTGTGCCAAACTGAAAAAAAAAGCTCATAAATCCAAAGAAAAGTAGTAAAAGTATTTTGCAAGTCCTAATATAAAGCTTTAATTAAGGAAAGCATTTAAGCATGTGCCTAATTTTATGCCAAGGCTTAAGCACATGTGAAATTAGTCTTAAACATTATGTTGAATTGGACTCCATGTATCATTAACAGTTTGAATTGAATTGCAACAAAATAGTCATCTATGTTACACGGCTTTTGTCTTCAGCAAGCCATCAGTTTCAAAGCCAGGGACACACTACAGCTACAACCAGTCTAAACAGTGAAGGCGAACTATCAGGGTAATAAAAAGACTGCTTGTGCCCATTCATGGGATACCTGGTGCAGAATTCTCTGCAATGAAAGGCCATTAGAGTAAGAATTTCTCAGGGAATTCCTGAAGGCCACAGTAAGCTAGATTCTAAATAGAGTCTGAAAAGATTTTGGTGCTACTTCAACAGTGCAGTAAAGCAAAAAGAAAGGATGATATTGGGTCTTTTGCTCATCTGCCATTGTAGAACAAAACCTGTGCCAGCCAAACTCCCAAAAATGTTTAACTCTCCCTGTGATTAATGAAACCAGGTCAATCAAATCAGTCACTGTCAAATGTCTAGCAATATTTCAAGATAAAAATTCATGTGATTGGATAAGAACATTCAACAGATTTTTGCCTTCATACAAATTAGCAAGTACATTTATTAATTCACAGAGGAACCATTTAGGTTTAAGTGGCATATGACTGTGCCAAAATATGGCAGATCTGATGACCTGACCTATGATTAAAATTATGAGCTACATTCGTTTATACTCATTTTTTAAAATGATAAATCTTTTTATCACTTTGTTGCAAGGACAAGAGGTTAGCTCATCTACTCAGAGGCAGAACAGTATTATCTCATCCAGAGAATGAAGCAAAGATACAAGGTAAAGAAACCTAAAAAAACGTAGACATCAAGTTAGACAAGTAAACTACTTACAGTGAACTGTGTCTGGCAATTCATACATGTGCATATTTCCTACTTTAGAGCAATTAAGCTTCACCAGCTTCCTTGTTCCCCTCAGCAGAAAGTAAAATAAAACTCTTATTAAAATCACTATACCATTCTCCCTGTTAAAAATGGCAGAACATGATCATATTTGCCCAGATGCAATTCTTCAGCATATTGCTTCAACTAAGAGCCTCTGGATGAGTATCTTTGTGTAAATCACTTCAGTTTCACATGCTGCTTTTGCTGCACTGCAAGAGTTGCTGGTAAAACAATGTGCAAGCCAAGAAGGAGCTGACAAAGCCTGGTTTAAATTGGGAATGCTTTAAGAGGCATCACCAGCAGTGCTGCTGCACAGCACTTACGCAGAACAGCCCAGAGGAGAGGACCCTCTCAAATAACATTTAATGGTATGAGTCATTCACCTCATTTAATGTTAATGACTGCTACCTTTGAGGAAAAATATAATCAGCTTTGGATGGTTTGGGGTTTTTTCCTTGAAATAACAGTGAATATAATGTATGAAAAACCTGCTGGTTGGCTTGGCCTCTCTCAGGCCACGGCTTTTGAAAATGCAGTACCTCACCTGTCTCAGTAAGACAGTCACCTCAATCAGACAGGGACTCCTGAAGAAAGGGCAAGGGGGACAACAACCTCCAAAAGATGCGTGGAAGGGGTGCACAGGGAATGGAGCCAGTGACACTTGAGGATGGAGAAGCCTCCCTGGGCACAGCTGCCTGTTTTGTAATGCATAACATCCACAACTGCAAATCACCCAAGCAGCAGAAAGCCAAAGCCTCAGGTTTGGAAGCACGAGGGAAGTGCCAAGAAGACAAAATCAGGTGGGGGACAACCAGCCTAGGAAGAGGGCTAGAATAAAGCAGCGTAGGGAAGGAGCATAACCTATCAACAAATTATTTTTCATGTAGAAAAACTCCTCAAAATTTTTCTCTTTTGGGTGAAGTAAGACCAAATGAGAAAAATGCATTCAAAATTATTTTCAATAATCTTTTCTTCTTAAGAAAGTTCTATATACTTCAAATCCACTTGCATTTAAAACATTTAAAAAAATAAACCTATACATTACCTCTCTTACTAAGAGCCCAAAATGCAAAGGATTAGGAGCCTGTAATGTGATACATGGGCTTTGCTCTGGCAGCCTGCACAGGAATGAGACACCAGTGAGAGAAACAACCCCCCCTGCACACCTAACAGGGTACAGCAGTGGGGGGGAGAGCTGTGCCTTGATCAGATAACAGAATCTGGGCCCATGAGGAGGGAGATGTAGCACACTGCTGTGTCAGGAGCAGGACTGGCACCGGAAGCACCCGTGCTCTCCTTTGCCAGCACTTCTCAATTCTGGCTTGGAATGGAGCATCCAGAATGTGAGATAACCATTCAAGTACCTTATCCTTTTTCCCCTGTTGAAAAAACACCAGTAAACGGTATCTATCCATTAATTTTCAATTACAGTGGGGTTTTTGTTGTCAGTATTTGATTACTTCCAGTGTCTTGACTCCAGCCACATTTTTCAAACTGGTTCTCAGAACAACAAAAGAAACCTGCAATTTTTGATGGATCACAAATGCAAAAATAAAAAGGACCCCAGATAAAATCCAACTAAGGTAAGCAAATTAACCAGTCTTTAAGTTTTGGTGGACGCTATTCTCCTTAGTGATAAGAAAGGTTCTTACTTAATGAGTAACATACATCTCTTTCAGTAGGGAAAGAAGAATATTGCATGCAGTTGCATTAGTGAGTAACTAGAATGTTTTTTTTTGCAATCCAATTGCCTTTTAATTTTCCTTAAAAATAGTATATCCTCAGATTAGAATGCCAGATTCTTTCATTTATTTACCCTTTAAGTCAAATGTATTAATATTTATCACAAACCTGAAACTTCACAAGAGAAATAAATCCTGTTAAGGCTTTCATTTAACAAAACAGTAATTACTGCATTTAAACACTCACAGTTGTGAAGAAAAGCATCTAAGCTAAAGTTGATGATTTCAGTTTTGTAGTCACTTACTGTTGATGCCTAAGAAACTATCAAGGCATAGGTTTATCCCACCTACTTAAGTTACTTCCCACATCATTCACTGTGGTGAAAGACCCAGCTGTGCCCTACAGATGAAAGAACCTTCTGGTGGATATCTTCTTTTCAGGACCATCAGTACAGAAATTTCTAGCACCTTCATTGCTAAGACATTTTAGGATACCACAACGAATGTGTACTCAAGAGCAACATAATGGCTTAAAAACTACTTACAGATTACAGTTTTATTTCATATTAGTTTCCATATAAAATCCATTTAATGTTCCTAAATTTTTCATACATTATGCAATCTGCTACATTATTTTTACCATAAAATTTGCATTCCGTTTGCCAAGGCACACACTGGACCTGCATAATCATTAGTGATGTTTGAAGTTGTAAATGATAATTAGGGGCCTATAACTGTAGTAGGTGAAAATAGGTGAAATATCTAACAGCTGCTAACAGCTAACCTGGAGCTAGAGAGATCAATAGGGCTGCAGAAGTGTGAGAGGAGAAAGCAGAATGACCAACTGCTGGAGTTAGAAAGAAATTACAGTCAAGTTCCCCCAAAGCCAAGTGATTTGGTAATGCTTCATCACAGCCTCTGTGTTCCCTGGAAACACTTCTGCACAGACACAGCGCAGCTGGAACTCTGGCTTGCCCCACTTCTGTTCCAGTCACCTGCAGGTACATCAGCAGCTTCACTGTGTCAGTGCACACAGTCCTGGGCAGCCACAGCCTGGAGCAGGAATATGGCTCTGCTCTTGGTTCCACTGACACAGCTGAGGCTTTACTTGTGTTAATACTGAGAGTTACCACAAAATAATGTGAGATGGGTTTTAACGTTCAAGGAAGAATTAGTAGATAGATTTTCAGTCAAGTTAGTTTTGAAGGCAAGTATAACTGCCATAAAATCCAGTTCATTTATGGGATCATGACAAGATTCTCATTCCAATCTAACCAACCATCCAGTACATAAACCCTTCCAAGCTTAGCATTGGCATAGACATACAGTTCATTAACAGGAGCTACTGGAGCAGATCTTCACCAATCACATTGGTAAGCCACCCCTCATTAGTTCCATAATTGCACTGTGTATGTCCCACACATCACATACCATGTTTTTGAGCTATTAAAATATAGCTTTCATTTTCTGAAAGGCTAACCACATTAAATCACAGAAGCCAGGAGTAGCATTCTCTTAAACAAATCATAACTCAGGGCAGACATTTAAACCGACTTTTATTCTGAATGACACAATCTAGGAAAGTGCAGTATTGCTGATCTTCAGAAGCTGCTTGTTTTTCAGAGATCAGATTTTAATTATGAAGAAAATGACAGTTGTGATGAACAGACTGGTAAATGAAATTACTCTTTTGGTTTGCATGTGGTATTCTTGGCGCCATTCTTCTGACTATCCCTTGAGAAAAGCTGGAATTGCATTTTAAATCAAAGTCACTCAGACTTTGTATAACCAATGGACACACTGAGAGTAGATTTCATAGACAAAAGGTATTTATGATGCACATCTGTCAGGACCCTGTATATCCTTAATTCCTTTCATGACAAGCCACAGAATTTTGCATTGAAGTACTGTTCACCTAGATACGTGCACATTAATTTTTCCCAGTGAAAATCACAAAAGCAAACATGCAGACAAAATGTGGGCAGCTCTTCTAATGAAATGTCCTCCAGAGATCCAACAGACACCTAGAACAAGACAAGCCCAGCTACAGCATTCATAATTCAATGATTTTGTGGCATGCTTCCACAAAATCCCATACAAACGTATTTCTCCTATTCTGTCTGACTGCTTCTTTTTCCCAGTAACTCAGATTTAAGTTTTGAAAGTACTTTGTCCTTTCCATCATATTACCCATGGATACTGTAGGTACAATTTTTTACTTACTTGTGCTTTCTAGTCATTACTAAAACCATACAAACACCCCCAGCAGCCATGCAAGAAGGCTGCCACCTTCAAGTGTTTGTGTGCAGGTACATTGCAGTGTCTGTGATCAGGCGTACACAGCATGGAATGTCACTGAGACTGTCAGTGCATCCCCCCAACACACTCCAGCAGAGGAACCGAGCAAGGAAAAATGGAACCATGGTTTGATGTAGTTGCTTCTGAGTATATCTTAGGTTACTAAATGCATAGTGAATAATTAATGTAAATACTAGATGTTTACGTGGCTTCTCTGACAGGTTATTCTATCCAAAGAAAGCATCCCCCCAAATATTTAGCTAAGCAATGAAATATACGTACTTAAATTCTATTGTAGACTGCAATTTAAATGGTACAAATAGGAATGCCTGTATTTAGAAGATTTGGGATTTTAAAAACCGTTTTTTCTTATCATCAGACACTTGTACATTTAAATTTGAACTCTTCTCAGTAGCACACAGACCACATACACAACAGTATCGCTTGTGTGCCCTTCTCTGTTCTTCCACACGCTGCCACAGCCGGCTGCAGCCATTCCCAGCAGGACACAGTGTGACTGGGACTGCCTGGCCATTGTACCTATTCCCTCAGATCTATTCCCAAAGCAGAGCCATGCATCGCTCCATAAGGTGTTTATTTGAATGGCTTTACAGAGGGGTCTGCAGAGTTATACGGTAATGACTCGAGAGCAGATGTTACAGCAACCCAAGTTTACAATTTCATGGGCCTGAATGAGATAAAACCATTATACGTAAATACAACCACTACTTTGACTTTTAAGAGCACTTCAACGTTCTCTAGAAACCCAAAGATAAGAATCTTAATTGCAAATGCCAGACACATTTCTTTTATCAAAGTAAAAACGTCACCTTTATTATCTTTTCCATTTACCTTTCCCAAACTACAGGTGTACACAGTCATATTTGAAACTAAAAACTATTTATACTTAGAATAGCTTACAAGTAAAATATTTCAGTTAGGCTTTATTTCCTTGACTTCCTGTCTTGGTTAATCCAAACTCAACCTCCCTAGACTCTCTCATAATTTTTTTAAAAAAATCAAATCCTTTTCATTTGCTTTAAAAATACTACATTTATCATGTTCCTCCTACCTTTTCTTTTCCCCTCTAGAATTATACTCTGATAATAATTTGGGACTACCCTGCAATATGAAAGACTTGCCTTTCAGAAGAACAATGAAAAGGAATTATTGAATCCCTTACTACTCCACAACTGTAAAATGTCATCAGCAATTCCTAAGATCACCAGCTGTTGAAAATGGCTTGACTTTCTACATTGACCTTTAACATTTGCAGTTTGCAAGAGGAACTCTGTACTTTTACATTTGCTTAAAACATATCACAATGAAAATGAGACTAAGGCTAAAATTACCTTGAGGAAACCTACATGTGTGTGTGTGCACCTGTCAAGGTGCCAATAAGCACTTGTCTGTTCATAATACTCATTCGAGCCTGCCAGTGAATACCTCACTATCTCTTCTTAAATTTTAATTAAATGCTAAACCCAAGAGAAGCTCTACTGCACTTAAACTATGTGTGAATGTGACATTTAGTGTGACCTTGTTTTCTAACAAAGGATGTCATCAGGACAGTGTAAGGGTTAGTGGCAGCTGGTCATAAACTTGGTATGAAGGACAACAGGATGTACAAAGGATGCAAATGAAAAGTGACAGAGAAGAAATTGGTTATGTGCACAGGCTGGTTGCAGCCAGCATTCTCCAGTTCTACAGACCACCTTCCCAGAGCACTGTGCTCCCTCTACATTCACAAAGCAATCGGGTTCCCTAACTGGCATAGCTGTACCTGTACCTGAAGATCTGTTTCAGTTCAAAGCTGCAGATAATTATTACCTTGTCTTCACCAATTTGTTTGATTGCTTACTGAAACTAAGTGAAACTTGGACAACTTTTAAATGAATTTCCCATAAGAAGAAAACAGATCTTGATACCCAGAGATGTCTCATGAAAGCAAACAATAAAAAGATGCTAGCATTGGGGCATGCCTGATCTATAACTGAAAGTTGTTCTAACATCTCACATATGAGGTGTAGAAAAAAAAACCCTTCTATGGGGGGTTTTAAAAAATATTTTGTTCAAATCCTCTGTCTCTATAAGAAAAAAAAAAGAAAATATCACAACACAGTGTATATGAGCTACTACTTACCACATTGTACATAAGGATAAGGAAAGAATATAATGCAAAGATAATTTGAGCTCATTTTTATTGTAACCTCTTATTTATAAATAATCAAGGTATTTGCTGTATGTATTGCCAACTCCTGAAACATGCTGAGCATAAAATTTCTTCTTGATTTCAATGGTACAAGAAACTCTCCTCACAAAGTGAGTGGTATCTCCCATATTAGAAGATTGGTGTCACAGAATAGAGGAGAACTTATATAATCAATCACTTAAACCAATCACTTAAACCAGAACTTAAATAGCCAATCACTATGAACATCTTGTGATGTCAGTTTGAGAATACCAAATGTGGATCCACAAAAATGAAGATTATTTTTTAATGGGTTACTTAGTAACAAAATATATTAGCTCTGAGAAAGACAATGCTGCAGCCCAGAGCTGCCAGAAGAAAATGCTGGTCTCAAAACAATATAACTCAAGGAATAAATAAATTCTTGCTAATCAGGCAGTATCAAACCCCTTTGTAACAGAAAAGATTCTCCTTTTCTCCAGGTTTGCCTAGACAGCTTTAAGAAAAAATGCAGATGAAACTTCGTAGCAAGAAACCTTTCTACACACAACCCGTCCCCAATCTGTGGCTGCTAGGTAAAGAGATTATACAACAGGTTTTTAAATAATCAGATAAAGATGCTAGATGAAACTGCTTGGTGTTAGAGATAGTCATCCAAAATAAGAAGTTAAACAAAATACAACAACTACAAGTAGCATTAACCCAACAATTAAAGATCATTTAACGGCAATTAGATAAATCCTAACTTTCCTTTCTGAATGAAGCAAAAGAAAGTAGAATTTAGTTGACTATTGATATTACAAATATATTCTGTTTCTTTACTTTATCAGTTTTATTAAATAAATTATAATTTTTTTATATGTCTATAATGTAGAGAAGCCACGTAATAGGTTTCTCACACATAAAATTTAGAAATAAAACAAATTTTCCAATTTTTTTTCACATTTTTCTGCCTTTCTTATACTTCATCCTTATTTTTAATTATGGCAAATTTTGTTCTACACAAATTTAGACCTATCCATTCTTGAATTAACCTACGTTGTCAGCCTGTTGGGAGTAATTTTGTTTGAACATCTGGACCAACCACATGTTTCCTACTGAAAATAAATCAACATTTATGAGTTATGAGTATCAACAGAGGACTGATGAAGATTGGACTGTGTATGTTTAATGCATTATGATAAAATATCATATGAAAGTTGTGTTTGGAAAGTTTATGGAATACACTGTAAATGAGCAGTTATCTGGGTCTGTTGCAAGATAGTTTGTAGTTTCATAGCTCAGCCAGGTCTGCACTTATTAAAAGTTTGACTACTATTACAGTGCCATCTGTATACAATCAGTACTTAATTATTATTTGAAATCTCAATTTATCAAAAGAAATTACTTTTAAAAGATGCATGCCTATCTGACTAGAGGACTTTTAAAATTATTTTATTCTAGAAGTTAAAGGCAATGTAGGTGTTCTTTTAGTGGGTAACTGTGATCTCAAGTGAGCCTTCAGGCACTGCAGTGTTTTGTCCTCACATCCCCCTGAAGGATTTTCCTATATGAGACTGGGAATGGGTGCTGTGGAAATCCACTGTTCTGATTCTGTGTCACCTGAGCATTCAGGCTTACATTCAGTAACACACAGGAGTCCTTCCTGTCTGTCACATATTCAATCAATGTTCCTGTAGGAACCCTATCATTTTTATTCCTAATATACATATTTGGTAACAGCAACTAATTAATTGGGAGTCTATCAGTTACAAAACAACCTTAACGTAAGTATTATTTCCCTGCACAGAATAAAGGAAAATGAAAACAGGTAATTTGCAAACCTTTTTTTCTAAAATGTCACAGATGCAGAGACAATGATAAACAAGAATATAAAGCTCTAGCCAACATTGGTCTTAAAAGCAGACAACAGCCAAGTAAACTGGAAGAATTAAAGGAGGAAAGAAGTTCTGTGAGTGCTTGTGCAACATGGACACTTCTCACCACTTTCCTATGTTCCCGAATCAAAGTGAAGCTTTTCTATCACCCACCAATGATTTTTTTATACCTTACTCATTGCTATCACATCCACACATTGATCAAATTTAATTATTCTTTTAGGTGATAAGTTTAACTAAAACATATGGTCTAGGATGGACTGAAACTCTAACAAAAAAAAAAAATTACAGGATTTCACTGGCTATACCCATGAAGAATTCTAACAGTAAAACTGGTCTAAATCTTCTCTATAGATATAGACAACAGTTTGTACAGCAAGTTCTATTTCACAGCATTAGTGGCGGGGCTCAAAGTCTCCCCTCCTTGAAGTCTGTGATTGCATGGAAAGAGTACTTTTGTAAATAAAAACAAACAAACGTTTCTGGTTGAAGCAGTTATGTAGAAATGCTCAAAAGGCAAATAACAAAACCAAAAAAGACATGGAGAACCATCCAAAATTCAGTATTTTTAAATAAAAATCTTCTGTGTACCACCCGAAACTCTTGATTTTTGTGTACCTGACTAATGCATTTTTTATATCCTCACACTGATTATGTCTAACACATATCACAATACTCGCTCCACCTACATCTTTGGGGCTATCAAAGGGTGCAGAATGAATACTTCATAACTGTGTGCATCATGCACTGCAGATCCACATTATTAACTGAATCATAAAAGGCAATTAGAACATCAGTGAAGGAACTCAGAGGTAACATATTCCATCTCCTTTTTTAGTGAACTGTTTGAACACCAGAGAGTTCCTATTGTAAAGTTAGAGAGAGAGAACTGGGCTTTTATTGAATACAGCTTTTCAAGACAAATTCAGAAATGACTTGGAATTAACATGTATCACCGAGCTTTTCAACTTTTTCCATCCACTTCAGTGCATACTTTTCACTATGGGCATTGTCAGACTAGCAGTTCTCACGGCATCTTGCTGAGGTCAGGGGACATCATTTACCTATTTCACCCTCCCTAATGCCACCGTGAGCAGCCTGCAGCCAAAACTGCAGCTCAACCTGGCTCTAACTCTTAGCCTGCTTCTGGTTTACAGAGCAGATATACACTGAAAGAGGACCTAAATGTGTTGAAATTATGAATCTGCATCAACCACAGTATTTTTAGTTCTGACTCAAGCACTTTGTACTTACACGTAGCACTACTACTTTGACTGCTTCAACCCAGCTGTCTAATCTAAGATTACAAGCTAGGCCCTCTGTAGTTATCTCCAGTTACTGGAGAGTCTATTCCCTAGTCTCTTCATACAATGTATCCTAGACTTTTAGCGCTTTTAGGCTTTTAGAGGTGCATGTCTCTCTCCACTGAGAGAAGAGGAGGAACTGCAGGGCCAGCTTGCAGTAATAGCCAATGTAAGCAACATAAATAGCATCCTTCATGCTTAAACTGAATCATTGCATTCCAAAACATCAAAATACTGGAAACAAGAAAGCAATTCCAAGAAAACTGTAAATGAAATGTACTGCATTAGAAAAAAGTTTAGATGTAAGCTGTGAGTTTAGACTTTCCTGAATTTGATGCTTCAGGCAACCCGTATGCACTGTTTCTCAAGAAAATCCTTTGTCTTTACAAAAACAATTATCAGCACTGGCGACTGCAGCAGAGTTTGCCCTTTCCTAGATATTTGTATTAATTATGCTTTGAAGGTGCTGAATTAATCCATTCTGTGAAATACATATGAGTTAATTAAAAGGTATTTTTCTTCAAGAAGGAATGTAATTCATGATGAAATAGGAGATTAATGCTTCCTAAGTCAGAAATCCTTTGGGTGAAAATAAAATAGGTTTTGGAATAGACATGCTTTCCAATTGACCTCACTGTTTAAATATTCCTGACAGGCATCAAATTTGAAATGAGGGAGTGCAGAGCATGGTATGGACCTTTTATTATTATCCCTTGTCTAACTTTGAAGCAATAGAACAGGCAAATACATGGTACTGTACACCCAAAGAACGAGGTGCAACTCTCCAAACACCACACAGTACCAGGCACAGTGCCTGCAACACCACAAACAGGGCCACAGATGAGACAGATGAGAGTGGTTTGTATGTCACAGAAGCAGCAGATCAGGAAACTTAGATATTTACTATCCCAGTGAAAAGCCTGCATTAGAAATACCAGGGGCTTCTTAACTCTTTATGTATACATAAGCTGCTCATTTGGGTATGCAAGTAAATAAATGTATTTTCTATATAAATGCAGGTGAAAAACCTCCAGACTTGGGCTGTATGGAAAAAAAAAAAGTATTCTCAAGCTGTCCAGTGTAAAACTTATAGTGACAGGAACTAGTAAGTGTCAGTTTACTAACAAAGCACCTCATCACTTTGAAAGGTGCCAGCAACAAATAGCAGTATACTCATGGAGGTGGGATGAGGAATGTGCATTTCCTCAGAGGCTACAACATTAGACATTATTCCTACCACGAGTGGACAAAGGAGAACAAAAAAAGTCCTCATCGTCTATGAGGCAAAAGGGCTTCTTGGCTGGTGCAGGGCTGATAAAAAGTATTCTGAATAGCTCATTTCCCCATTCAAGGCACAAAAACTACTTGGAGACACACACTGCTCTGCACCGTGCTAAGAGACCACAGAGGGGGGTGACAAAAAATGAAATCTGATCAGATTCAGTACAAACCACAGGTCTCTGTATGTTTCCATAAAATTTTGGGCAAGACAATAACCTGGCATAAGCAGTCACTGTTCTAGTGCTTTCTAGCTAAGGAGAGAAAAGGGCTTTAGAGTAGATAAGAATTTTCCTCACTGTGCAAATGTGTCTATGCCAAGACATTATTAGGATTTGTGCTGGCCTAGCTCTATCCATCAGGACACTCAGCAGAGAAGCTCCAGGAGTAACCATGAACCAGAAATTTCTCCTACAGGCACAGTTCCATAGCAAACTGGCATTTCCAACAGAGGAATCTGATTCACTTCTTGGACATCATTTTACTGCAATGACATGAGGCACAGCCTGCCTTTATCATTACATTCATTCTGGGATCATCTTCTGGGAGCATATGAAAGTCCTGAGATTGTTGTAGCTGTGTAAGGTACCTTCAAACTTCCTCAGTCTCTCTCTACCAATTTCCTAAGGGAAGAAAGTTGCTCAGAATATGACTCAAAGTGTTCTGATGTTCTGTGTAAATGCACTTCATGGTTGCCATCCCAGGATCCTCATTTACTCCCTGTTATCCTCAGCCTCAAGTCTCCTTCCAGACCACAGTCCCTCCAGCCCTGTGGTGCAACCCAGACAGCCCCAGCACTCCTGTGGCAAACACACAGACAGCATTAGCATCCCAATACAGATATTGTTGACTCTCCAAAAGCCAGATCCTCAACAGGTGTTTCTCCTTCAATGCCACTGGAGCCACACTGATGTGTTTCACTCTAGGGATCTAATCAAAGATTTTGTTGGCTGTACCTCAAAGCTATCTCCTGCACAGAGATCTAAAATTGTGAGAAACAACTATCAGGCACATTCAAACTTCTTAGCTTTTGACTATTCCCTTTTTTCCCCCCCATTTTGGGACAAGTAAAAATTCGAAGCCTGTAGAATTTAGGCAATAATGTAATAGGAAACTGTAGCAGATATTTAATTTACTTTGAGTTAATCAGATTTAACATTTCTCCCAGAAATGCAGAGCTGCATGTTCCACCCTACAAAACAGCACTCCATTTGCCATGTGAAAAAGTTCTGAAGGAAGTCTTTGGCTTCCTACAGGTCTGGAAACTCACACTATTTCGTGCAACAGCTTATTTTCTACATGGAGTAGCCACATCTTCTCAGTACCAAAATAATCCAAATGAAAAAAGGTTACGAAAATCCAGAACAAGCAATGAGAATTGTTCATTTTTAGTTCCTCAAATTCTTTCAATAAGTCACTACTGGATAAAAGCCAAGACTACATGCCCTGTAAGAGCTGGTCTGAGTTCCACTTCAATTAGAAGTATCATCAAAAGTCTTATTCTGTTAGCACTGAAAATCTTGTATATATGAAATAACTAGAAAGAATAACTCTGTGGTAAAGGACTGGTAACAGGTGAAATGGAAAATAAGGTTACAGGTCAGCAGCAAGTATTTGAAAAGTATTTGAGAAAAGGCTTATTTATGTACTTGCTAGAATAACCTGTGTCTAAATTTAATGTTGTGTCATTAGAGCAGGTTTTATTACCCATCCTCTTCCAGTTTTCTTAGCTCTCTCATCCTACATGAGTGATTCATTTAGACTATTCTTTATGTTAAGCACTGCGTTCCAAATATGATCTATTACACAGGATTAGACACAGCCAGAGCTAAACAATTATAATCTTATAAACTTCATAAAGATGAAACCTTTGTCAATATATTTTTTTGTTACTCTCTGTCTCCAAGTCAGTGTCAAGATTGCAGAGAAGGCTGGTTCTAACTCTCTGCCCAAAAACGTGCTTTGTTATTATCTGACCTGCCAGGAACCAGCAGGTCAAATAATCAGCAGTGTTGTTATTTATACAATACTAAATTATAACCAAGTCTTGTTTTGATTCACATAGTGGGACACAGACAATACTTGTAGTATTATCATCCTGTGACAATGCTTTTACTGAACTGCATGTTGATAAAACAACTCACTTGACCATAACAAAAAAAATTCACTTATGTCATGTACAAAAGCTCATAACTGTATTTCTGCCAATTGGATAAGCATGACTAAACTCTTAAAACTATTCAGCTAGATCATTTAGAGCTGCCTGGGAATATGAGTTATTAGACTAATTGGTGCACTAATCCTATGCATCAGAACATAACAGTAAAGAAATTAATTTTTAATGCTACAAATTGATTATTAAACATCATACAGAAACAGCAAGAGATATATCTCAAAACACATTCTATGAACATATTACTTCACTCAAAACTTAACTTTTAAGGTTTACAATTCGCTATGATTTTTAATGCTTAAGAAAATTAGTAAATACATCTTCAAAGTATACTGCAGATGTTCTTGGGATTAAACTTCCCTAAAGATAGCATGACATAAGGACAAACACAGTAGTTTCAAGTGCTCAACAACAGCCAGGTACTGTAGTCAGAAGTAGCATTTGTTAACATATGTTATCAATGTAGAAGGTGACACTTATGTAGAAATCTCTTACCTGACTTGGTTGAGTCTCTCCTGATAAGGTTTGTTCTGTGAAAGATGCAAGTCTTTATGTATAAATCAGAAGCAAAGGTGTGCTTGGCACATCCAGTTTTCAGCAATGCTCAAGTGTGATATGTGTAAGTATCAAAGTAGCTCAGACCATATTAATTGGAAACAGAGTCACTGCTTGCAAGGTTGCTGATGCTGCTCCTTCTGCTTTGTGCCTGTACAGAGAGCTAATATATGAATAAGGCAGAGAACAAATCCCTTTCTCTCTCTTTCTCTCTTTACCTTTCCTTCTTTCTCTTAAATGGTGAGTTAGAGTTCAGTTTATTCTGCAGACGACGGCAGAGTACAGGCTGACAGTGTTGTTTCCTCCCCTGCCGAGACACACTGAATGTGTTGTGAATAAAGACAAAGCCCTCTACCAGTGCACCACATCACTCTGTAGGTAAGAGCTGCAAGGATGTGCTGTGCTGTTCCTCAGCAGGCAGACAAGCCTTAAACGCAGCCGGACAAACTCACCCTGCTTTCCTCACTGAAGACCTGCACCAATAACTTTAGTTGGGGACCACATCTCCTCTGCAAGGGGAACTCCAGCTCTGCAGCTGGCATGAGTTCTGATTTGCCTCCTGGCAATGGCTATCTATGTGGTTTTATTTTTCTACATCATAAAGGGCAATTTAGTTCCAGTTTCTCCTTATGGCTAATGGGTGACTAACTGGATGAACTGCCAGCTTTTCTTATAGTCAATTAACCCTGTAAAATCCCTACTAACACTTCAGGTTTAGGGTTTGTACTGAAATTAGGCCTAAAGCATACCTGCCAAATAGTTTTGCACATGAATAGCAGTGCTTTCCTCTCTACCCCCCGCCCTCCCTTTTCTTTTCCACTGTAAGTAAAATATTCCTAGGTCAAATAGTTAACTAGTGGAAACTAGCAATGTTTCCATGGGAAAAATAGAGTGAAGATGACAGTAAACAGGAAGGAAAACTACCTAGTTCCCAAACAGTATGTAAACTGACCAATTTCAAAAGCCCTACTGAATACATGGGAAAGGTATGCTGGTTTGAGTTCACAAACAATGGACTTGAAGCTATATTTACTTTCCATGCTCCTGTCTGTGAATACTGAACACTAGAAGGTGGGGAAGTCTTAAAGCAAAGTTTTTAAAAACAAATTGCAATTTTTAATATTGCAGTTTTCAACTATGCATATATATGGCTATATGCAAACCTATGCTTTAGTGCCCAATATGAAACCCTATCAGCCTCCTTCCTTGATGGTGAAGGCAGAAAAACAAACAAAAAACCAAACATAAACCTTTTTCTTTTAATATGGTTAAAGTAATAGTTATTGAAAAGAACCTTCTCCCTACCCACTTCCCTGAAAATGACAAGAATTTCTTCATCAAATATTCCCCCATTAGTGGCTGTGAAATCTGGAAACCTCAAAGTCCTTTGAGAACTAAGGTGCTTTGACTGTGGGGAGAAAGGGTACGTTAGGGAAGAGAAGACACGATAAGCAATTCCTGACAGCATCTCTACTGCCCTGCAGAAGCTATATTGGGTGGTAGACAGTTATGGAGCCACAAAACATCATGTGGGAACGTTGAAACTGGACAAAACTCTTGACTTTGCAGCAAAATGACTCTGGGGTGTCAGATTTTTGTAGCAGCAATGGCTGAGGAATGAAGCTATTCATCTCATGTCCACACAATAACTTCCACAGTCTTGTCATAGAGCAATAATGACCATCTATCGTGTCAAATAAAGACCTCTGCTGCAGCATGCCCTGTGCACTTTTCATTGCTAATGAAAGTGAATAAATTTCTCATCAGTTCCATTTCTGGTCACCTTGAGATCTAGGTTTGACTAACAGGGAAATTATTGTGACATTTCAGCACTCTTGTCAAATTTTGTATTGTATGAAAACATAACTAGCAGAAACATGATAGCAAGTGCTATACACTGACACATGCAATTTTTCCCAGCCTGGTATTTACGCTGAATGTGATCCAGCTGTTGATCACATTGCCACTGTTTTAGGTGAACTTTAGTAACAAGGAAACAAAAATAGCACGTGGCAGCCTGTGCCAGTTTTGTGTTCGTGTCTAGAACAAAGAATATCAGGGACAAGAAAGTTTTTACGGTAGTTATCTACTCATTTTCCCAAGGATGCTGTTAACAAGTTTGTTGCATCTACTAATGGGAAACATGATTTTATAAGGAAATTGCTATTCCTATGGGAAATATTGAGCACTTGGCAGTCAGCTGTATGTTTAAGAAGTTAAATTGTTTGAGCGGGCTTGAGCATTAGCACTTGTAGTGAAGACTTTTTGCTTCCTCCTTCCTATGAGCAAAATATCCTGAAGCCTGGACCAGTGATCTTTTTCTTTTCTACTGCTGTGTAGCAGCAGTTACAGTGTAACATGATAATAAATTTCTCTGGGAAGAAAAGATGAACATAAAAAAGATGAAGGTCCTTCTAATGCCTCATTTCCAGGAGGAAGAGGAAGCTCTCAGTTCCCACCGGCTTTCACAGAAATGCGCTACTTGGCACCTTAGAGCCTTGCTGAGCAACTGCAGAATCCCAGCCAGAGCAGAAACAGACTTAAGTCATAAAACACCATTAATCCTGTATTTACATAGTCAATATCCCAAGGGTTGCAGATAAAACTGCAGGAAAAATAAACAAGAGATTATTAAAACCACTACTTTATAATTTAGTCTATGCCTTCATTATTTTATATAAGTGTTTCCTGCTTTTTATTATCATATTAATATCTGAGTTTAAAAATAAAATACATCAAATCCAGTGGCACAGAACAACAGAAAAAATTCAAACTCCTCCTGGAATTTCTTTTATTCTGTATGACAAGCTAAAAGGAATAAATCCATTATCTGCTACAGAGCAAAGTACCCAGTCCTGAGCAGCATAAATACCCTATTTGTGAACAGTCAGAGCCATAAAATTATCTGCGCAAAAATTTTCAAGAAAAGAAGCCATCACTAATACTAGAGGCATTTCACAAAAAAAAAATATTTTTGGCAGGCACTGGAAGAAGCTCTTCTAATCACCCATCTACTAATTCTTTACAAAATAAGACCAATAACATAATGACCAATTACTGAACAAAGAGAGGATTCCTTTTAAGAGACCTAGAGAAAGAATGGAAAAAATTCTAAACTCGGTCAGTTGCTAAAGAGCAAACAACTTTATACTCACAAACTACTGTACTAAAAAACCCATAACAAAACCAAAAACTAAAATCTGCTCATACTATTTCTATATTAAGGTTACTCATGTCATAAATTCTGTGAGTGTGAGAGCACCATTGTTTTCTCCTGTGAAAATTCTGGTAGTTTTGCCAAATTACTGTGCAGGGCTGTCTGATCTGTGGCTTCCTGTGGCTGGGACTCGTATATCTCAAACTTTTAGCAAAAGAGCCATGAGATACAGCTTCTTCCATTTGCAAGGCACTGTTTCAATATGAAATAGTGCCTGTAGAATTCAAATCACTATTAAGTTATTGTAGAATGAGGACAAGATGATCTCAAGATATTCCTCGATGACCTACATTGCAAAGGAGATACTAAGTTAGAACCTGTGGGGAATTAATGAACAAAAATGACTGTGAATTAAACTTTGGCGTTAATTTGTTTTAAATGGTAACCAAGAAGACGGGTTTTGTTGGCTTGGGTGTTTTTGGTTTTGATTTAGTTCTAAGAGTGGGCCGTGTCATCTTAAAATTCAACTCTAATTCTGCTGATGGTGAGGATGTGCAATTGGTCAAAGTTAATTGAGACAAGGTATCTTAAACTTGCTAACACAGTAACCTTAATGAATAGCTGGTGATAACATATCACCTCTATCACTGACCTATTTTTTCATATCACAAACACAATCATACCTTTTATCTTTTGAAGTTTGCCCATGATCAGCAGCAGTATGACAATAAACAGGACAGCTTCCAAATCCCCATGCTGGATAAATCCTTTCTTTCTAATCAGATGCTCTCACATGAAAGAATGATGCTGCATATATTAATTGCATATTCCATTAGATCTTCACCTTTATCTACTGCAGCACTACAGCCCCTACCAGTTTTTTAGTATTCCTGCATTTATAAATGTAAAATGTTTCTTTATAGTTATTCTTTCACTTGTACATCACCATCATATAGAAGGACTATGAAGAGAGAGTGTGAGTAACAGCAGAGTAGAAGGAAAGGAATACAGTCCTATTTATTACTAGTTAAGGTACCCCCAGCTGTTTTGCTAGACTCTGATCTGCACTGCCTCCATGTCAGCTCAGAAGCTAATTAACTGACTCCATGTGACTTCTGACAGGTATGAGTAGTTTACTGATTTGTGTGTCGATGAAAAAAAGGCCTGACAGTACTCTAAACTTTCAGAGCTGAAGAGTTACTGAAAATGAAGTCAAACTCAGGGCAGGCAGACAGGAAGTTCCCTTTCTTCTTTTCAGCTTTACTGTGAGTACTGCCCCAGAAAATATCTCTGGGTTATCTGATGCAGGCCAGCAATCTTGCCATCACAGTTCCAGAATGGCAAATATTACTGAAGACTCTGGGTTCCTGAGTAATCAAAACATGGAAATGCTTGCAGATTTAAGGACCAGATTAAGCCATATCCATTGTTTCCCAGAGATGGTTAGTGTTGGAGATGCTCTCATTGAGGACTTGGGGTACTCTACACCAATCAGAGCTGTTGCTACGTTTAGTCAGTATCTGGATCAAAATAGAAAACCTTCAGGAGGAGGTTTAATTTCCTCTTTCAACAATCCCTTTTTGCCCTGTTCATTCATGGATATTTTAGTTCTTTTCATAAGCATAGAGGTCATTCTTCAACAAAATAGAAAACACAACCAGTGCACAATCTTTTGTCAGATTTTATGTTTGTTAGATTTGTAAGGGATATATAAGACATAGTTGGATGGAAGAGTCTTAAATTGTTAGTTTAGGAATGATTGCTTATCTACAGAGAGAGAGAGAGAGAGAGACAAAATTCTGGCCAAACCCTGCATACTTTTTGTATATTAAATATTCTGTGGCTTAAAAGGGTATTTGGATGGATGAAGAAAAAAGAATAAGTCCTTTCTTTTGTGCATTTAGTGATCCATACAACCTACTGTATCTGGCTTTTCAAATCTGCTCTACAACTAAATATTTTTCACTTATAGCACAGAAAGTTTTTTATAAACCAAAGGGTATTAAATGACCAACCTCATATATTTCAATAGTCAAAAGCATAGCAACTGTCTAAATTACACTTGGTATACTTCAAATATTAAGGTACCGAATTTGAATGATAGCTTGAAAATTACTAAGGATGGAAAAATCTGAAATTTAGTGTAGAGAAAGTTGACAGCAATTCTCTCTATACTGTTTTTCAGCAGAAAGGAAGGCAAATACATTAGGTATAATAAAATGTTTCTTAATGAAAAAAGACAGAAATTTGTCATTTTCTTTTGTGGTGCTCCCTTTTAATAATGAACAATGCATTTGACAGAAAAAAAGAGAATGTGTTGGGGGAGAAAGACTATGCAAGTAAATTTTTACAATTACGTAGGTTGGTGGATAACATTGTAATAGCTTGGTTATTCCTAGAGTGTAAAAGAAGAAAATCAAGATCAATTCTGCCTTTGAGCTACTGGGATCCTTTACATGCATGAAATGCTAAATGCACTCATTATACATCATTATTTCATTACTATCTAAATCATCTGTGTATTAGCTCAGATAACTGTGCACCCAAGGGAGTACTGTAGCTTTTGGGGACTTCTGACATTTCGTACTCAAAATAAAAAAGTGAAGAAAAGCAACAGACCTGTACTCACATATCTGCAGAGAGAACAAGAAAACAGTGTTGCCTTTAGTCTGAAAATGCAAATAAACCCTTGTTTGTAAAGAAGAAAGAGATGGAGATTAATTTGCAGCTGCAAACTTCAGGTGACCTTGGCATATCTAAAATTAGGGATGATTCAGAATCAAAAGTCTGTACAATCAAATAGGAAGAAAATTAGCCACAAAATCCCAACTGTTGGAAGAGTGTGTGTGAAGTCCTACAACAAAGGAAAACAAAGCCACAATGTTCGGTATCTTCATGAAACTATATATTCTGTTGAGGAAGCTTGTGCAATTCAAAAGAAAAATAAACACTTAAAATTACGTGCAACCTTATCTGAGGCAATTTAACACACCTCCTTTACAGCATTTGGAAAGTGATATTCAAAGGTGCCCAGACATAACTTTAGAAGAGAATAGGTCTGAAAGGCATCCTTCCTGTGGAATCCTGCAGTGGCCCAAGATAGCTTAGAGAGGTTTAATTTAAACCTCTGTGCATCAGCATTAGTTAATCTGGCCATTAAACTTTAGAGTTATCCACTTCTGAGTAGCTCTGCTCTTTAGGTGATGTAATAAATCAAACCATGCCTCGCTAATGGAAAGCTAATGATAGCAGGTTAACCCCTTTTTTCCACCTGGATTTCCCTGGTGCTTGTGTCCAATCAGGCTGTCAGCTCTACTATTACCCAGGAGATGAATCCAGTCATTTGGACAGTCCATCCCTGCTCTCAGCCTTTCATTAGTTTTCAGTACCTTCTACAGAGCTTCCCAATTTTATCACCAGTAGAATATACTGAAACCCATCCCTCAATTTAGCAAGGGGTAGTATCAAAGCAACTAATCTTGGGTGTCAGGCCAACAATTTGGAATGTTCAGGCCAGCTGACAAACAATTTCTCAAAATTCCTCCAGTGTTTTAGGCTAAATTTAAGCTTTTGAAACAGAAACAGTCAACTGTTTCTATGCACAGGGTAGTATAGACAGAAAAATTTTAACATATGTGTTTGCCTTACTCTCTTACTGTTTTGTTTCCCGGGGAAGAACTTTGGCTCGAAGTTGCTGAGCGGCAAATTTAGTGAGCAAGACACTGAGTGGATGTTTCATTGCTACCCAGGGCCAACCCACCACACAAAAAACTGTGTCCTCACCTTTCTCACCAGCTTTTTCTCTTATCCAGTAGACACTATTGTCTGACACCTTTGTGCTGAATTTTGAACAGAACCAACAAGCATGATAAGAAAATTGATATTTCTAATCAATTCTAATCAATTTTCTAATAGTGTTTTAGACAGTCACCTTTAATCCACCCAGAAACATCCAAATAACAATAATTGATGAGTTAACCAATCATTGCTTAAGAAACTATTGACATGGGTTATCCAGCCACAAATTTCCCTCCTGATTAGAGTGGGAACTTCAAACATTTTGAGTCTTTGACTGTCAGATTCCAAACTAATATCCTCCTGAAAGTGTCAGGAACACTAAACACTAAATCCTTTTCTTATTCCTTGATATTCTCAGCTGATAGGATTCATCTTAATTTCATTTCCTAGCTGATGAGGTTCAGCAGTAGGATGTATGTCTGGGTAGATCACAGATCGGTCCTGATTGCTCTGCATTACATACATTTGCTTATTCAATGACATAGATTCAAGAAAACCGTGACAATTCTAACCAGAAGCCTTCTAAAAAGAGAGGAATTCTATCTTTTTGCTCCCACATCCACCCCGCCCCTCTGCCCCCCCTTTCAAAAAAAAAAGGTTTGGGTTCACTTTTCCTGGCTATAGATGATTTCATAAATTTAATTTTCATAAATAGGTGCCCAAAAAATGCACATGAAGAAAAAAGGAGCTCTCTCTTTCTCACCCTGTGTTACGATCCGGTTTAAACCCAGAAGAGCAAAGCAAGCTAAGTCTCTGTGCATAAACCGTAAAGAACTTGGAAGGTTCAAAATATTCCTAGAAACGAGATTAAAACCAAACGAGGTTAGATGTTCGTGCAAAAAAAATGGATGTATTTAATAGTAAAAGAGGCAAAGAGAAGGGAAGAGAAAAGAAAGAGAGAAAGAAATAGAAAAAAGACGTGTGCGTGGGGGGTGGGAGAACAGGGAGAGGTGACAGGGGTTAGGTGGAAGCGTATCACCCATCTGAGGATCCCAACAACGTCTCATTGCTCCCTTCCATCTGGTCTGCTGGTGGTGAGGGTCCCCTGTCACCGCCGTGGCCACGCTGCTACATGCTGCCACACGCCAAAGAGTACAGAATCCCGTGGATTAATAGACACTTTGGGCCAGGTGGGAACGCCCATGTGCCTCCTCTTGCAGGAGCTAGCTTGACACTGTCCCTTGCAACACTGAGGGTCTGTTGCATCATCTCTGGTGCTCTGTGCAGGGCCTGGGGACCCCTTTGAGGGGGCCCCTGTGATGGGTCATGTCACCCCCTTCTGCTGTGGATAAGCTTCCCCCTCCCGGTGAGGACCCCTCAGCTGGGCTCTGCACAGTGGAGGATGGGCAGTCACTGCATCTCTGACCAGAGGCCTTTCCAAGATACCCAAAGCCTGTCCTCCCTCCACCCCTTGGTGCGAGAGTTTGTGCAAGCCTGGCAGCTGACAGCCTTGGGGCTGTGGTCCTCATCTTGGAGGTGTTAAGCCTGTGCTCAGTGAATGTCCCCAGCCCTGAGTTGTTACTTTATCTTATCTTCATCATCGAGCAACGTCAGGCCTCAGGGCCCATTCAGGGTGTGGTAGTCTTCTCTGCAGCTTTTGTAATACAGTTTTAGAAGTCTTTTAAGAAAATGTTTAAGTCATAAAATATAATATTTCAGTCTCTGACAACCTGCATAGCCACCACTTTCCTGTGTAGAGGCTGCTAGAATCCAGGGAGCACTTTGAATGTGCTTTGTCTCTTCTCTCACTGAGGAGAGGGAGCAATAGCTAAAGTCTAAGACTGAAAAACAGCTTGACTCTAGACAGCAATAACAGTATGAAAATGTGGTTTGCTTTTTTTTTTTTCATTGCAAATGAAATGTTTTGGAGCAGATTATGGTGGGTGTATGGTAATACATTCATCTACTGCAAGAACACAGCAGCAGGAGACCTAAATGTCTTTACTCCTGTCAGCTTTCCTGAAATGCACTGTGCACAGCAAAAACCAATTCCATATTGGATGATGGAAGAGGAAGCCCCCTGAGAGCTTGGGGTGTCACACAGCCAATAACTGTACAGGCCTAAGGTGCACAAAGAATGGTGTGGGTGGGGAAAAACCTGACAACACTTCCCTGTACAGATGGTTCTGAAAAACACTCGCATGGATTGAAAAAGCTCAGCCAACACAGCATGGGCAGCATGACATCTCTGTGGATAGTGTTTAATCTTTCTTTGTTTCCTTGGTTTCCTTTGATGTAAAATGGTCTGATGGCATCAGAGCAGTCCTTACCACTCTCCGTGGTTTTAGCTCTGGATAGCACAGGGGACATGATGCAGGGAAGAAAACCGAAGAGCCTTGCTCTTCTTTTAGTTCTTTAGATTTCTTTGGGCCACTCTCACAAAAAAAAAAAAAAAATGTAGCTCTAGCCTTTATTCGGAGAAGGCAGAATCACAGTCAGAGAAAAAGATGGCTCCTGAATATTTCCTCTCCAGGTGAGAGCAAGTGTCAAGAGGTAAGGCTGACTCAACCCTCCGCACAGCTGTAACAAACACACCAGAAATCATTCTAGTCTTTTGCATGCTCCATGAGCTGGGGAACAGCTGTATGTTACTAGTGTTCCAGCCACCACATCTGTCACACATAAATACATAACAGCAACTACATTCATAATCATATAAGTAAAAACTGACATGCTTTTAATTACCTTGTTTTCAGTTGTTTATATTTCGTAACTTGAGCTGTTTGCAATAACATCATTTACAGGAGTCTGCCCCTCAGGGAATTTATCAGAAAAATTATCTCCCTTAGTAGGTTTTCCAGACACTCACACTGGAACCTGTAAAAATAAAGGACTGTAGGGAATAAATATAAATCAAATGTGGAACCCTAATGGTTGGTTTTGGAAAGTGGGAGGAACAAGGATGCAGTGGAGAGCCATTAGGATGAGATTTGAAACAGAACAGAAACTGAAGGTTTTAACTTAAATGTCAGAATCAAGAAAAAGATGTGTAAGGGAATAAATTTGAGGAGATATAAACTGATAGATGAAATCAACTTTGGTAACAGGAGACAGAAGAAGGATATCAGAGAGATTTTGAGGACCAGCGTAGAAAGCAAAAGTATCTACAAAAGATCTTCCCCTCACTGTTAGAAACTACCTGTGAAACCCAGTGCTGTAATTTCTCAGTATTTTCTTGAAAGGATGACAAAATTTGGTTTGTTGTGCTAATGCATAACTACACATTATAGTCCTCAATTTTTTCTTGCCTTATTGAATGCACAAGACAAACCTGATTTGGGTTTCTGTCAGGAGGCTGTTAGAAAATAAGAATGGATTTATTAGGTCAGATGAGAAGTGTAATCTGTTATCCTGTCTCAGCATGGAAAACCTTTTATAAGTGAGGGAAAAGCATAAAACAAGCAAATATAGATAATACTTCTGCAATTATAATGTCCCAACCCCTTGACATAGAGTTTGCATCTGCATCATGGTGTTTAATAGCCCTTGATGAGTCCATTATTTTCTCTAATTGCTAAATGCTCTTTTTATACTTTTGATACATATAAAATCCCGAGTTACACACTTGAATTATGCATGGCATGTAAAACACAGCATTTTGGTTCAAATTTGCTTTATAAGTGTTTCAGTGGTTGCCCATTGGCTCTTCTGTTACAAGAGGTGATGAATAATCAGTCCTTATTTGCATTCATTTGGAGACCTTTATTGTGTACTTGGTTCAGTTGTTTCTTTTCCAAGTTCTAGTCCATTTAACTTTTCCACACAGGGAATTCATCCCAATCTTCTTGTCATTTCATTATTCTTCTCCATCTCTTTTCCAGGTCTGAAATATCCTTGCCAAATTAAAGAGGGAGAGCACCTTCTAAAAATGTGTCTTCCCTTTTCAGTTATTTTTTAATTAGGTGGGCACTTTTGCAGAATAATCCATAATTTCCCAAGATCTCTGAATAATGCAGTGAAAACAACAGCATTTCTGAAGTTACATACAGGTATCATTTCAGAATTAGAAACACTGAAATTTATCTGCCATTTTTTGCATAGCGACTCATAGCAGCAAGGTCTAGTTTCATTGTTACTGAATGTTATTTTATATTTTTGAACTTTACCACCTTGCTATTTGTTCCCTGAAAATGTAGGATAAAGATGATTTTTAATGATTAAAGATGATTTTTAATGATTTATCAATGATTTTTTACAAGACCACCTGAAATCTTCCTCAAATGTCCATAGCCTTTCCTTTTGTTTTGATCAGGCATTACTCTATAGGAGCAATGACTCTTTTGACATTACAGCTTGATTTAAAGCACATAGCAAAAATATTTATCATAAGTTTTGGAAAAATCTGCATATGGTACACCAGCCAAGTCATTCTTACCCACACGTCTTTTGGCTGCTCTGAAAATTCCTACTATGCTTATAATCATGTATTTATATGATTTCCTTCGACAAAGCCATGTAAACTTCTTTCCATTACTACTATTTTCTCCCTTATTACACATTTTTTAGTACATAAGACATGCTCAATGATTACATACATGGTCCTTTTTAAATTCTATTTGTAGAAACTGTAGAGTGTAGAATAAAAAAGATGGAGATTTCAGGAAAAAGAGGAGTACTAATCAGAGGAACTGAGATATTTTATCTTTTCTGACAGTCTGCCCACAACCTTGGTGGGAGAGATTAGTTCCATTTGTTCAAACTGTTCAGAAACTGCACAACTCATCTGAAGGCTTTCTACCCTCATGGAAATAGTTCAACACCCAAATTCTGTGCACATTTTCTGGTAGTGACAGGCACATCAAAGATAATGGGAGATGAGTTCTAAGTATACAAATTGCTATGTAATGCTAAATATTTGGGGCAGACAGAAGAAAGGTGATAAATGTCTGAAATAGAACACCTGTAGTGAGTTCTGGCATTAATCTCTCTGTACTTTCATTCCCAACTCAAAAGACAGATAATGCGAATACCATTCATCTCAAAGCTGTTTTATGAAAGTTCATTAATGTTTTTGAAGCACTTACATACCATAGTGATAAATACAACAAACACCATTTAGAAGCCCATGAGAAAATTAGGAGCTTGGACTTGGGAGCTGCATTCGAACAGTGGGCAATAAATATAACATGAGACAGAAAGTGAACTTCAAGGACAAAAAGATATAGATCAAAAACTTCCTCTTCTGTTTCACTAAATTAAACAGGTTTATAAAAGAAGTAACTGAATACTATAGGATTTAGAAGTTCCAAAGAAAAGATATACAACTCTAGTTCAGACACTCATGAATTTTTGAAGGCTGGACTAAAAGACAGCAGTGATGTCCCCAGAACATCATTTTGTATAAACACAATGCACAAACTGCACGCTCCTCCTTCTAATTGCAATGTTCAGTTTACAAGTGCAGATAGATGAATGTAGTCTCATACTAATTATTTCAGGACAAATACTGGAGTCTGACTCATTAATCAGATAAAACTTTCACTGGTTTTAAGTTGGCTCTTTGCTTCTACAGCCTGCAGTTTGCAGCCAATCCTGTGTTAGTTTTCTTTTGTCTCAGACTTCCCAAGGACATGGAGATATGGTTTATACAGTAGAGAATTGGACATAATTTTTATCAATTCAAGCATTTTGAATAGATAATTCTTTGCTCTGCTCCCTAGGCATTATTCAACTTTTAATTGGTACATCTGCAACTCTTTCAGCTGGACACATTCACCTTTGGTTTAACTGCTACATAACAAATAAGGCAGACTGACTGCCCAACCGATTTTTGCCTACTATGCTAAATCAAGGGCTGCTTTGTGCATTTTAGGAAGCTTTTCACAGGAGGCAGGAAGCATTGCACACATCTGCCCATGCACAATGCCTCTGCTCCTGTTGTCTTTCAGCAGGTGCTTCACATATTTCCTTTCATACCTGACTAGATTTGCTGGCTGGTGAGCACTTAGAATCAGGACTATGTCTTTAACCTATCATTTTTGTGAAGCCCTGTGGCTGTTGTAATAAAAGGAAAAATATGTGTTGAACAGAAGTGTCTAGCCAAGCAGAAGAAAACAGGTGGTTTCAAGCACTTGCGAGAAAAACAGGGAGGACAAAATTCATTAAAAAATACCCCAAAACCTTAAAAAGACATGACACAATCATCTCCCTGTCATTCCACAGCTCAGTGGAGACCTGTATATTCTTTTTAGTTCTACAAGAGCAGTTTGAACCTGTATGCAAGACAGGATCAGCTCAGCATTTTCAAACTTGCCTGTTAAGAGAGTTTCACTTTGCTATGCCTTGACACAATATGCAGGAACATAAATGAACCTTCCCTCTTCTGACTGCAGAACTCCAGCTACATGGGCAGATATCCAGCAAGAAAAATAAAAATAATAACTACTTAGACAGTTGCTGCAAAAAGGCAGCACCTCCAAGATGTGAAACTGAGAAGACTTTCAGACCAGTGCCAAGACCCCTCTGCAAACTGGAGCTGAACTCAATATGGTGTGAACATTATCAGGTTCCCAACAATGTCATCAGTCATCCAACAATGAACTCTTCAAGGAGTTCCAGCTCTCACCTCAACATGATAGAGAGTAATTGAATAAACTCCTTCTAAAGTAAAGCTGAGCATTGCATCACCAAACCAATAACTTAGAGAGAAATTCAAAATCTGCCAGAAAAATTTCCAGATGAAGTACTGATCCCACAGGTAAGTTACAAACCACTCTGAAATGCTCATTTGGAATATCAAAGAGACAAATTTCAGGGTCTTTGCTCACCACCAGTTGTGCCCTGTGGCCTCAAAAATTCCCTCTGGTGCGTTTAGTAATGTAATACATCAAGTGCAATATAGATATTGAACACTGGAGTCCCAGTGGAAGACTGATCTCTATTTTCTGACCCACCAAAAGGACAGAGATGAGATGTACGAGTATTATTTCATAGCTGTGAACAGTACCCCTGACTGCAAATATTGCTACATATTTCATTCACACACCAAATTTTAATTTCTTTTTTAAAAAGAGAAAGAAATAAATTTTCTTTTGTGCAGTCACCTAAATTTAAGACACAGAGATAGATGCCTAAAACAGAAATCAGCAGACACCGTCTGTAGTTTAAATTGTCTCCTGACCGCTTCGTGGAGGTCAAATAAATCCTTATTGCCAACTGTCACCCCAACACACTCACTGTTATTCAACCTGATGTTCCAAACCTTATCATGGCTGCAGGGAAGTGCTATCAGCATGGGTATAATCAGAGAATCTTAAGAGTGAAGCATCTGTTCATAAAGGCTCCACAAAGAAGCTTTTCCTAAAATTCTCTTTAAAGCAGTCCTGCCCTCCTTACTCAAGCACAGCATTGCCAGTCAGCTGCAGATTAAATGAGGTTGCACCACATGGAAACAGGGACAAATGGAACGTGATCCCTACCACCACATGAACATAACAGAGAGGGCAAAAAGCACAACACAAATATTTCACTGCTATGTTTCACTTGCAACCATTTCATTCAACTCACCAGGACAGATTATACACACACATGCAAGAAAAGAGGGAACAAATGATTTCATTTAGCAGATTCTGTTCACATTCTCAGCTTACAACGCATTATTTCATCTAAGGCTTTTTAAAAAAACAAAATCCTACAGCAGGTCAATCAAGAAATCTTTGCATTCTGCTGTCATTGTTTTCAACTGTTTAAAAGGAAAAGAAAATATCCAATGCCAGTCAATCTAATTTTCTGTTCAAACTGAACTGTAGTATGGAGCAGCACTGCTATTCCTGTCAATTACCTTTTCTAACCCGAAGAAAAGCAAAAGTTACTGAATGACACCAAGGAAAATTACTTACATTCTATCCTCACAATCCAAAGGGCTTTGAGAGTTTAAAGTATCAAATTAGTGTCAACTTGAGGTATTTCTAAGAAGTAGGCAAAGGAAAAAAAAGCAACCAAAAACACTCAAGATTACCTGCCTTCATTTTAGATGTGGCCCACAGCGAATTCCTAATCATAGGCACTGCCTGCCAAGACACATTATGTCCAAGCCCATATTCTTTTTTAATTATATGAATGAATAATCTTGCTTCACTTGAACTTGAAAAGGTAGGGATTTAAATATCAAACAAAAAAATACAGTTTTAACTTCATATTGTCTGAAACAAATATTTCTTTTCTGACAAAGGAAGATGAGTTGAGAGTTCCTGAACCGTTTTGTCTTTCCTCCATGGGCACCTACCAACTCATTCACCTTTTCAATAATTCACGTTGTGAATCTCCAGGGAAAGTGATGAACCAATTCTTCTAAGTTTAATAAAATAATTGTAGCCAATAAAGGACAAATATGATATTATCTATTTTATACATAAATGTGCTATATATAAAGCCATAAACTCTAAAATTGAGAAAATAGTTTAATCCAGTCACCCTGAAATAACATTTGGGCCACATATATTCTGCCCATGTCTGCAAGTTTACTATTTATTATTTTAAAGTGTCAGCTTGTCTTGTCGATCCTGATTGTCAGAATCAACTCTGAAATTCTTGCAGCATCTCACTCATTGCTTAGGCCCATTTTGCAAAGTTTAAGCTCCTAAGACTATTTGTGGAGCAGATACTGCAGTCATTACTCAGCTGATTTCTGCACGGTGGATAAAAGGCCTGGCTGCAATGAGAGCTCTGACTCAGTCCTCTGAACAAGCCAGCCCAGCTGCAGAGCTGATGTGAGCACTCAGTCCCTTAGCGTGGGACTGCATTGCCTTCTGTAGAAATACTCTAGCATCTCCTGAGGGTCCTCTGGTATACAAGATTTCTCTAAAAAGGAATGGTTTTCATTCTCTCAAAAGAGACAAATATGTGCATCACAGATACTCCATTAACAGTTATTTGAATAACTTAGCTCCCTATTTCATGCCTTTCACCTGACCTTGGCCCTCTGAGGCCTGCGGTATGGAAGGGCATTGGGTATCTTTAGTCCACAATTGTCCCCACAATATCTACTCAGTTCAGTCATGGGACTGAAAATTCACATTTGTTCCTCTAGATGAAATATATCCCAAGTGGAGAAGAAGTTAGTGGTATTACTGGTTTTTATTACCTCATATGCTTTACACTTAACATTATTTCTTGGTGCCCATTTCAGTGATTGATTCAATTAGGAGTGTGTACTGTGGAGCACTATTTCTGATGAGCATATTCCTGTATGAGCTGGGGAACATCTACCGAGAAATTGCCTCTGTGAGAAGAAACAGAAAACCAGTGAACACAAACACGCACAAAACCAGGAATTTTAAAGGTTATTGAATCAGTTATGCTACCTTTAAATACATATTCATGAAGACATCTGCAGGTACTGTCAAAGTCTCATGGAAATTTGGAATGTATTTTTTGACTGATTATAAGGCATATAGGTTTGAAAATGTTGAAAAATGTAAGAAGATGATAAATACAGTGAAGTGAAAAGAAAATGGCAAATCTCCTTCTGGGTCAGAGTAAGTGAGGCTGCTGAATTCTACTGCATCTCTTTCACAACCTTTCCCTGACCCTTACACAAAGGACACACCTTTGGAATAGCCACCAAATTGTCTACCTAGACACACTGGGGCTTTTATTAAATGGCTACGTGTACAGACAATACACCAGCCCTGCATTACCTGCTCTAACTAGTCTAAACAAATTTAAATGAAGCATTTCTTTTAGAAAGAGCAACTAAATATAATTTTTCTATGCTCTTAGAAGTATGGAAAAGAAAATTCCCAAAAGTAAAGACTAAGGTAAAGGTGTCCACTCCCCCCTCCCCTTTGAAATCTATCAGACAGTACAATATTCCTTTCTGCAGCCTGAATTTCCACCTACAGGGGACTTTCTTCACAGCATCATAAATTACATTTATCAGTGTGATTCCTGACCTGCAAGGCAGATCAAAATTAAATGCTTCCAAAGCTCACATTAATTAGGCCCGGAGATGCCTCCATAGGTTGTGATTTAACAAATATTCTGTACCTGCAAATAAGGTATGTGTGGGGGGAATATTGTGTTTAGGCAAGATATTTTAGCTGTCTGACAATACAGGTTGATCTGTATTAACTGCTCTCTTCTCAGAAACTGGGTGCAAGTCTGTGATGGGTTACCACAGCTACGGAAGTGAGTCTCTTGCAAAGAGGTGCTTACAGCTGCCTCTATGACTTGACAGAACCTATCAACTGGCTAGTTTGAATACTGACAATTTTTTAAGCCACTTAAAGAGCTTGACACACCTCTGTGGTCCACATTTAAGAATGGACAAACCCCGGGAAAGCCTCTCTCTCTTGCTTCTGGCCTTGGGACACGTAACTGGGCAGGGCCCGTGAGGCCCAGCGGGGCCGGGCCAGGACACAGCCGTCCTGGAGCTGTGCGGCCCTGTTCCATCTGCACCCCCCCACAGTCCTGTTACATGCAGACAGCGCGTGCGGCCCGGCCCTCCCCACTCCCCCTCCAGTTCGGCCAAGGTTCAGCTGAAGCTTCCCCACTGCCCCGAAAAGATCATGTGACCAAGAGTGATAAACGAATTCCAGCTGCGGCCCGGGTGAGGTTAACCCTTTTAGTGCTGTAAGTTTCCTCCAGAACAGATGAAGCCTGCAGACATTAATCCTCTTCCGAGTCTGAGGAAGTGGGAAGGTGAAGAAAACACCATAGAGACACCAAAGTCAGTAAAGAAGGAAGAGCTGAAACTCTGAGGGAGGAGAAAGAGGAGATGCTTAGAAGCTGAAATTCTGTTGTAAAGCTATGGTGGTGATGGACTATGATACATCAGAGTACTCGTTGTAATTTCATGAAAGCATGGGGGGTGGAGCATTCAAACTGTACTTGTGAGCAAAAGTACCTATGCTGAAACAAGCAAATGATTGTAATTGTGAGCAAAAGTACCTGTGCTGGAATAAGCAAATCCTGAAGCAGCTGTAATTTGATGAGAAGTTTGAACAGGGAGAGATGGAAGTGATGAGGACCCTTGCTCCAAATCGGAAGGAGATCTCTGTTCCTAGAGATGCTCGCAGAGATAGTCCTAAAGATGAAGATGATAAGGACCCAGGGGAGGAGGAGGGCCTCTATTCCTAGAGATGAAGATGCTCCCAGAGATGGGTGAAGAGAACCTTTGTTTCTGAACAGCTCAACCTTAAAATGGTACCCCAGTAGCTCAAGATTGGACCCTCAAAAGCAGTTGTGGAGAAAGCTGCAAGTCGGGGGAAGGGACTCTCACACGCAGGCAGAGAACCAACCTGGGCGGCTGTCTCGCTGTGACATTGAAGCCATGAGAGAACCTCTTGTGGAGATGTCTCCATAGCATGAGGAAGAGAGACTCCTCTTCTAAGTGAACTGAAAAAGGTTATTATGGAAGTGGTAAACTGACTGAAAATCTCAAGGGTTGTCTTTTTACATTGTCAGTGGGAGAAGAGTGAAAGTTGGGGGGAGGAGAAGTGTTCTGAAGATGTGGTCTGATTTTTTTTCCCCTTCCTTTTAGGTCTGTTAATAAACTTCTTTAATTCTTTTAAGTTTTGTGCCTGCTTTGCTTTCTCCTAATTCTTATCTCACAGAGGGTAAGTAAGTAAGTAATGAGTATTTTGGACCAAACCACTACACTAAATTGGTGTTTCTGCGTGGTTACAAACTGAACCCGCTACAAAGTCATGCCCTGATGCTCTGCTTCGGAAACAAAGAGAGAGCCTGCTCCTTTTCTAAAAGAAGGTTGGGCTCTAGAAGGCTGCTTATGGCCATGAGCAAGTGTGGGCAGCAATAAATCATATGGACTTATTTAGGGAATCTGTACACCTCTGGCCTTTTTCAGAAGTCTTGCACATGTTATGCAATAATTATGACCTGGCAAAGCAGGTACCAGGCCCAATTCTCAGGCAGAGGCAGCTGTAACAAAACCATATGAACAAGCTACACAGCTAAGGTGACAAAGACTTGTTATGGAAAACTAAAATAAGCACCATTTAAAACAAGTTCCTGGGCCAGGTGAAAATTACTACGGTAGAGAAAAAAAAAGAGAAAAGGTGCAACAAAAGCTCACATTCTCTGCCCTAAGCACCACCAGAAGCAAAAATCCTGGGCACTGCTTGATCATATCACTCACCGAAAGCATTTGTTAACACCTGGTATTTCATTTGCTAATGACTGGTATTCAATGCAGAGGCAGCTGACACTGCTTTATATCTTACAAACTCTTTCCTGGAAGACAACGTGCAGAACGGAGGACCCTCACCTATGATCTCCTTCAGTGCTGTTGGCCTTGCAGTGATGTGAGCAGATGGTCACTGGAGATCAGGGGCACTGTGGAACCAGGGGAGAGCTCAGCCCTGCACACCGCAGAGGCAAACTGGAGTCAGCAATTCAGTCTTTTGAAATATGAATGCTCCTTCCTCCTAAGTCTAATTACCACAGTTCAGTGGCTTAAATGAAGTGATCCAATAGGTTCAGACCTGTTTTCTAGACACCAACCTTCCAGTGAAAATATTTAATCTTCTTTATAGCCCTGTTTGTTTTCCATCTCCCTGCAAGGGTTGTAGTTTACAGAACTAAGTTCTCTGTTAGGATCCCACCAGAGGACAGGGTAAGACAGCAAGGCAAGCAGAGATTTAGGCTGCTCTGGATAGTAATGTTGCAGACCTAAGCAATGAACCAGACACAGGATATCAGAGAGACATTAGAGATCACATCTAAAATCTAAGCAACGATTTAAACTGTTTTCACACAGGTTACCACAGAATATGATACATTATTGAAATAATGTTACATTTGTAATATAAATTAGGGGAGGAAAGTATGATGAAAATCAGGGCTGATTCTAATTTCTGAATATCCTTAGGCTGAAAAGAAAAGGAGCATGAAAATTTAAATCATTATACTCACTTTTGTTGATTTTGTAGTATGCTTCTGTCAACTCAATGTATCTCCTATCTATACCACGGAAAGAAAAATAACTACTAGTTGCCCTTATTACTTTCTGAGCTTTTCTACCTTTCAGTCTTGCACTGAGCCTGTATTACCCAGGTAATTCTTGCTCAGAACGAACTCTTAGTAATAGAACATTTGTTCTACCTTCATCTATACACACAAGTATTTACCAGTAGAAAAGAACCACGTTAGTAAAGAACTATATTTTACATGTAGAATATAGTTCTTTATTTAACAGGAATGGCTTCCTTTTGTTAGCAGAAATTACATCTAATGAATGGATATTACGTAAAATGTGAAATAACATAAAATGCTAAATAACATGTTTTCTTTATTATACTCAGTGCATTCCCTACATGACTGACAAGCTGGCTGGATGCACATGAATTTGTTTATGAGAGATTACACGTATTCATGTCTGTTCACCATCCAAGATGAAATCAATTAGCCTTAACAGTAATCCTTCACCTGCCCCTGGCAGGTTTTAATTACAACAGTCGATGTTTTGGAGAAGGTACTTTGTTACCTTCTAAAATCTGAAGCCTTTGGACTTGTAACAAACTAAGTGGGAAAAATTAATTCCTTTTCCTAAAATGAAGGGAAGTGATGTTTCAATACAAAAAGAAAGCATGATAATTGCAAAATAATTAATGAAAGTAATGCTGAATGATAACAGTAGAAAAGCACAAGCATGACACAACAAAAAACTTAGATACATGGTCTTAATAGAGAGAAATTTACTCTTCTAGCAAAGGACAGAAACCTCAATCAGAAAATGAGGAGACATGTTGTTTATTTGTAGATTTTTGTTGTAGATAAAGTCAGCTGACTGAAGCTGCACTGACTTGCATCCCTCCCAAGCTAACAGTCAGAATGTATCCAGCATTTAATTGTAACATTGACAGGCACTGAGCTCATATGAGCTGCTTACCCTCCTCCTTGCACTGATGGAATTCCAGTAGATTCATTTTATAGGAGAGCAGGTATGAGCAGGAGGGATTTTTATTGCTTTCTCCATACGTTGGGTATGCTATAACCAGTACTTATTTATTCCATCAAAACACTTGGCATATTTTGAATGACGACTTGCCAGGTGTCTGAAATCTGCCAGTGCAACTCAACAAAAAAGTCTCTGCCCTCTCACCTCCATGTGGAAGATACAGAAAAAAACTGTTATGAAATGTAAAATGCTGAGCTAGGTGTGTGGCCAGAACTGGAACCCAGCTTTGTGCACAAAAAAAGTAAATCATTAGATGATTTTGAAAGAAACTAAATAGTAAATTTCTTACATTACCTATAAAAAAGAAAATTAAACTAGCAAAAATCAAAATCCATCTAACCAATCTGATTCAATTCCATTAAGATACAGGACATGTGGATTTGTGCCTTTTCTGAAGCTGAAGTTTTCTGCTGAATATTTATTTTCTCTTTCTCAACCCTCCACCTCATGATCAGAAATCACTTCTCTGTGAAGACTTAGGGAATAAGAAAATCAGTCCACAAGGCCAGTGTCTCACGTGTAGAATTGATCTACATCCTCTTCTTAGCATGTTGGCTCCATTAATTGATACAGTACTGGAAAATAACAATCCACTAATAGCTCTGAATGTGGTTTTAATGGAATAGAAATGTGGAAAGCATTACACTAATAAAAAGAAATGGAACAAGATTTATGCAGTAACAATAAATATTAAAAGGAAAGCAGAATTTAAGACCCAGTTATGATTCTGACTATTCAATACCAATCTCTTCATTTTTTTAATGAGGTCAGTTTTAACATGCCATTTGAGATACACACGCATTCCTAGGGAATGCCTATAGGGAGCTTGCAGCTGGGAATGCATGAACCAAATCAACACACAATACATCTTTTCACTTTGTTTCCCCTATTATTAGAGTCAATTCAGACTGCAAAGTTCTAAAATACATGGGATTTGGTTTTTTATTTTGTTTTGGTAGTTTTTTTAACTTATTTCATTTGAATGTGATTAGAACAATCACCACCCTTTAACCTGTTGTTAAGAAACTAATGGCAGCATTTCTTCATGCTTCTCTTTCAGGTGACTAAGCATTAAAAAAGTTAACTAGTCTGTATTTTACATTCAGCTACCTAGAAATTATGGAAGGCTATTCTAACCAGCTGGATAACAGTAGAGTGTGGGCATAAATTCATTTTCTTGGTGAAACACAGTCATCCAGCTTCATCAAGGGCACTGAGAAGAGAAACCAAACATTTCAAGCCAGATATTTGACTTCAGATCCTGATGATATATTTTTTTTAAATACAAATGGAGTTAAACTCACAAATGTTTAAAAAGGAGGTTGGAGATATATTCTACAGAAATTTAAATTAGCACTATTAGAATACAACAGTAGGTGCCCAGGACCTAGGGTTACCATACCACCAAACCTGACTTTATTTTGAGCAATATCTTGTTTCCTCAGAGGTCTAATTAAATCACTGGCACTATCATGCAAGTAAAGCTCTGCCCCCTTGATCCTCCATTACAAGATCACCAAATATTCACTTTACTAAACTGTTTTGGATGTAACATTTTTCTTCATTTCATCACTACATTTAACCTTCTAAGTTATTTAATCCTGTAAGGGTAAGAAATGAAGATAACACCTTGGCTCTAGAGATATCTCTTTAATGCATGCATGTCCTTTTAGATATATAGCCTTTGCGATACTTTATGTGTGCTAATAAATTAAGCTTCAGATCATAGAAGTACTAATAACTGCTTCTTATTTCCTTCTTTCTTCCAGATTCTACTGAAGCACCTCAACCGTTCTGTTCTTTACATATAAACACATCAGAAAAGCAACATTCTGGAATACACTAATGGAGAAATGAGGCAGAAGTGCCATGATAAAGATCATAAAACAAGTCACTGGGAAATCAGAAAACTAAGCCACATTTGCAGATCTAGTTTTTCAGCTGGCATGTAAAAGCATAGCTCTGAAGAAGTGCAACCCCAGCTGAGATGTTACCTCCCCTGAATTAACAATTTAACCCTACTCTCTACTGAATAATTGTGTAAGACATGTAAATGAAATTTGTGTCATGCTATCAAGTATTATACAATCTAGGAGGCATAATTTGAAGTGTCTTGATTTTCAACATACTGCAGTCTTCTATCAGTACTGAAAATGTGAAAAATGAGCCATTGGAGAAAAGGGATTAATATTGTCATACGAAAAAATGAATTAACCTGAAGGCCAACACAGAGTCAGAGCCCAATTTGAAAATTACTGTGCTAGTCATTCTAAGAAAAGAGACTGTACTTCAAGTAACTATTTATACAGTGCAACATTGGTACGGTCACTGGGTGGAATCTAAACAAGGATCCACGTAGTACTGTGTTTTGTCTCTCATTGTCATATTTGAAGTGAAGAGATAAGATAATACATAGATCACAATTACAGAAAGATTTAAGAACACAAGGAATTTAATGTAATTATTACTTTCAGTAGTTGGTAAGCTTTAATCTAACAGATGTTACTGTAAAATGCTACACCACGTCTATCCTTTCTCAAATTTTACATACTTTAGACTTAATGATACATGATGTCAAATCAATTTGACACCAATTCAATTTGACATCAATTAATTCTAAATGCAACAGTTTGACAAAAAAAACATAAAGTCAGAATTAACTTAAGTACAGCAATTGTAAGCATCACTGTGAAGATATGAGCTACCTACTAAATGCAATTCAAATTCAGAATATTGTTTTAGTTTCAAAAAAAAATCAATGCCTGAAATACACTGTGGATGGGCTACACTTGATGCTGTTAGTCTAAGCAGAACATGGAGTTTCCAGATCTACTGAGATATTGAATAAATTGTAAGATTTTTCCAATATATTATTGTAGAAAGGGTAATTCAAGTACACTATTTACAGGGAAATCAATAAAAACCCATTGATTTGAGAAAAATGTTTTCCATCAAAATGAGAAATGTATGACTTGAAAGAAATTTAAGAAGTTTCTTATTTCTCTCATTATCCTCCTTCTCTATTTTTCAGTCTGACAAAGGCCAATTCTAGATAACAGACAATGAAATTTCTGTATTGATAAGGAGAAAAAAAACCCTGCTATCCTTCACTGTATTTGCGTAATTACATTGTATTTTTCCCAGAAAGTCAGTATATTGCTCAAATGTAATTGCTTGAGTCTGTAAGTTTGTTTTATATTTATTAGAATCTATTATAAAAACCATTAGGTGAAATACTATAGTACCAAAGAAAAGAAAAAAACACCACCAAAACCATGATACTCTTCAATAATGAACTTATGAGAGTTGAAGGAAGTGCCTGTTCCCCTTTTCTGGGCACTCAGAAGGACACACCTGGAGAACTTTGTCCCATTTTGGGTCCCCAGACCCAACTAGGAAACTGAGTTCAAGAAGAGGAAAAATAAGATGCTTATGTGAGGGAGCCATGTTCATTTAGCTCACAGAAAAGAAGCACCTGCAGGTGCACAGCAAAAGATGCAACGAGGAAGGAAAATTCCAATTGAGTATTGGGGAAAAAAAATCATAATGAGGATGGCTAAGCCCTTGGACAGATTGTCCAGACCCTGAAGAATGTGAGCCACCTTAAAGGGTAGTCCACAGTTAAATAGGTTACCAAATTAAAGAAATAGGAAAACAAGATATCAAATTAATGAAAGAGAAACCTTCCATGCAAAAAAACCCAACCAACCAACCAACCACTGCTAAACTGTGGAAACAAGTTCACAAAACCTGCTATTAAAACTCTGCATGTAGCCCTTTTTTCCAAACTGGACACACAGAACAGACCACTCTGACATCCTGTATGTAAATAACATCTTACATTAAAGAGCAAAAACATTTCTAATATTTGTTCTGTGTACTCGGTAGATTCTGGGTATTTTGCCCCAAGGACTGGCTGTAAAATCTGGATGAAACAGGCTTCACAATACCTTTGTGAGATACATATGAAAGACTGTCCAAAATTAGCAGATGGTCAAACTAAAGAATAGAGATTAGATACTGTTAAACTAATCATAATATGAAGTAGAGCTGGGCAAGATATTTTAGCAGAAGAGATGCAAACACAGATGGCAATTTTTTAAAAACAAATTTATGTTTGAACACATCAAATTAGGCGGCAGAACTCACTTTCGAATTAAAAAAAAAATTAAGATTAAAAAGAAACCAGATAAACTTCAACATGACATGATGTCTGCTTAATGGTGTATCTTAATTTTGAAGAAAACAAAGAAAGTATAACGTTCAGGGCTAAGGAAAAAAAAAAATCTTTGTAAGAAAGCAGGGAGTAAGATTCCTGGTAAGAAAAAATTTTTGGAGGCTAAACTTTAGCTTAATTTGGCAAGGTATTAGCTCTGCCCAAAGAGTTTTACTTATTCTTGGAATTGTATTATGAAGGCAGCAAGCACCATCTCTTGGTACATTAAGATAAAATTCAAAATACTGTGGCTTACCTGGAGAAAATTCTACAGATCTGAAAAGGTATAGTGAAGCTAGAATAATCTACAAGTTGAACTAGAAAAACAAGACAATCTTTTCTGATTCAGAGACAGATCCTAGGAGCTTTTCAATGATAAAGGCCGTAAGTACAGATTTTCAATGAAAAAAATTAAGATGCAACCGAAATGGTTCTTGTCTTTTGAGGCAAAGATGTGATCACAGTCTTCCCAGCCTGCTTTCCTGGCTTTTTAGTTTACAAACACGCATGGGTTTGTGCAATTTGATTAATAGTTTACATATAGATGCATTATCCTCTTGCCAGCAACTGCCTCTACCTACACTGCTTATGATTCCTCCTGACTGCAACTGAGCTGAAGATTTGTTCACTTCAAGCGACATCTTGATGAGCACACCAGCTTCTGCACTGGCCACCTTTCACCCTCCAGTTCCATTCCACACACACTGGTTTAGCCCTGAAGTAACCAAGTGTTTGCTATTGTCTTTCAGCGGTTTCATCACTACAGTTAGAGCAGCCATTCTCTAAAAAATAACAGACTTAGGGAGAAAAAAACATGTCTAGGCAGGTTCCAATAAAATGAAACACTGAACTTACTGCCTATTTGGTGCAACTGTATGAAAATTAGAGGCAATAAAATTTATATGGCTTGCTCACAAAAAGTTTCATGCATCAGTGAAAAGGAAGCATTTCCTTCCTTTGTTATCCATTAAAAAAAAAAAAAAAAAAAAAAAAGAGAAGAATTTCTGGCTTTAATTCCCAATTTTCTGCTTGCTTGATGCATGTGACACTCCCTTGAAAGAAATTCTGTAGCCTCACCTGTGAAACTTGAATTTTAAGATATATCTGCAATCACTTCTGATTATACAGGACGTAAGCATGATAAAATGTCACTGGATGGAATTATAAAAGGATCTCAAAAGATCATTACATTATGTTAGGGTCGGAATCAAATATACATTTTAATTCAGATCGATTCATGCAGAAATCCATTGACTTTTGTATCCCTTGCTTTGGTCATACCGTGGGCTTCATGCTTCACTCACGGAATATAGGGTCCAATAGGAGCATAACAGGATTTCAGGTTAAAACCATTACAGATATTGCAATCATCTTACTCTTACACTGCTGATCCTTGTAGGCATTTGATCATATTCTCCCTTTTGTAATACTGCAATCAACATGCAATATCCTAATGGTCTAATTAAGCAATGATGACTCAGGCAGGAGGTTTCCTGGGAATTAATGACCTCTTGGGAGGAGCTGATATCCCAAAATATAGCCCAGCACCCTTAACTTCATTTGTTTATTAATCCTTCGGAAATGCTTCATGATGAGATTGCTACCTCTACTACAAGATGGAAGAATTAAATTTACTGGATATTTTAAGTCTGTCATGTTTCAGCTAGAAAATGTCAGACGTGTCTAGAGGATTTAATGATCCATACAATTATTTATATTATGCTTCACGATTGTGTTGTTCATATTTGTGGGATTTTAAAACAGAAAGTATATAAATGTGTATTATTGAAACTTCAAAATGAGAAAATGAAAATATTCAAAATCTGAATAAAGATGTTGTGGTTGAGCACTAAAGAATCACGGAAGCACTACAGAGGTGTACTTGGGCAAAGAGGATTACTGACAGAGATACAACTTGCTACTGGTACTGCACAAAGAATACAAAACCAGATAAGGAAACCTGAAGGAGTCTTTTCATGACCCTCAAAGCTCACCTTCCTGTATCAGGGCTAAGCAGGCTTAATTTCTTATTTATAACAATCCCATGAGTGATACCTTGGTCGCTGAATTAATTTATTTACATTGAATTTTGAGTTTTAGTCTGATTTGAAAGTTATGAACATTTACAGAATGTATCTCCTGGCAGGGGTGAAGCTGCTGAGAACACAGAGTGGTTTTAACCCCAAGAAAACATGGGGGTTTATCACCCCAGTTTGTAAAATAAGTGGTTTTTTTCAATTTTGCAAAGTAACAGAATTCCCACTCAAATGAAAGTTGTAAATTCCAAAAAACTTTCACTGACTGGACATGAAGCATCAAAAATTACTGCTGAATACAAATTCCAAAGTGTAATTTTAAACAACTCAGATGATGTCCCATTTAAATTTTATTTTAAATAAAATGGATATGTCTTGTAATTTAGAAATCCAAGTCTTTGTTCAGAGTTCTTAGCCACCTGATTCTGAGTTACAAAGCCCAAATTTCTCAGCCTAAACCCAAGCCAACAATTAGCAGATCTTGGTGTGAAATCCTGAAATGGCAAATTACTGACACTGATGGGGGTGAAGGAGTACTCAGGGTTCGGCAGCTGTAAATTGTTTTTCATTATGAAGTTCAGGGTGGAAGAAGAGTTGGTTGAATCTTCTATGCAAGTAGATTTACTGCTAGAGAAACATTTCTAAATGACATGTTCATTTTACCAATACTAGAACTGAAAGATTTTGAGCAGCAGTATAATAACATCATTAATATCAGTCCTTCTTATAAAAAGCATGTTTTGACAGTTAAGTAAACAAACATCATTGATGTGAACGTATTCTCCTAGGCATCTACACTTTCATCTGAAAAATAAAGACTTCATCCAAAGCCAGTGAAATTAAATAGATTATTTACCTGAAAGTGTTTTTTGATTATGGCATTAAATGAGAATAACATTCAAGAAGCATGTGTTTTACCCCAGAGTGCTAAATTATTACAGCTAAAAAGAGGAATTTTTTGCATATTGGGTTTCCACATATAACTGCTAAACTGCTTTTGCTCAACCCATAGGAAAAAGAACAGCATTATTTTAGACAGAAGAGAATACAAAGGGAAGATAAGCTCCTTGTAATCAATATGGTCACAACTCTCCTGGCAGTTTCTTTCCATTGTTCTTGTGTCAGCCACCTTCTGACATGCTAACAATGGTTCTTGGTTACAACATGGGGGGAAAAAATCCCTTATTCAGAGCTGCATATATTACTGTGTAAAATAACATCTTGGTAGAAGAGGAGAAATTAAGACTAGAATATTCACTGAAGATTTAGGTAGCTTGGTGACAAAATTCCATTAAGAAAAGGCAAGGGGTTATCCCTTTACATGTCTGTGCACATGCCACCATCACAGCCACCCACTGGTGTCTTGCATACATTTGCCTTTTATAAAGTGTGTGCTCTTGGTTTTGAGCTACAGCACTTAAATTGGAGCCATGAGCAGAGACTTCTAAAGGTAGCTGCCACCCCTGGATTACAGAAGAAGCACTGCTCTATGATGAACAGAAGGGTCCCAACTATTATGTGTTGTGTAGTTTGCTGCAGACCTGGAAATACTCCAGTTTTTCCAGCACAGCAGTTGACTTTTTCAAAGATGTCTGGCTGCTTAGTTGAATTAAAGTGAAATTTATAGAATATCACTGAAAGCACCATAAAATAACAGATTTATTTGGATCTTATCCTACTAAATGCTAGCTGATGTCTCTAAATCTCAGCACTTTTACAGTTGCCTAATAGCATAGCATAGGCATAGCACTAACAAAGAAGATTGTACACTTGAACTATCCTATTCAACTAATAGAACAAAGGAAATTAGCAAAGCATAATTAGCTCCAATCTTACTCGAGGTAAGAGAAGGCAATGAGAAGTTATTATTCCAAATGTGGAATATTGAACGGGTGGTTTTACAGCACTTCAGATGACATCATTACTCTCTCCAGATAAGCGCCTAAGTGTTTGCCACATTAATGAGCCACAGGATGAAGATGCTCCTTTGAGCTCTACAGAAAGATCAATATAGAGAAGAGATGCTGTGCAGGCTCTTTGGTTCATTTGTGGAGAACCAGTCAGTTGACTTAAGAATGAGAGTCAAACTTTGACAAAGGAGCTTCATACAACCTTCAGAACCATCATAAACACTGCAAGTATTGCACATTTATCAGGAAAACTATTCTAGATAGGTAATGTCAGAAATTATGAAAAGAGAAACAACTGCTTACAAATCTTTCTTTTTAAGTCGTGTCTCCTATAACAACCTCATGTGAAGACTTCACTGCTAAAAAATTGTCGTGTTTCACTCTAATGATGAAAGTGAATATATTAATGCTTCAGATCTGTTAAAGGATCTCCTAGCATTTCACAGTTACAGTGATAAAATCTTCAGAAGAAATGGCCTAGAGGAATTACTACGAATGTAGTCCCTGTTGCAAGTAGTCTTCCAAGAAAAGTATTTTGGAGATTTTATTCTCACTCTCCTCATTCAACCATGTGTGCATCTAAGTCAATGTTTATTTCCCATGGTAAAGAAAGCTGGGACTCTACCCTAATTAATGACACAATAGATGTAAGAAGAAACAAATAAATAAAATGACACAACAGACAACTCTGTTGACCCAAACTGGATACAGGACCAGTGACAGTAAGAGATGAGGGACTGTACTGGCAAGGACTGGCCTCATTCAGTAGTATTCTGCAGTCACCCTACCACTGTGGAACACTCAAAAAAAGCTAGGATGCACTGCATGCTTGTTCTTATAATCAGTAATGGGCAACAAAAGAAAATATTCAATTTTTTTTCTTTTGTAGCCTTTCAAAACTACAAAAGCAGACATTAAAAGACCCAGAAAACCTCAGAAGGGATTTACAGGTTCTATACACATAGTTCCTCAATAATCTCTGTCCTGAAATGATTAAAATATAACACAGCAAATCAACACTCAACAAAATCAATGGGATTATTCAGCCAGCTCGCTCTCCCCCAAATCAAATAGTTCCAGTTTACAGCCATGAAGCAACTGCCCCAGGTGAGTCTGACAAAATGACTATGATCCCCTGCCTCCCTTCATGTTCCATTCACAAATACCTCCCTCTTCCTTCCCTGGTCTCATGAGCTCCCCAGGCAGAGCTGAATGTGAGCCTGCTGCTCAAAATCTTTAGTGTACTGAAAACGGAGCTGTGTTTGGTGTGACACAGGCTCGGCATCAGCAGTAACATCATTCAGAAGAATCATTTTTTCAATTCTCTCATAATAAAAGATAATCTGAAACTAAAGAGCAGTTTAAAACCAGACTGAAACAAAGTCAGTTTAATCAACTGTAAACACATTCAGAAAATATGAGGATATTTCATTGGAATCTTTTGAATTGGACACAGTTGTTTCTGCTTACCACAGATTTTGTTTTGTATCCTTTCTGAGGCTATAGAAAAGGCTTATTGTTAAACTGTTATGGTTTTATTCTCATTAATCTACCCTCATTTCCTTTTTCCAAATGCTTTTGATTTGAAGGGTCACATTCAAATACCACTATCCCAAGGACTAAACGGAGAAAATTTAAGCACAGGCCAACGTATCACTGGGATTAGCAGAACCTTCTGTAAGGTAAATAAGGCCCTTGTGGCTTATCAGTCATTGGTGTGTTCAGCTCCCTAAACTAAGAGAATTGAGGGGATTAGTTAGAGGAGAAATGAAATGTACCTAATTAATTCCCCAGATCCCTGCAGATTATATGGCATGTTCGGAACAGCAGGAAACTGTGACTGAAGTTAAAAATACATACCTACAACAGTGATGCTGAGAAATGCAGCCTTTTCTCCTACTACTACAATATCAGTGATTTATTAATAAGGACCATTACATTTCAGGGTTTTTTTATCATTTTATAACAAGTTTTCTTGTCACACTTTTTTTTTAAAAAGTACATAAAAGAAAAATTATGCCAGTTTCAATTTGTTGAAGCGTGAAATAATTTTTATATTTCAGCTCCTCATTCTAACCTACTTTGGAAGAAGTGCCTTAGTTGTCTCTACATATTCTTACTGGATAGTGGGGAAGAAAAAAAGTGCTGCTTATACAGCACATAACAAAACTTTTCAAAAATTATCTTCAGGAGAAGATTACAGAAATATTTCTCTGAATTCATGCCAGTGTCTTCAGAGTTCTGCTATTATTTATCTTTTCAAACCACATAAATTGAAACCAATATAAATGTTTCTGCAGGTCCAGTCAGTTTTACAGAAATGTTTGCCAGTGCTTCTTCCAGTGTTGATTATGGATTCCTCGTATTTTCCTAATGTGGAATATAAATAAATATCTTTCCTTGTTTGTCCATTCTTTTCTGTGGTCCTTCCACATGCTCTCATCCATGGAATTGAATATCCACTAAGGATGAAATTTATTTTTCTGTGGGAGCCCTTTACAATAGCACTCCCAGTAGGTAGAAATACTTAAAAGTAGAATTTCAAAGAAAGGGTTTTAACAAAAGAGGAGCTAAAGAGGAACATTTGCACTCCGCTCGCTGCCAAACTACGGGACAGCACGGAGAAGGCATGGAGAATGTAAAAGCAGCTCTGGGAAACATTTGGAGAAATAGTCACAGATAGACAGGAAATCAAGTACTTTTTCATACATTTTGTAAACAAGAAAGGTAATCTGAACTGACCACAGGGAAGGACAAACAGGAATTCAACAAAACCACTGTGTGAAAAATCACTCAACTACATCAGTTCCCATAAGACAAAATGATTCAATTTGCAATCCATCAATCATTTGCCATAATAATGGAAGTAAATACATCATAATAGAGAGCTGTCACAGGATCAATGTCTTCTACTTTCAAAATAAACATTTTGAGATTCCTCCAGTATTTATCTTCCATAAAAGAGATAATTGTAAAATAAATAATTGGGTTTACTACAGCATTTCAGTGTCAGCAGGAAACCATTGCTTTGCAACTTTATTTCAACAGCATTATGTCTAAAAAATTTAAAAAATAAGAAGGTTGAGTAGTTGTGGATGTGTCTGTCACATTCCATTTACCTGACCCTAACTACCAATGGCTCCATAAGAGCCACTGGCTGACAAATAATTTCATTAAAAGACAGCAAATTAACACAATGCAATTGTCATCACCTGCAGATTTCTGGACTTTTTGTATTTTAGAATGATATCACTCATATAAGACCTAAACACTTATTAAAATATCTCAAAATGTACAATTAATAAGCTACTTACATTTTGCATGTCAGCTAAAGCTTGCTGTGGAGTAGAAAGGTATCAGTTTGAGACATTTTTCGTAAGGATTATGAAGCATTTGATTACAAACATCAACAAACATACAGAAAACCTATACAATTGAAAATCCTTTCCTAGTTTCCTTTCTCTAGTATCATTACAATTCAATAGTTTCAATCTCTTGAAGTGTGTGCCCACATTGTACCCATTTTTGAGAAACACGGAATTAGTTAAATTTTTTCCCAGCTTAATTCCTGAATAAACTGAAAAATAATCTGTGTTTAATTAATTTAAAACTGCCACGTGATAGCAGATTTCATGTGCTACTCAGAATTTTTATCTGCTGGAACATCTAAGATTGATTTGTAACCCAAACTGAAACTCAAAGCACCTCAAAAAGCTCAAGAAATTTAGGTTATCATACCTAAGCCTATAAACCAGAAAGGAAAAGTACATGGGATCCTGCCTATAACCAGCACTTGCCAGTGGCAGACAGAAACTCTAAAAGATTTATCCATTGTGAGAGATGGAGTTACCAGCCCAGTTCCTCAGAAATTGAATTCTCAGGTTTTGTTTGTTCGTTTGCGGTAGAAGCCTGAATTCTATGCTGTAATTCAGTTCTTGGCAGGTACTGCCTTTCATTAACCTTCAGTTCACTCACCTGAAGTCAGAGCTGTTCACATAACAGGCCAGGCCCACAATTTCATACACCTCTAGATTCTCTCAATGAACTGTTTGCAGAAACTTGCTTAAGCATCTGCTTAGCTCTCATAAAGCACCTGAAGACATACCAGGCTGAGCCAACTATCTCCTAGAAATCTGCATAATAATTTAACAGTGCAAATGTTTTCAAAGGGGAATATATGTAGTATGACCAAAGTATTATGCAAATGTTGTTTTTACAATGATTTAGCCCTGCCATAATATCTTATGCTATTTTACAAGCAGTGCATTAAGCCATGTCATTGCTGACAAAGGCAGGCAGGAGCTGGACCAGATATCCTGCAGCCTCAGCCTGAATGTACGGATGCCTTGGGGGCACACTACCTATTAATTTTAAATCCTGAAACTAATTATGTATGTCAGGGTGACCTCTTTCTAATCTACATTCATCACAGAACACAAGCCTTCTGTCTCTGTTGTTTCCATAATAAAATAGCTGCTGATAGATTTATATAATTGACTGTATCTGAAGTGGACTCCTACCATGGTGCTACATTCAAATAGTATGTAATCCCACCTGAATAAAGATAAGCAAAAATAATCCAGCTATTTTAAGTAATTAACTTCTAAGGTTACATAGTAACATTGGAAAAAATTATTACCCATAATCTTAAAAACAGTGTAACAGAGTACATAGAAGTCACATTCATTGCTGAGCTACCAAGAAATTATTTGCAACATTTAAAAATGCATGTAGTGTAATTGTCATAGGTTAGCAAGCATAGTCCCGGAAGGGACGTCCTTGCTAAGGGGTGCTTACAGTTTCCTCTGGGAACTGATAGAACCTATCAGCTGGCCAGTTTGAATATGGACAATTCTCTAAGCCACTTAAAGTTGTGATCACCTCTGTGATCCACATTTAAGAATAGGCAAACTCCCCCTCCAAGCTCTCTCTCGTTTCCGGCGCTGGGACAAGTGGCTGCAGGCCCCGTGTGGGGGCCAGCGGGCCCGGCCAGGCCCTGCCTGGGCCAGGCCAGGCCGGGCCACGGCCATCCTGGAGCCATGGACCTGTTCCAGCCGTGGAACCCCCCCCCCACTGCCTTGCCGTGGGCAGCCGGAGCGGCTCGGCTCTCCCCCCTCTCCACTGCGATAAGAAAAATTCAACATTCCAGCTGCAAAGCTGCAAGGCCGAGGTGAGATTAACCCTTTTATTGCTGTGAAGAGCTGAAAACCTGAGGGAAGAGAGAGAGGAGATGCTTAAAGCTGAAATTCTGTTGTGAAGCTATGATATATCAGAGTATCCTGTTGTAATTTCATGAAGATATGGGGGGTGGAGTGTTCAATTCGTGAGCAAAAGCACCTGCGCTGAGATAGGCAGATGCTGACGCAGCTGTAATTTCATGAGAAGTTTGGACAGGGAGAGATGAACCAGATGAGGACTTTTGCTCCGAACGGGAAAGGAGAAAACCTCAGTCCGTAGAGATGCTCCCAGAGATAGTCCTAAAGATGAAGATGATGAAGACCCTTTGCTCCCAGGGAAGGAGAAGGGCCTCTGTTTTTGTTTCTGAACGGCTCAACCTTAAAAATTGTACCCCAAAAAAACTTCAAGAGTGGACCCTCGAAGGCAGTTGCGGGAAAAGCTGCAAGTCGGGGGAAAGGACTCACACGCAGGCAGAGAGACTCCTCTTCCTAAATGGACTGAACGATATTTGGAAGTGGGCGGCTGTCTCGTTGTGATAATGTTTTCATAGCATGAGCAAGAAGAGACTTCTCTTTCTAAATGGACTGAACAAGGTTATTATGGAAGTGGTAAACAGACTGAACATCTTAAGGGTTGTCTTTTCACATTGTCAGTGGGAGAAGGGAGGAAGGTGGGGGGAGGAGGAGAGTTCTGAAGGTGGTATAATTTTTTTTCCTTCTTCTTTTAGGTCTGTTAATAAACTTCTTTATATTCTTTCAAGTTTGGTGCCTGTTTTGCATTTCTCCTAATTCTTATCTCACAGCAGATAAACAGTAATGAGTATTTTGGACCAAACCACTACACTAATACATAGACATTTCTATTTACTTATCCCATAAATAGCTTGACATGTTCAATACATATTGATGAAATATGCACCTACAGGCCCCTCAACCTGACAGTGGGATTTTTAGAGATGCCTAAAAGAATTAAAGGCAAAATTATCACTGATTTCTAAAGGAAACCATACCTAAATCTCATTGAATTTTAAAGAAAACAAAGGAGAAAGCATGGTAGAGCTTTCATTCTCTGCTGGACATCTATGGACACTACAACGAAAAACAGAGAAAAAAAGAGGTGCTGCTGCCTTCTTCTCCAGCCAACCTTGGAGAATTCCTTAGTCACATTGCTTTAAGAGAAATCAGGCTTACAGTCCATTCATATGCCCAGCTTAGAATACTAACAAGATCACATCCCAACAACCTTAAGTTCCCTTTTCTTTGGCACTGGTGACTCACAGGCTGGTGACTGAGGAAATTCCAAATGACTTGGAAATAATTTAGACAGTGGTTCTGAGATCTTCGAGCTCTGTAGACCTGCTCACTTTTGGGAGCAGTCCCGCAATCTCAAGCCAAGTGACTCAGACATATAACGGTCTTCATAAGATCATGTTTCTTCTGAAGATCTTTAAACCCCCAAATAACTTCACTCTATTGCATGTATGAACAGCAAAATGAAACTGAAAAATCATCATTAAAGGGAGATTGATCTCTGAAATATCCTGGCTCAACAACCACACATACTCCAAGGAGACCTCCTAAGATGCAGTACAGGCAGAGGGACAGAATGCAATAAGCAATCAAAAAGCAAACATCGTAATAATAATGTAGGAGACATAACAGATACATCTTTTTTGAAGCATGTTCAATTTCTAGTGGTCAGGAACAGAGAGCTTAGTGAGGCAAGAATTCATCTGTTTTCCCTCTTAGACAGCAATTATGAGAACAGCTACACTACAGAAAACTATAATAACACGTTAAAAGATGTAAACAAGATCCAGCTTAAAAGTCAAAAGTACATTTATACTTGGAAATTAATATTAACTTCTATTACCAGGAGTGCAGCAGATGTCCTAAAAATCACAAAAGCAGAAGTCTATTCTGTATAAACGAGCTGCAATGAGGAAAGGAGATGGTAAATGCATTAACTGATCTGTGTGATATTGTACCATAAACATTTGATTTAATCAGTAACAAACATTAATTTAACATTTAATCATCAGTTAAAAACAAAAACATTAGCATTTTTAAAAAGTAGGTCAGTGTGCGCTCCTGTGATACATATCTGAGTTGTACATGTAAAACAGCTGTACACTTGAACCAAACCAAAGCTTTTACACTTCTATGTGTATCTTTACCAAATCAACTCTGCTCTGCAGCAATGTTACTCACTTTCTCTCTTGCATTTCTTAATCCTCCTGATTTCTGCAATATTTATTTATGCTAATAATGAAATATTAAGAGTTCTTTTTTCACTAGAATGCATTCATTTGCACTGTGGAGTGCTCCATTAGTATCCATCTCGTCTGAAAATGATGGATACTCACTTTTTAAATGCTTCATGCTTTTCTAGAAGAGCCACTTCAGACTAATAGGTTATTTGGCTCAAGTAAAATGTAGCTGGATGAAGTTGTATGAATCTTTCATAGAGCACACTATACCATGTACCAGCCAGCTGTGAAGAATCCCGCTCACAGCTGTGAAATAACTCCTACAGGTCTAAAGACCTATGTACCCTACTTCAGGTAAAAATGAGAGGGTTTTTACCTCATTTTCTCCAATAGGTGCACACATGTCCTTTCCAAATAAAGCTTTCCCCTGGATAAATTTTGTACATGGAAGAACAAGCACATGTCACCTTATGCACTGCTGGTAGGATCCAAATGCTACACTGACAGATGCAGTGTAAGGGTTAGGACAGAATAAAATCCACAGCACAGAACATCTTCCTGTAGTCCTTAAAACCGGACAAAACACTACTTTACAACTGAGGTTACTTTTCACGCAGTTTAGCTGCCTATTTTGCCCATTTGAAATGTCACTCACTAGCATTCTAAGAAAACATGAACGCATTGTTTTTACTGAAAAACGCATGTGAACTTTACTGAATGCAAAGCTGAGCTCCTGTAACAATACTACTACATGGGACTAGTGAATCTGGGTTTGCAAAATTCCCTACTGAGCTTCAGAAGAAAACATGAAAGACAACTTACTTTGCCAAAGACTAGTATTATGCCCTCGCTGAAAGGAGGTTCTCTGTAGAAGTCACTTTTGATATTTCATATTTAGTGGTCTCTACAAAATCAAAAAACATACCATTTCAGGAAACATTCACAAAATATCAAGTACTAAAATAATTGAGAAAGTATTTCCTCAAAAGACCAGTCAGCTTATCTAATGCTTACCATTTATATTCTTTGTATTCTTACTATAGCTTCTACAAAGATGGCATTTCTTCGTGTGATTGTAGTACTTTATTTTTTAGACTTCCTATGTGCAAACTGACCCTTTTCTCAAGGAACAGTTTTACCTTCTTTGTGTGTCTGTTTGCTTGCAGCAGGATGTGCATGTGTGTGTGTGTAAACTACATAAAAATTTCCAACTAGAACAACACATTTTAATTTCTTTCATTATTGACAAAAACACTTCTAAGGAAAGATGCAAGCAAATGGTACATTTGTCTGTAAGGGATTTTTCAAGTAATAGCTAAAGAACAGAGCCACTCAAATCTTACAGACCTTTAAGATGTGCAGCTCCAGAACTGAAGTTTTGTTCTCATATTACAGAGCTTAGCTAGCAATCAAGAAGCTGAAATTCCAGACTGCAACATATTTGCAAATCACAATAGACCTCCCAGTCTTCTGTCAGTCATTTGGACAACACTGTCCCCGCTGAAGCTCTCAGGCATTTTCTGATACACCAGACAGGTTCTACAAATAACCTTATCACAACAATAATAGGTTGGCTCCCTTCTTGTGAACAACAGTTGAGAATATAAAATTCATTATTTACACAATGCGAATGTTGTGAGCATACAATAGTTTTACTTTATTAACAACATGCTTCTACATTAGCAATCCTGGTGTAATTTAAGTGATGTCCCCATTAGAGTAGCAAATCATCTTTTCACTAATACAGCAAGAAAGCCACCAATATGAAAATTACTTATTCTGAATCACATTAGGTAATGTACTTTTCAAGTACGTTAGGGCTTAATTTTAACCTATGTATTGAGCAACCTGTGAAGCAGCACCTTCCAGGGGTATCACCATCCCAGTGTTCCCTCAGTGGCTTTTATTATTCTTTTGTCAAGAGTTTTGAATCATTTTTTAGCACTGCACAAAGCCCACATTTTTTTCCAGGTAATCTATCTATTTTACATGCACAATGTTGCATTTAGTAAACCCCAAAGAGCACCTATCTCTCATCATAGGTAAGAGATTTAGAAATGAAAGTCACCTTGAAACTTGCTAGAATTTGAGGTCTCAAGTAATTTGAATTATTTTTGCATCCTTTTTTTTTTAAACTAAACACATTTAGCACCTGTGCTCAGCACAGCATTCAATGAAGGGCACCAACTGGCAACCCCAAAATCTCTCTTAACAATAATTAACTTACAATTCTCAACTTTACATTACAGCAATGACATATGATAGCTCTGTAATCCCCTTCTAAAACCAATCCCTCATTCCTTGCACAGAAACAGTTTTATAGTTTTGGGGCTGTGTAATGTGAATACATGGAAACAATAGAATGAACTCTTCACTTAATGTCTCTTCATCTCAGAATACTTACATAACTTTTCAGCACGTACTAGTACATGCCAGGCTAGGCAATGGGTTGGAATCAGCAAGCTTTTTTTTCGTATAGAGAACAGGGTTCTTTTATTGACCTACTTTAAAACATGAGATTATATCTATTCTGATAAGAATTTCCTCCTAGTTATCACTACCCTTGAGGAAAGAGCATGGTAAGTCAGACGTTTACCATTCACTGCATGACAAGAAGGCACCTAATCTTTCAGAAGTTTTCTCTGGTTCAGGAGACAAGTTTTTAATGTGGTCTGTGGCAATGACAACACCCATGAACTGCAGAAAAAACTAATCTGGACTTTTACTGTATGCCCACCAGGCTATCCAGAGCTGCTTTGTTCTTAAAGGTTTTTCAGTTTTCTTCTTATTATTCACCTGTTCTCACTAACATAATGCCCAATAACATCTTAAATGAGGTTTGCATTGACTTCCAAAGCAGTGAGAAGTGAAAAATAATCATACTGAAATAATAAAGTGCCAAGCACCATGACCATCAGGGATTTGCATTATATTGTACTTTTGAGAGAAAAGAGTCATCATCAGGAAATGAAACTTCTGAACAAACCCCTCTATGCAACTGACCTGTTGTGATTAGAGTTCACTGCTGAGTCTATACACTAATTTCTTAGGACTTTGTCCTGAAGTTCAAAGTTATATTTCTTAGCACAAACCTTAAGAGCATTCAGAAGTGGTTACAAAGCTGTGTCAGTCCCTTTATCCATCCCACTGATAATATATCAGCAAGCTGCAACTCACTTTCAAACTGTCACAAGAAGTTCAACAGCAGTTAAAGAATTTTCTAAAGCACCTCTCTATAGCATTGGCACTTCTTTCATGCAAAATTCTTAACTAATTGAAGCTAGGAACTACATAACTACATTTTTCTCCATTAGGAAGTGACTGATGATTCCTGAAGAAATTACTGTTATGGCCCTTACAAAAAAATAACAAAATGGGATTTTGTCTTTTTCTTAAAATGGACAGTTCTTTACAAGTCCTAGTGTGACTTTATTTAAACCCTTTTGAGTGGAACCTTTTCATCTCCTACTGGCAAAGACTGTTCCTACCTTTTTCTTTTAGTGTCAGAGGAAGGGCTTTTCCACATGCTCAGTTGTGGCAGTCAGGGATAACTCCGGGTTTGTCAGTGATGAGTGCACAGCCTTGCAGAACAGAACAGCTAATCCTGGGTTGTGACTGATCCAGCTCCATCAATAACTTACACCTCCTCCTGCACTTACAGAGCCAATGTCATGCTCAAGGGATGCTTATAATTGTCTCACTGAAGACTGTGGGATGATGCTTAAAGTTGTGCTAAGTTTGAACTGTTTGGCAGAAACCAATCTCACTTGCTTCTGCTTAGTCGTTAGCTTAATTACTATCAGTCAAAATAGCATCTCATGGAGACCACACTTTTGCAGGAACCGAGTGACGGGAAAAGACACATGTCACTACTGATGCTGTAATAAATCTGCTATTTATATGCTAAGAAGCTTCAGAAGTACCCATGTGTTTCATGGTGATTACACAGGGAGCTGTGGATCATGTGGAGCATGTGGATGACACATGGACGAACACAGGCAGCTGCTTTACTACTGGGATTTCGTCATCTTGACCTGTACCTTTACACTGTAGGAGATGACTGCAGTAATATCTGCTTTCACACCTCACATTTTAACAAATCAAAAGAAAAGCCAGGACTTGGAAAAAATTCAATATCTTCATATCACTAATAAGTTATTCAGAGGATTCAGCACATATTGTAGTCAACCTGTACAGTAATAAATTATGCCACATACTATACTTTCTCAAGTTGCATATTCTGCTGTAGGGGCTTGGTGTGAGAGCTAGTTACCAATTTTTCCCTTCTTCCAAGAGAGTGAGCCATTAAAAAAATAATTTATTGAGCTAATTTAAAATGGTTTGAGTAGACTTACAAGTTGATTGGCAGCAGATTTTTTTTTTTTTTTTAATAAGTTTATTCTTAAGATTCCCCCAAACAATGTATTTTTCCTTGTAATCTGCTATTTGTGATTCTGGGTGGACCACATTATAAATGTAGCAATAGTCACATATTTGGTATAGCCTGCTCACACAATATAATGCAGGTAGGAGCACAGGAAAATAGGTCACTAGAGCTTATCGATGTGCAGCTGTCAAACCCTTTATTCATCTCAAGGTTTGGTGGTTTCTGGACAAATGCACTATGATTGAAATCCCATTGCAGAAGTAAAGCTTTCAATATGAAATAGTATTTCATTTTCATTATCATGAAAGAAAAGAAGAACAAATGTCTGCAGTAGCAGAATACCACAGCAATATGTTAAGAATGGCAATTCTACAACACTGTTAAGTGTGAATAGAATGGTGTTCATGGCTGTCTTTTCCTTTCCCCTGATCCCCATTCCTTTCCTTTTCTTTCTCTGCATTCTTCCAGTAAACAGAAGTTATAAACAAGAAAGGCTGCACCAAAAAGGTGCTTTTGAGACATTACTCACAGTATCACTGCCTTCTCTGGGAAAAAAAGCCACCGTTTTGTCTCAGGCACCTTACAAAGAAAAGCAGAAAATGGCAAAATAACCTTATTGTTACATATTAAGCAAACAATATTTTTACATATTAAAGAACAAAATACCAATATTTTGTCTGGTGGTATAAATCAACTCTCTCCTGGAAGAAGGCTGCCCTCTGTCCTTAATCCTATGAATTTTTCACAGCACCATTCCCAGTACTGGTTTTCCAAGCACAAAAGGAAACAGCTGAGTATCTAGTGCAGCGGGACAGCAGGACTCTCACCACCAACCCTCTCTGCCCTTTCCACTTGGGTTAGCAGGGGCCTCTGGAGCTGTCAGGAACAGCACTGCCAGGCAACACCTATTTCATCACCAGATCTACCCATCAGGGCTCTGTACTGCAGCAATCAAACAACTGAGGGTGGGGTGAAAATAACCAGCCAGTCCCAGCACTGCCCACAACAAAGTGGGGATGACCATGGAGTGAACTATACAAATGATGTAGGCCCTGAATAAAGGATTTTAATTACTTGTAAAGAAGATGGTAAGATATGGCCATGTGGGAGGGAACAGCAATCATTATCATCCAAATTTTGGAAGCATAACCATTTGGAACAGAAAAGGAGGCAATGCAAAGGGCAGCAGGTTTAGATGAAAATTCTTCCCAGGGGTGATGCCCCCACCCAAATCTAATGGGAACAGGTCAAGCACTACACAGGGCAGGCACAGCAAGCCTGTGCCAGCTGATGTCAGGATCACATAAAGGTCCCCATTTCATTAAGCAGAAAAGAGTTTATTTAGTAGTACAGAGCAAGGCCTCGAGGATCTCTGACTGGAAGCTACCCTGGCCATCTGCAGTCAGACACAGGTGGCTTTCTGGCATGGACTTCCCTGCTGTCCCTGGTCAGCAGCAAAAAAAGGGCTGTTGGCACTGCCAAAACAGCTTGAAAGAGGCCTGTAAGCAAGGTGGTGCCTGGGGTCTTGCTCAGAGCCTCATGGAACGAAGACCTGATTGCAGCCTGCTTACTTAGGTTTTTTAAATTCACTTATACTCATCAGTATAATTTTTTTCCTCTGTCCTTACCATCTCCCAATTTATTTTTGCACATTCTACTCCTCGAGTGAGCTTGGCATCTCATTAGAGAGAGGAAGAGAACAGTAACACGGGCAGTGCTGCACCAACCTCAATACAGGGCTCTGGCATGAAGAAACTGTTCAAAACAGTGTGCAGAAGCCTGGGAGCATGTGAGCTTGAAATATTCACATAGGCAGCAGTGAGTGCCCCAGACAGTACATTTCTCGGCTGTAACCAACACTTTATGGCATGCAGATGTTTACTACTACACAGAAAAAAGGAAAAAACCTCTAATTTTTACCCTTTCCATCAAACAGTGAGAACTCTACAATAACACGGCACCATATTATTAATGCATAGAGATGAATTGCTTGATATTACAACTAAACATCAGTGTTTCATTGATCTTTGAAAAGTATAGTGCTTAAAAAGCCAACAGCATCTCCATCATACAACAAACAGCCCTGTTCCTAGGAAAGCTTGTCTCTTACCTCTTAGATACATGGTAAAGGGTAAGCCTAAAACATCTGCCGCAAGATAGGCTTCAGAGAAATCTAATTAACACCATGTCCAGGAATGATGATAACAAATGTATCCTGGATAAAGTCACTGACAGGAGATCACTTTGTTATACCAACACAATTTCAGTTTGGAAAGAAAAAGATTTGGAGAAGTCTCCATTAAAAAAAATCATATAATATTAAAATGACAAATTACAGCAAAGGAAGGAGAGAAACACACCTCATGTAAGAAAACCCAAAACTGCACAAGGGAAAAAGAAGCTGAGAGGAAGGATCCCATCCTCACTTACACTGGACCTTGCAACTGTGAAGGTCAATAAATTAAAAAATGGCTGCAGACATTCTAGTGAGCAGAGCAGTGCCCTGAGCTGTTATGAATGTTTTAGAGCCTGCTGAAGGTGTTGACTGTAATTAAAGCCCAAATAATGGCCTCAAAATACTGAGAGCTGATATCACTGTCTTTTCTGTTTGCATTCAGCAGCAAACCAACAGCTTGGAATCTGAATGACTTCATTGTTAACGTGGTCTAGGATAAGTTCCCAGAAATCTACAATCAACTCCTCTGTCACCTAAACAAGAAGGAACACAGCGCTTTTCTTTCGAAATATTGCCATCTTACAGCTTTGCAGATCCCTTAAATAAAAACAGACTCAGACCTAGTTTTGGGTACAAGTGAATAACTCTCATTATTGTATGTATGGCCTATGTTTTACAATGATTTTCACTTTATTGATTGGCATTGCTCAAATCTATTTCATTGCCTCCCCAAAGGACTGAACTCACAGAGGGAGATCAACAAAAAATATCAAGTTCATCATGTTTAGAATGGTTTCTCAGCATCTGCGCTGCCTCTCTTTGCAATGACCTTTCACTGATAGCTTTTCAGAAGTATTTTCAGAATGACTGAAGAGAAGGAATGGCAGCCAGGTTTGCTCTAAGTTTTGTGATAGGTGTCTGAGAGATTAATGTTTTGATTAAAAGAACCTTGATTGAATTTTCTGATAGAAAATTGTTCATAAGCACATGTGCCCCTTAGTTTTGGATCCTAGGTTGGTTTTCTTGCTTACAGAGACACTGTATGTAGAGGGAAAGAAGAGAACAGAAGTAAACCCAGGCAGTGCTCAGGCGTGTCATGGTTAAATGGTAGGTGGCACAAAACAGACTATCAGGCTCAGGCTCCGCGTTCATTTTAGTGCCAGTTTGGACAACAGTTTTCCTCCTTGATCAGAGTTCACAGGTTCCCATAAATAAATAATGACTTCATTGTTCTGTCCACTAAATATTTCACTTGTGACAGGTCACGTTTCAGGAATGAAAACAGATATGACACAGATCGTGAGTAATATGCTCATTCATTTTGACTTACAATTAAAAACTTGTCACCCTGGCGTTAGTAAATGGTTCCAAGGAGATTGATTTCTTTTTCAGGGTTCTTTTTGGTTTTGGTTTGGTTTTTGGGGTTTTTTTAAAGTAGAGACATACATTAGAGCAATCTTTTAATCACACATTTATGGAGTAAGTAGTGTGTCTAGTAGGCAGAGAGGAAGCTGGCAATGAGGCTTCCCAAATTTTACTTTTAAGCTAAGCCATTGATCTCTACGTTGCTTTTGGCAAGTCACTTTTTGTGTTAGACTTGATCTAAGCATAATATACTGTAAATAATGCAGGTGTGCTGAAGTCTATTTAATCTCTGTAAATCATATTGCAGGATTTAAGCAAAGCAGAGATCCAAACACCCCTGTGGTGGGAGGGATATAAAATCCCAACTGGAGTAGAAAACCGAGTACTGTCTTTATTAAGGTTTCAAGGGTCAGTCTCAAAACAAGCAATTTTCAATTATCATTCACATACTACGTGCATCTCCTTGATTTTTTTTTCATTAAAATGTTTCCTTCAGCCACTGACAAAATGACAGATTCTGTTAAGTGCTAAAGGTAAGGGCAACTGGACTTTTTTTTTTTAATTTTTTTTTTTTTTTTTTAGTTTCATGCCCAATTTTTCCATCAGCTTCAATCCTGAATAGTTCCTTTATGTTATGATTTTACATTCACTTTGAACAGAGAAAAATGAGACTATGCAGTTTAAAATAGTGAAGAAGCAAACTTTTGATATAGAAATTTGAATAGTTCTACAACTGTTATTTAGCTTTCATTTTAGTATCCTGAGATGGGATAGAAGCAGACATCCCATCTCCAGCATCCCATAATTGCTACAAAAATGAAAGCAGAAGGCTATTTTCAGTTGGTAATTTCTCTGCTGCTTATGTGTAATAGCAGTAGAAAAAGAAGAGATTAAGTTATCCATCAGCCTTGGAAGAATTCTCCATGCTCGTGAGAGAGTAAGAAAGAAGCCTTTGAGATGTTAAATCAAATACAGACATTGCCAAAGAAGAAGGAGGCCAAGCATGGGTAAAATACACACAGGTAGACAAAGGAAGCAAGTATGCTGGAGAGCTCTGAAATGAGTAAAAAAACTTGGATTTGCTGTTGAAGAAATACAGGCTAAGAAGGTATTACAGAAGGGATGCAGGGTGAAAAAAATGCAGAGAAAAAGGTAAAACCTGGGGACAATGTATCTTGAGTGAAGGAAGAGAACAGGCAGCAGATAAATTTTAAGCAAGAAGCAAATGCTGAAAAAGAGGGCTGACAACAGTAAAAACAGTGTAAAATAAGTAGAGAGATAAAAAAAAGAGAAAGAGGAGTAAAATTGAATACACAAAGCATTGTTCTCTTTCAAATCCTGCCTTTCAGTTTTCTGATTCAACTCTTCTGATATTTATTCTTCACACCTCTAGTCTTCCATATCCTCACCCTTTCTACAACATTTAGCAAGAGTATTTCAGCATTCTGCCCTTCTTCTGTCCCCCATGCTCTCCAATGTTTCCTCTGCAAACACAACCCAGGCTTTATCTGTGATGTCTTGTCATTCTCCTCTAGACTCCAGATCCACCCCTGCTCATACTAAAAGAGTGAGCTGCATCTGTGATCTCTCCTCTTACCTAAATAACTAGGAGAGAGACCTTAAACCCTCATTCACCCCTAACATCTTCCCTTCTCTCTCCCATAAAACAAAGGGTCTACAATCTTCCCAGCATTCCTTTTCCATCCACTTCTTGGGGCTCAGGCTTTTCTTCAGACATCCAACCTCTCTCTAGTACCTCACATCCAGAACACACCAAACCCTTACAGAACTTCCCTGCACGACATGCAAAATATGTATGTAATTATGCCAACTTTCATACTAGTCTCTGAAAACACTATTTTCCAAACTTAAGAGTGTGTAGGAAAAACAGTTTCTTTAGGCACCTCCTCCTTTTCCTATTACCTCAAACCTGAGCTGCTCATTTACATGTTCGAAGTCCTTCTAAACCTCTATCTTGCTTGACTCCTACTGAATATCAGGAGGTCAACCCCCACCTAAGGTTAGACCATGACCCCAGCATCTTGTATCTGCTTGTCACATTTTTAAAAAGCACTTTCTCCCCAGCTGCTCTAACACAGGGAAGACATCCCATAACTATCCACAAAAATATTACATTATACATCTTCAACAGCTCTTTAAACCATACTATGATGCCCACAAAAGTTTTAACAATGCATAAGTAATTTATTTTATAAGTACACAGACAGCTAATACTGTTTCTTAATGTCACTGTACATCTAAATCTGTTGTATCCTACCAAATACTTAAAGGAGAAGTCTTTTTGATCTGTGTTCATACCATGTCTGGCATATACATGAATTTCCAGATGTTAGTACACAGAGCCACAGTTCCTATATGCTGTATTGTTAAACATACAAACAGGTACCGTAGTAAAACATGCAAGCATAAAGCCCTATAACAAGTAGAATGAGGGCCTTGTCAATGAAGCCAAAATTGAAAACACTGGCTTCAAACCCTGGACTTTTACAACAGCTCTATTACTATCATAATATAAGTCCTGAAAAAGAAGCTATGACTGAATTCATTGGGAAGCACTAATGAATTGTAGCACAAAACACAGCGACATGAACAAAGCTTGTTGGTATCATTCGTATATGATTAAACGAACATCTATAGTCATAAGAAATGAGTATTTTCTGCCGATCGCATGTTTATCATCTTTTCTCTTGCTAAAACAGGAAATGGGAAGCCATCTGAATTCTAATTTGGAGCAGAAAGTACTTCAGGGAGATCTGCTGTTTTTAAAATATAAAAAATATGCAGGATTCTTTAATTAAATCAAGATTTAATGCAAATAAATGAACAAAAATATTAAAGATTCTAGGGCTTCAGAAGCGCTCAGCTGACCAGAGATTCACTTATTTACCACACTTTGACATACGCTCGATTCCTCAAAGCCATATTTTAAAATAAGCGAGAAGTCTGAAGAACCTCAGTGTTCTACATGAAATCATTATTCTGAAGACTGAACCTAATGCTGAGGTAATGTACAGTCTGACCTTTCCAAATAAATCTCTCTTAATAAATGTTCCTCTCTACTCTCAGGAACAATAGAAGTCTCCAATGCAGCAACAAAGTAGAAACAAGGGCAAGATGCAATAGCGAAGCAAGAGGCAATGTGATTTAAAGGTGAAAGGATTTGGACATGACCCTAGTGGGCAAAGGGAGGCAGAGTCTACATCTTTCATGAGTGCCTAGGGCATCTTGTTTGCAGTCTGGACCTCTGGTGAACAGCTCACTGCAATTCTTGTCTTCTATTTTTGAATTTTATCAACTTGATTTTTATGTCAATGAGACAAGAGGTAGACTAGTTGCTGTACGTCAATTTACAGCAGGGAATTACCGCTATGTATACCAGACATTCATAATACCACTAGAGGTGCTATTATTTCTACCAGAATCAGTAAGTTTTAATTCCCAGGTATAAAGAAGACTCCTTTTAAAAAGTTAGTGTAAATTTAAAATCAAATAACTGCACAGAGACCCTTCTTTTGGCAGGATGATGCTTAAATTTTCAAGTAAACAGAGATAAAGGATTGCAGCAGAGGTGAGACAGAAATGATGTTAATGACCTAACTGAAATGAGGATTAAATAAAGGGGCACAGCAGGGGAGGCATCCAGAGTCTACAGGGCAGCACTAAGGACGCACTTAGGATACTTTGTTGGAATTCTTGAACAAATTGCACCACTTATTGAGTCCAGGGAAAGATCCTTTCACTTGTAATAGGCTGTAATGGCTCCTCCTTTGTTAGTCTGAGCATTCCAGACAAAGGAACTCCAGTTAAGACACTGGTTCTGCTTGGACACCTGTAGAGGTAATGGCATTCAATGACACATTGTCTGAGTGACAGGCCCAACACAAAAGGACTTTTCAATTGCATCTGAGATAAGGTTAAGATACACACACAAAATCACACCCAGCAGAAATGCTGACAGAGAAGCACAGCAGAAAAACAACTTGCTTACACAATTTTAAACCCCAGAACTATGTAGTTACCCTGAGATTTCGAAGCGATGCCCTCTGCTTTAAGTCATGCCAATTCTTCTAGAACATACCTGCTCTCCAGAGGAGTAGTAGTTATATACCAGTGAGGCCCCATACTGGCTGTTTACTCAGTCTTTACCTTCAGAGTTTATTCAGTCAGTTCATACTTGGAGAAAATTCTGGATGGATTTTCTTTTGCTACTTCAAACACTGAACAGATCCTTTAACAGTTTGCATACAAGTCCACTGCAATCTCCTCTAAAAGTCCTCCTAGAGAAAATATATAAATAAAAATTCTTGTGCATTTGGTAACTTTACTCCTATAGAGGACAGAGAGACCTATGCTGAGGTAATACTCCAGTTATGCATTCCTAGGTAATGAGCTTTATCTCTCAGGATCAATTTTCCATTAATAGCATTCAGTGCTCCATCCAACTTTCAAATTGATTTGACCTATGAACCTGGGGTGTTCTGATGTTTCTTTTTAAACTACTGGAATGTCAACACAACACAGAAAAAAATTATAGCAGCAAGACTTTAATGGCCAAACTGATGCTTATTGGATGATTTTAAGGCAGCTTAATGGCAAGTAGGCAGCCCAAATTCAGACGACAATTAAAATAAATAAGTAAGTAAAAAATAAAAACAGAGGTTTCTGCTCTTTCTACCTTAGCCATTAAGTCAGTAAGATAAGCAATTTAAAACTGCATTCTCCATGACTTTCTGAGCAAAGAAAGAATGCTATGCTATTGATCTGCAAGAAGTTTATTTCTTCCACTCTGCAATGTTAAAGGAATCAATCTCTTAACTAAAGAAAAAATAATGGTATTGATAATGAAGATGAGGGCTGAGCTTTTGTGGGACAACAAGTGTATTGTATTGGTGGTGTAATAGCATAACTGCCAGGTGAGCGTCTTTGACACACCAGCTGGGAGGTTATGACTACTGGAGTCAGTTCCTGACAGTGAAAGACATCTCCAAAATGTTCAGTGGGACAAGCAAATTGTCAGGACACTGTCTGCATTAATCTCTCAGTGTTCTGCATAGCCCAGGTGCATTTTATTACTCACAGTCCAAAAGTCTGAGGACACATTCAAGTGAATGCAGATGAGCTAACGATAGTCAGTGGTGGCTTTAAGTACATTGATATACACATGTATATATGTGGCTGTATACATGGGCTTGCATTCCTACCTGTTTTATTTAATTTTTTTTTTTTTTTAAATGGGCATTGTTTTCGTTTAAAAACCAAAAACTCTGCTATACCAAAAAGTGAGTTGGTTGGAAAGGGGTGCTTAAGCTTCTAGAATTATCCCTTTTGCCAGAATCCAATACCTTGTTACAGGAAACAAAGATAGAACTGTTTCCACTTATCTGGAAGTGCACAGTAAAAAGATAAGAAATGCCAATTTCTTTCTTACATTTTTAAAAAGCAAGCAAGTAACATCAAACATCAATAAACCTTTGGCATTGAGATTTTGGCTGTGATATGCAAGTTACAACTATTTTAAGAGTCATAGTTAAAGATGTATACCAATTAATTTAAACCTTGAAGGTACTGAAAATACCTGCTGTGTTCCAAGAAAAATGTTATCAAGGTAATAGTCTAGTTTATCCTTGAAAGGATATCAGTTTATCAGTGAAATGAGAAAGTACAGGCACACAGAGTAAGTACTGCAGATCTCTGGGAACTGAGGGCTATATAGAAAGGATAAAGATAGCAGGGTTATTATAGAAGAAGTCCACAGACCTTCAGAGTAACAATTGAGAAAGCCTGTCTTCTATGCAATTCATCAATGAACAGAGGCACAGATAACAGCCACTGAGCTTACAAGCATCAATCAATTCCTGACCTTTTCACTCCACTCTGACCCATGGGTAGTCACCTTCCTGTAGCTGTATCTGCGTATATTTTCATGGGAGTTTTTGGTAGTTATTTTGGTTTTTTTGTTTTTTTTCCTTTCCTCCTTTTTCTCTCTTTGGTCTCTTAGAAGGTGATACACACACTATTTTAATTGCAGGGATTATCTGTCTTTTCACCTACAGCAAAAGAGAAGAAATAGTAGGTACTACACAGAGTTAAGCCTAAAAAACCAACAAGCTGTGATTTCCAGATTGGGCACCAGCCACAATAGCAATGGAATCAGCTACTGGAGAATTCAGTTCACACCTCTAGGAAAGCTCATGGAATACTTGCTTTCTCTAAGATCTCCACAAAAATAAATATCCCTATCACACATCAGGCTAGAGGATTCCCACCAGGATAAAGGTGTACACTCTCTCTCCTGTCAATCATAGCATTGTACTGGACCAGGATAGCATCTGCGAGCTACCACAGAATGCTGCAATACATCTGTTCTGCAGGAAGGGCTGCTGTGCGCGCATCTAAATTGTTCTCTTGCATTTCCCAAATGTGCTTGCTCTTCCTTCCTCAGGGAAAGGCAGAGAAGGACAACCACACAGCAGGTGTTAGTCACATCACATGGCAGGATGCTTCAGCACTAACTGAAGCTCATCTTTCTCTCACTCCAGTGTAGAGCATGGCAAGTCATGCTTTACCAAAGAGACAATAAATTTAGCTGGTCACAACAAGAATCACTTTCTAAACTCTACTTCTAAGAGTTTTTTAGGTCTGTAGCATTAAAGTATACCCTCACATACTTGCTCCAGAATTTTACATAGTCCGTTTTGTTACACATAGAACAATCAAAGAGAACACTATGTCTGTTTAGGAAATTGAGCTAATTCTTACAGCACAGTAGGAAAAGATTAGGTTTCAGATAAGTTTCAATTAGTTATTAGAATATTATTAAAAACACAACAGGAAAATTTGACATAGTAAAGCTTTAAATATAAAGTTCAGAAAATATTTAAAAAAGGAGATATCCATGCAAAAGTAGAGTTTTAGTGTGTCTCCTTATGATAGCAGTTCCTAATAATAAATGCAGAATGCATTAAAAGCACTACAGTAATTTAGCAGTTGTGGTTTTATGTCTCCATGGCACAGCAGGCCTCCACTGAAACAGGAGAGGATGTAGCTAAGCCACTTTTAACTTTTTCTGTGTGGTTAATCTTAGAAAGTTTTGGGTTGAATCTGATATAACAACTACGGCACAGACTGAGACCGACAGGGAATCTGAAACGTTTATTGAGAGAAACAAGCTGGTTTTTATACACTTCTTCAAGACACAGTATTTCCTTATATGGTTTTTTTGTATTTTTCACTAAGCGACCTATCACACATTGCCACGTCAGCAGCACACTTTCCCAATGTCCCTATATGGGGGTGATCACGTGCTGCCCACCCATCCAGCAGGCTCCAGCAGGCTCCTCTCCGCAGGGCTCTGCCGGCTGGCATCTCCTCCCCCCAGGGTCAGGCGGAGACAAGCTTCTCGGTTCTGCCATGGTGTTCTGCAGGTGTGTCCCACAGCCTGTAGCTCAGTTCCATCTTATCTCCCACCACATGAATCCATCGTGGAAAGACTCTCAGTTTATACGAACATTTTGATAAAGTCCTCTCTGTACCTATTGAGAGCAAGAAATACATAACAATTTTTAAGGTTTCTACATAAAATTTATAATAGTCACCAAGTCAAGCTCTTCAATAACAATTTTTCATAGCTGCTAATCTTAGTGGGTTTCAATGCACCCATAAAGGTGCTTTGCTCCAACATTCAATATCATTTTAGTCCAAATATTATATGACTTAGAAATAATTCATTTCAAGCTAAATTTCGCCTTAGAGTCAATTAAAAGAAGCAACACAAAACTAAAAGCATCAGAAAAGGCTTTAGTGAAACCCTGTCTTATATGGGGTTCATTTGTTACAGTTCCTGAAGATAATCTATATTCAGGAATACTGAGCCATAGCAACTGATTAATTTGGATCATTACTTACAAAGACCTAAAAATTCTACCACCGTAGACAAAACCTATGCATCTACTTAAATAGATATAATTACTCTGTCAAGTACATAAAATGCTATTCCACCCCACTAACTTTTTTTTTTTTTTTAAAAAGCACTAAGGTGATGCATTCATATTCTTCTGAGGTATCTGTTCTTTACTGAGTTACATTCAGCGTGTTTAAGGAAGATGGCTTATTTTGGCATTAAGACCAAGTTAGGATGTTTTAACGGGTCTTTGCCTTTCAGTGTTTCTCACTATGACAGTGGTGGAAAACGCAATGTTTATAAAACCATGTATGCCCTTGGAAAGCATTTTTGTTGCAAAAAGCCCTTCTTAATTTCTTAACAAATGCACTTCAGAATTTACTAAATTGACTGATTTTTGGCTGCACAAAAGTACATTACTCAGAGGTGTTATCAAGTAGACCAAACTTCCATTAATAACACTCAGATCTTAACTTATTATTAAATAAAACCAGCATTGCAGAGCTCAGATCAACTCTGTTCCAGAGACTGTCCCTTCATCATGTAGTCTTGTTTCCTGAGGCTTGATTTAGTGAATTTAATGAATATTAAATTTACTTAGTAGCCCCCTTTCCTTTGCCAGACAGCAAAATGGGATCATGAAGACAAAGTCAGCAAAGAGCCTATTAATGTTACAATTCTTAGAATGACAAGAATCCCTGAACTAAACACACTACCATCAATCATGTATCAGCCAATGCCATGCCCCAGAATGCTAACTCCACTTGACGATGAGGAAGAAGTCTGACTCACACTTCTTTCAAGTCTTACCTTTGCCTCTAATTCTCAGGGAAAGCAGCTAAAAAATACAGATACTGTCTGTACCTTTACATTGCCTAGCGCAATGGGGCTGGGGCCTCCAAGAGGCTTGCAGTGTAAATAACACAGAGTAAATAACAATGACATACTTTTTAACTGCAGAAACTCATCTACCATGCTAAAACGTACATCACACACTGCCACCGTTTCTCACTGTTCATTAAAGAGAATGAATCCTGAGGGAAGCATCACTGAATACAGATATGTCTCCAACACACCAAATCATATCCTGAGCCTCCAGTAAAGCTAATAAAACCATGTTAAATACATCCCAAAAGTTCCCTTGGCTTAGTCCAAGCCACTTGGGCAATTTATAATTTAAAGGAGAATATGAGATTAGAGAGTGATGAAAACAGTGTGATCTAGAATTTGAAACAACAGTTCAACTGTTTTGTCATACTCAGAGGATGTACTGATTTACTGAAATTTGCTTGTAGACAACTGAAGGTCTCAGTATTTTCACTTTCAAAAATTGTACATACAGTAATGTTGGACTCCCAAATAAATGGTAAAATATACTACTTGTAAAATCAGTATAGTCAAACCCACTCTATTTTAAAGATAATGGGGTGTGACAGTGCTCACATTTATATTCTACCTACCCTAACCGTCAACAGCATCCTACACTCTGGGCTGATAAGGCTTTTAAGTGAGAGTGCCTGAGATGCACTCTCTGCCCTTGTCACAGTCATTCATTCCTAGCAGTTCAGTTCCATAGTGCACCTAATTTCAGTGGAAGTTACAGATCATAAATGCCCAAGAGCAGCACAAAGAATATTCACTGGGTCGACTCTCCTTCTCCCTTCATTCTTGCTATTCCAGACATTTAGCTCAATTCAATATCTTAAAGAAGCAAGGGATTCCTAAGAAAGAACTAAACTAAGAATGACCATAACAAATACTTGATTAGTTTAAATGAAGTGGAGAACAATTACTGAGATCATGAAGTGATAAAGTAAAATGAGTGAAATAATGTGAAATAATGAAAACAAGCTTCTTAGCTAATTCTATCATAGTTCTTATGAGATTCAGTTGAGTGTGTAAGGCCTTCTCAAAGAAAATGACAGTAAGCTGCAAGAGAAATTTAATATGAAATTCAGTGATGTGAGTTTATTTTCTTATACAGCACCTACTTAACATCTAAAATCCCTTTCCTGCTATTACTGTCTCACAACACAACATTTTGCTAGTACATCACAGCTTCCAGACTGGAGTTAGCCTGGGAGAGGTTGAGGGACTTGGTTCAATTCTACAGCCTTTGGGATAGCAGAAATTCACCCAAACCAACACCCTTTGCCAAGCAAAAGATTCCCACCACTTCTGCAGTAACAGAAGGCTCCAGCCCTGCCTGCTTAGGTAATATTACTGACCCAAAGGAGAGACTAAAACTCTCATCTGCAGCACTTCCTTAGCAATAAAGAAACTTATCCCTGTGAAGTGGTTGCTAACATTTGCCTCATTATTGGTTCTTTGTGAGCTCTGCACAGCAACTGCAAATTTAGTTTCTGTAAAATATTAATCTCCTAAAATGCAGTGACAACAACTTTTCCTTTTAAACTTGCAATCAAACCTATATCCATATTCCCACATGAATGTGTGCTTACAACACAGCAAGGAATACAAACCCATTCACAACTACACTGCTGCATCTTGCAGATTTTTTTCCCTGAAGAAATCCCCCCAGGATATCAGCTTAGCATGACACATAGAATTGTTAAGACCTCCATCTATCCTCCTCCAAATCACGGAAAAGACCGCCAAGATCCTCTACCCCAACATTTGACCCTGTCAACTAAACCACAGCATCAAATGTCAAGCTCAGTCATTTCTTGATCACTGTCAGGGATGGTGACTCCACCACCTCCCTGGGCAGCCCCTTCCAATGCCTGATCCCCCTTTTCAGTGAAGAAATACTTCCTGATATCAAACCTAATCCTCCCCTGGCACATCTTAAGACTATGTCCTCTTGTCCTGTCACTGGCTGCCTGGCAGAAGAGGCTGACCCTCACCTCACTCCACCCTCCTCTCAAGGAGTTAGAGAGAGTGATAAGGTCTCCCCTTTTTCCCCAGCCTAAACACCCTCAGCTCCTTCAGCCGCTCCTCACATGGCTTTACCCCCTTCAGCTTTATTGCCCTTCTCTGCACATATCCAGCACCTCAATGTCTTTGTTGAAATAAATGGCCCAGAACTGGACAGTACTCGAGGCATGGCCTCACCAGTGCTGACTACAGACATGATGTAAGATTTCACAGAAACTTCTATTTTAATCTCAAAGAATCATTCTTTTGCATAGCTTTGGTTATTTAAAAAAATAAATAAACACACAATTATTATATTCTTTGCAGTTATATGACACCAACAAATCTGGAATTAAAAATAAATCTAAAGAAAGTATTCCATATCACTGTTGTGCTCTGTCAGCTTTTCATTTGTGTATCAAGGTGAAATATTTGACGCTTACAAGCCACAAAATGCCTAAAATGGTGTATAGTTGTACATGGACACTGGCACCAGTACATTACATTTTGTTTGTCAATGGCATTTAGAGCAGCTGGCTTTTTGAAATAAAGCATGTATTCAGTGGAGTATCATTAAGGGCAATTGAATTGCCCTTCATCTGTTTCTGGGGCTCAGAGGACTAAAAGGCAGCATCTGGAAGCTTTATGGGTATTATCTGGCTTTCTGTTTTATTCTGTTTAGGCAGACTTGTCTGGTTTTTCACACATTAGACTCAAAGGCAAAAGGATTTCCAGCAATAACCTCCTTCTGATGAAACTCATCTTTATCTGCTGCTTCTTGTTTCTTAGCAAGTGATGAAAAAATCCTTTATGGGCATGAGATTACTTAAATCAATAGTGACTTGCCCATGCACAGCAGTGCTTTGTTGCCTGTTCATCAAAATGTCTGTTTACTGGCTGCACTGACTGTTAGAGGGAACACTCACCTGTCCAAGCACTTAGCTCAGTGCTATGGTAAACAGGGACACTAAATATTCCAAATATTCATGTTTTCAGGCTTACTGGTATCAGGGGCAAAGTTTCTCTATTTGTGATGGCAGCAGTGCTACACTTGAAGACAGCTGGCAGTTCCTAATAACCGGACAGCTTGTTGTCCCTATTGCAGTAAGGGCCACCTTATTATCCTTCCAAAAAAGTGGCTGGTACTTACTTCCCAGGAAACTTCCCTGAGCTTGCAGGCTGGGCTCAGTCCCAGGTATGTGTCTGCTCAGCTGTCACTGGCCTCCCTGTCCAGACAGCTTGCATAGTGATTTCTACATAAATATGAATTACACACCTTGAACAGTCAGTTCTCTTTGGCAGCCACACGATCCCTTCTCTGTGCCTGCTGGCTCCTTTGACCTCTGCTCTCTGGACACCATTTTATATCCCACTCATTGGATATTTAACTTCTCATTTTCCTTGCACGCTGCTCCAGACAGCCAGTCCAGTTCCTGCTGACTCCATCCTGCCAGCTAATCCCTGCTGGGCCAAGCTAAAGAAACCTGACATACGGGTAGCTGGCAAAAGAGATACAGGCACATTTTGGTGAACGTCTGGAGGGAATAGCCCAAGCATAATGATTTTGGCTGGATTAAGAGAAGTGCTCATCTGTTATATCACTTGAAAAAGAGCTTGTTCAACTGGGTGTTTTCAAGGCCAGCTTAGCATGCCCAGACCACTGCAAAGAGCTCTCATTGACAGGAGGAGACACCAACTGGAGTTCTACCAATGCCCAGATCTACACCCCTTCTCTAAAGTACCTGACAGCTCACCAAACATCAAAACCTTCCTTACCACAGACTTCAAGGAAAAAATGTCAGGCACATCTCCTACAGAGGTACAAATCACTCTTATCAGCCCATGGAATAAGCAACAAGTTCTATGGAATATCTTTGGAATATTTGCAGATGGCATTTCCTCCCCTGTGATCCCAGGAAATAAATGCAAATGTTCAGGAAGGCAGGAAAAAGCTTCATCCCAAGAATTGCATCCTGGGGGATTTTCTGCTATAAAAAAGAATGGATAAGAAGTGAACTATATATTGTTCATGTAAACGTGTAGAGACCATGGACACCAGTGGAATGCATAACTTTTGGAGAAGTGTTGGAGGAAGGGAGGGGAAAGTGCCTCGTTTCCTTTTTCTGTCCATGAAGGCTGAGTTTCTGTGGAAATAAAAGATGTGATTGACTGGCCCATCCTTGTCTGGGGCCTCAGACAGGGCATCAGTCTGGTCTCGAGCTATTAATCAAAAAAGCTTTACTTCATTAGCTTCTTAGCTTTCTCTTGGATCTTTTCCCACCCTTGACAGGGGATGCTGTGTCACACAGCAGGAATTTTGCTCAGGTGGGACTCCTGACATCTGCAAGTGGCTGCATTCACACTGATGCATCACGCCCTCAGCAAGCCTGGCAGTCTCCCTTTGGAGAGAGAAATAAATGGGGAGCAAATGAGGGAACAAAAGTAGGAGAGAGGGAAGGAGTCTCCAGGGAGCAGATTTCAGGATAAGCAACCTTAAAGAGCACTGGCTAACTTTCCATATGAACATTGAGTAAGGAGGGGTGCTACCTAAACCAACTTGTTCATTTAGATATCTGCTCCAAGAGTGCACATATAAAAGACAACTTGGGAAGGGAAAATAAGAGGCTTAATAGTTCTCCTGGTATGGGAAAGAAGGCTAAATTTTAACCTTGCAATTACCATTTTAAAGGAAAGCATTTATTTCCTCTAAACAGTCAGCAAGGCTAAGTACATTATTCATACTTTTTCTCTGTTTTCATAAAGTCCTGTTAATAGAACACATTCAAGAAGGCTACTGTCATTACCAGAAGGTTCTGTTACAATACCAAAGAGAGCAAGCAATCTACACAAGTGAATAAAGCAGCACCCTCTGTTCCCTAAATGACAAGTGCAAAGCACTATATTCTGATTATTTTAAACCAGCCAAAAAATCAAAACCTTTTTAACATAGTCCATAAAATTAATCAGGCAAAACCACTTTCAATTAGGTTAGCAGTCCTGTCACCCTCTGAATTTCAAATAATAAACACAAGAATCACTTAAAAATTCCACAGTGTCAGCATAACACACCTTTTCATCCACTGCATATGAAAAGGCCCAGGCATTAGCAGCTGACCATAATAAAAATGGCTTTAGGTGTGACAAGGATGTGGCAGTACCTGGTATCCTGGGCAGCTATCACTAATGAGCATCATCTCTCCAGTTCTGCAAATTTGCATTATTTTACTTATATAACATATAAAACATCTGTAATAAATATACTATAGGTCCATTTTCACAAGTTCTCTTTGAGAAGGACAGGGGAGGTTTCATACCAGCCAAATAGCAAATCTACCACATCAGAGTAATCAGGTTACACCATCAGTGTCAGGAATAAAAAAAAAATAAATCACATGCAAACTGGAAATAGTCTTGATTCAGAAAGGCCAGAACTCAGCACTGTCCCAGACTCCTGGTAGTCCTGTATCCCATGGCCAGAGACTATCATTAACAGCTGTGGCACAGTCAAAAGGATTTCTGAGGAGTAGGATCATGGAGCATTCATAATGAATGTATTTTTCCAGCCCATCAGAAGTTTGGTAATCAAATTTCTAGAAGATCTCAGTTTAAGATGAGAAATCAAAATAGAAACTTTGGAAGTACAGAGGTTTTGAGACTTGAGTCAGACATAAAATTTTGGAATTTTTAGAATCCCCAATACAAAAGGTTTGTTTAATGGAAATCAGAGATTTAAAGGCCAGAGAAAAATAAGGGCAGAAAATGGTGATTGAAATGTAGGGGAACAACACAAAGAAGGAATTTTCAAGCTGTAAAACTGCTCAAATCAAGTAAGTTTTGATGGGGGAAGCCAGGTATAACCACCCCAGGCTGCATTACCAAGTCAATAATCTGAGCAACACAGACAAGCACAAAGAAGTCCAAAGTTTCTAGGAGAAGCACTGAAAACTTAAGCAGAGTGACTGTACAGGCAGAACCAAGGTATTCACAAGGTACAAAGGCAAACCTAAGCACTGTCCTATTTTTGTAAAAAGTCACTAAATTTGTGTACAGAAAAAAAATCTGTAAAGTTGTAGACAAACCTCAATCCCAACAGAAAATATCAGGCAGAGATTTTCAAAAGCCTTGAGTCTGCAGAAGCTTTACTTGCAAAACCTTTCTGAAAACTTACAGAAATTTTGCCAAGTGTTTTTCCATGGGATTTATTTTCCATTATCATCTTATATAAACTTACCATTTTCATGCTGCAAACATACGGATAGTGTAGCAAGAACACTACCATTTGAAATGCTAGACTGCTTGAACATTGAATTCAAAGGATTTTTTCTAACTATTAACACCTGAAAGCCCTGACACACTTGGAGAAATGCCCTAATTCATAGAAGTTCTCTGATTGGTTAATGGAAAAATATACCCTTTTGCCCCCAATCCATTTTGGTGTGTGAAACCATAGACATTTCATTCCAATAGAGCATCAGAGCGCAACACTAAATTTTGGACACTCTTAGCATGATTACTTTGCAATTATGGCATATGTATTATGGCAAGTCCCAAGTAAATTATGAACTCTGTATATTACAAAGGCACTGTGAAACACTGATTGATTTGGACAGTTTGTAGTTAATTAAGTTCATTTCCAATTCCATCACTTCACACAATTTCAAAGCATTCTGTGTTGAAAGCCCATTTTCAATTAGTAAGGAGGTTGAAACAAAAAAGTATTAATTATAAAAGTGGCAATCCCCATTGAAATCTTCATAGTACAGCAATTATTTATGTTAAGTGTTGAGAATCGGAGAGTTGTACTTGTCTAATACAATTTTTTCCTTGATATATATCTCATATATATTAAATCTGTACAAGTAGTGGCAGAGCATTTTTTAAAGTAAGGACTAAATTATTGCTCACAAACTTGTACAAAGCTCCAAAAGGTAGGAAAATGTCTGTGCTTGGCTCAAGTCAAATTAAGTGTCTTGGACTGATTCTTCTCACTGCTACTGCACTATTACCATGTAATTCCACTACTTGGACTAAAGCACACATTCCCATTGAAAAAGTAGTGACGGAATACTGGTATTAGTAGAACTTTATGCTGCCAAAGGAGTAGCCAAAAGAAGATACTGAGTTTTATTTTAAGTGTTTGATGCTGTTCAAAAAGAATAGGTCCAGGCACTTACCAAACTGCTTTTATAAAGAGGTACACACTTCTTGGAATATGACAAAAAAAAAGAAAAAAAAAAAAATCATCCCTTAAATTACAGATGTTATTCTTCTACAAAGCAGGTGTTCTTTAGCACATTAATACCTTTCTTCATGTGAGCCAAATGCTTCCAATGCCCATCTTAATTTGCTGATTATATTCTCTTCACCTCTATCAAAGACTGCCAGCCACAAACATGACACCAAAATGAATGATATGAGATCAGCAGATGCACAGTGCTTTAAACCAATTTTTTAAACTCCATTTGCTGGATTTTGAACTGTCATCTACCAGCCAGTTGCCACTGACATGGAGCCCCTGCTCCAAAGCCAAGATAACTTCTTTAACCACTGGCAACGCTTCATGGCCTGGATCCTGGCTGGCTCATTCCCTCTGTCCTCTTCTCTGCCAGTTTGGTAGCAGGCTCTGTAACCGCACTGCAACAGCAGAGCAGGAGGAAAATGACAAGCACTAGAAAACAGAAAATTATTCAGGGCAGGTAGAAGGACAGGCAAGAAGAAAAAATACAACCAAAAGGAGTTAAAGTAGAAAGTAAGGCTTCATGAAATGGGAAACTTAAATTAATGAGAAACAAGGATAAAGTCAACCAAATGCAGACAGTCTGGTAGCTTCAAAAATGAATGCAGATTAAAAGGAAGGAGAACAATACAAATCTTTCGTGTTTGTGAGATGTCTGCAATATTCTGTGACTTTCTCAGCTATCACCAAGCACTCTAAGAGGGAAGAGCCTGTTCCTTACACTACAAATGTTTTAAGCGCTGCTTTCAAAATACCAGCAGATAATTTATCTTAGACAAACCTGGGACTCTGTGCTGAGGGTTTCAGACAGGGCTGGAGCTCGCAGTCACAGAGACAAGCTGTGCCCAATGGCACCATGATAAAGGGCACAAAAGAGGGGTTTTGTGAGATATACTGCAAGCTTTCCTTGTTTTCTACTCTTCTGCTCATTTCCTTCGTTTGAAGTAGCGTCCAATTGAGAAAAACACTTAAACTGGTATGAAATGAGATCCATGGAAGATGATTTTTATCAGAACCTTATTAGAACTTACTTCAAAATCTGCAGTTTACTCAAAGAGAATTATATTTTGTGTCATCTAAGTAGAAAATCTCATCAGTGGCAAAACATATTTTTTCTAAATCTAACTGTACAATCAATGAAACTACATATATTATACTGGTTTGGCCTTTTATTTTAATGAAGGACAAGTTATGAGACACAGGCAAGAATTTCTATTAAACACCCCCATTAGAGCTGCAAACATGCATAAATAATTTGTTTGATAAATCAAGAAAAAATCCCTGTAATTTTGATACCCCATTCCTACATCCTGTGGCATCTGAACACACAGCAGGTATAGCCCACCAGTACAACAAGTGCTCCCAGCTGCACGAGCAGCCTGAACAGCTGGACCCTGGGCTGGTCTGCACTGGTAACCTGACAGTGGTATTTGTGTATTCCTCCAACACAGGGGGCCAGAGCCTTTTCTTCGGGAGATATTTAGCCATCAATTCAGAGAGACAGAGAGATGATCTTCAGGATACATAGGTATCCATAATTAGGATATATATATATAGAGAGAGAGAGAGAGAAGATATTTATCCTTCAAAAAATTCAGGTGCAACTGAAATATTAATAATTAAAAGGAAGGAAGGAAGCTTTGATAAAAGCTCACACTTACCTAGTTTTGAGGGGTTTCTCTGTGTGTGTGTGCATGTGCTGCCTGCAGGAAGGAGATATTATTTTTGATTTTTATTTTTTTAATCAGCTTCATGTTACTGATAGTGAGGCGGCCAGTGGGTAGAGAGAGTATTTCTAGACTAGTTCTCCTTTAGGAAAATTAGGACAAAGAACAGCTGGCATAAAAGTATCTTAAAGAATTTTATATTTTTCACATGGAATTACCTTCCTCAGCACTTGACATGCATTTGGAAACTGAATTCAAAACAGAATGTTGCAAGAGACTTGTAAGGAAAATCCTTCGGCCATTTAATCAGTGTTACAGGATATCTACAGGCTTGCCTGTGCATTTCTTTGGAAAAATCAAGCAGCTGGGGGGTGGGGTTGGGGGTGGGGGAGGGGGGTGGGGGGTGTCTGTTGTTTTGGGGGATTTTTTCCTTTTTTTTTTATTTTTAAAATGCAGAGTCCTAGATGGGCTGAATCTGCTCTCACAGTGTGTAATACTGCTCCAATTAGAATCACAGCCACTCAAACAATACCACCCTTGAGAAGAAAATAAAAAGCCACTGACTTTAGGGTCTCAGCCACCTTGCTCCTTGATTTGAATTAGCTCAAATCTGATGTGGAAAATCAAGAAACTTTTTAAAAAAGGAAAAAAAGAAGAAAGAAAATAGAACAAATGGTTTTAAGAAGAGTCTGTTTGGTGACCATAAAAAAGGCTAAGAAGAGAGTGCTGAATACTGAAAAACTTTCTCTCAAAGGCCCAGATATAACACAGAAATTATCTGAAGACTCTACTAACTGCCCATCAATTTACCATTTTACATATTTATTATTTCCATATAGAAGTTCACATCTTATTTCAACAGTGAAATCTCAAACGTACACCTATCAAACAACTTTGAGAAAGAAAATAAAAGGAAAACACCCCACTGACATTCCAAATGCTGCAGCTGGAGCTCAGGCCCACATTCCTGAGCCTGCTGGGAGGGTTTAAGATCGGCTGCCCTGCAGGGATCCTATCACTGTTCTGACCATGACCAGGAAGAGGAAGTGCAGATGAACAAAGGGGATTGGGCTGAAGGTCCCATTGGGTGGGCTGAAGGAAAATGGACTTGACCATGGGCTACACTGTCACAGGATCAGTAAAATACTGACTGAGCTAAGGTAACACCTCTTGCACAGAAGGCCAGTCGGAAGTACAAAGCCCAGTATTACTCATGATACAGACTAAAATATTTTAGCCAAGGGAATCCTGGAAGTTGGCTAAGAGAAGAAAAAAAAAGCCATGGTCACCAACAACACTGACTTTCCTGACCCTTGAATAGTCAAAAGTTTTCTTCTGAACAAAGTAGCTAAGAAGCTAATGATGCTAAGAAACAAAAAATATAAACTTTCAATGCTTTTTAACAAACAGATATTGAATCTTTAACCAACATGGACGACAAACAGACTTCCAAGGGTATTAAATCCTTTAATAAATTAAGGACTAATAAATTAGTCCTTTAAAATTTAAATTAATATTAAAATAGGTACATTAAATTACGAAGCTTTACATTTCTGATTATTCAGATTAGCCACACTGGGGAAAAGTATCTTCATGCAAACAGGAGCAAATTCCTAAAGCTCTATATAAATGTACTGCTATTAGTGTCATTATACTTCTTATTCACAAAGGGAGACTTCATTCAGGACACCCAGAGCTTTAAAGTGAATTGGGTCATTCTCCTTTATTAGAAGATGGTAAATGTATTTCATAAGTATCTAAGTTCCACACTAAACATGGTGTGCCAGACCTGGGCACAAACACATTTATCAAGTGATAACCATGCTATCATGTGAAAGAGTTAAGGCCATTCCACATCCTACTATAACAGAGGTGAAAGTTTGTTTCCCTGCATGGCATTGGGCATTAGGCTCTTCCAAAAAATTCAGCAATCTTTCTTGAATTCCTACTTCTTTTTGTCCTCCCTTTCTTCTATGTGAAGATTTTTCTCAATAGCTCCAAAGCTAGAAACAACCAAAAAAAAAAATCCCACCTGACTGAGCTCTGTAAAACTAAAGAAGCACAAAGCACCTGTGTAAGTCCAGAGAACTGGAAGTACTGGTGCCACTTAAATCAACAGCTGAACCCCCATTAATGTCAGCAGAATTACACCTAGGCCTCCCAGTTCTTGACAGCCTCTTCAAAATAACAGCAGCAACAAGCACGGGATTGGGTTGACAATCATTTACATGCAAGTGTGACCTTTTTTACTCAGTGGTGACATTTGTATCCTATTAGCAAAATACTGTATTGTATTTAAGCAATGATTGCATTTTCTATGGAGACAAACGACATGTAAATCAATAAATGACAAGGCTGCAAGCCAAGCACAGTATTGATTTTCAGTCATGTTCATCTCTGAGTTTAATGCTGAGAAAACACAGTATATGCTATGATTTTTTACATCTTTTGGGCTAGATAGTTTTCTAAGAATTAAGAAATAAGAAAGTTGTTCTCTACTTGAGAGAGAAGAGATTAAAGAGGAGTGAGAATTTAACAGTTCTAATCGAAGTTAACACAGGATCTTAAAAGCAAATGCTGAACAGATCAATACTGGTTTGTACAACACCCTTGTCATCTCTTCAGCTGCTATGGTTAATCAAATTACACACGAATACCATCTGCATTAAACCCATGGTTAAATGTACCATCACTGAAACAAGCAGAAGGTTTACAGAAGTTTCAGTGAGAACCATTCTTACTGCTTTTGTCCTTCACAGGAAAACCAATTTATTCCAACCCCACCACAATGAGACCCTGGCAAGTGGCAGATACTGAGAAGGGCATTCCTGAAACATGAAAAGTGTGTTCCCATATTTGCTGTCATTTCCAATGACAACACAGATTAGAAATTTTAATATAAAACTAAAGAGAGAAGGGAATCATCTCCTTGTTTTCCTTTTATAAACAGATCCAGAAGCAGGCAGTCCTTTATTAAAGATACCATATTCTAACACTTAAATAAAAACTGTGGTTTTAAACAATTCATTTTTAGAAAACAAAAACTTGACCAGTTCTTGATTGCTCCTTTCTGTAACTGCAGAGAAAAAACAAGAAAAATCTGGAATGGATTTCCTAATGGATCAAAAAAGTGATCACGACCTGATCTCTGTGACATGTGCACAAGTGGTTGCTGGAACCCTGCGTTCTGAGAATTTCAGCCTGTCAGTGCTGAGAGGCAGTGATCCTCAGAAGTACATTGTATTCGATCCAAAACCCTGGGAAAGGCTCCCTAAATTGTGTGATAACACTGAGGTTGTTGCTGTGTAATTAAAACTCGTATCACTGGGTGGGATATGTAGAGATGTAGAAAATTAGGTTTAGGGGATATAGGTAATAATAGGTTACAATATGGACGAATTTGGGTGTGGATCATCTTCCTTTCTCCTCCTTCTTCACAAATCTAGGGGTTATGCTATTGGGTCAAGAGTCCCACACTGCGGGACATGAAAAGTTAGCAACTGGATTATAAATAAAAACAAGTTACTTGGTCTTTCATAATTGGTTAATTTAGACCTTAAAAAGCCTTGGAATTTAGAACTCACGGCCATTTTCCACCCTGTTACCTTGGAGGCATGCTCCCGTGCAGCTGTATTACTGATAAGATATAATAAACAACTAAGTCTGAACAAGGATTCTTGGTCTCCTGCATTTTAATTTAAACTCTGAGTAAAAGAACTCACGGAACAGCAAAAAGAGAAAAACAAAAAATGGGAAAATTAATAGTGGTCTGCTTGTGAATAAGAAAAAAAACTTCAACACACAGGCAGCCTTGGCCATCTAGGAAGATACAAGCAACCTTTGCTACCAAAGGTACCAAGTCAGCACTGTGAATATGAGACAAGATGTCTGTCACAGGAAATGAGAAATTCATTACACTCTAGTACATTATTGCAGTAGCAGCACTGACTTTTCTAAATGTCCTCCTAAATCTTTAGTAAGGTCATTGACTGAAAATATTTTAGGAGATCTAGTCAGACTGATTTGGGATATTGTTTCACATAACTATCTCTGTGACAGCCATAATTTAAGATCCTTGTGTTTTTAACTGAAACTCTTCTCACTGTAGCCCTAACACAGTGGTGTGAGGGATGAGTGAGGAATAATCCCACAATATTATTTTATGCTGATCAGACCTTTCTATACAATATAAAAGGAGCAGACACAGATGTTCACTTCCTCCACAAAGGCCAATTTTCCTTCCACTCGATGCTATTTTGAATTTGGATTATACAATATAAATGCAGTTGTTCAGTATGTAAGACTCCATAATATCCTACAATTGAACCAACAGGTTAAGGCACTTTTCATCTGACTGCACTAAATTATTGATCCACTGGTCCCTTTTTCAGATTTTAAATCACCTGAACAGAAGGAAAAATAAATGCATTAAGACTTTCCAGTCTCAGTGAGAAAATATGTAGGTAGTTTGAGTCCCTACAGTAAAAATAATCACATAGAGTATCTTGCAGTAATCCATCTGATTTTGAATTAACCACTCAAAAAGCAGTTTATTTCAAAAAATATATTTTTAGTTTGCTTGGGAGTTGACTATATAAGCCCCATCTATCAATTCCTGCAGTTTGGGTATTACAGTATGAATAATATATGCCTTTGCCATGTGAATAAGATAACAGCCTTCACTCCTCAGTGCTCTATGTTTCTTATTCCAAATGTGACATAAAATACAATTTTCCTCAAGTAGCTGAAAAGGAATTTAGAATAAATGAATTATGAATACTTGAATACTTGAATGGAGATAGACGCTAATTTTGTAAAAAAAAAAAAAAAGAATACAAAGCAAAAGAGAATACAAAGCAAAATATCAAGAATTATTTATTAAATTCAGTGAGACACTGAGAAGGGCCTAAAGATACAGCTGAAGAGTGATGTTTTCTCAAAAAACACGCCTGAATACCTGCACATCTTTTTAAGTTATCACTTCAAAAGCTTCTTAAGCCCTCTTGAGCCTTTTTCAATAGCCAACAAGAAACGTGCCCCTTGACCACCTACAGCTGTGAATTCAGATGGATTCAATTCTAGTCACTTTTTCTTATTTTAAATTTTTTTTTGCTCTGTTTTATTTATTAGGGAGGCTCAGGTAATCGTCCCTAAAGCATCAGGAAACTGCATCTGTTTAAAACAGGTTCCAGGGCTGGGCAGAACAGGGATATCACCCAAAGCCAGCTCCTGGTCAGCAGAATCATTATTTCTGTTTCTGAAACAATTCAAACAATATATTCAATATCTGGTGCACTGTTGTATTGGGTTGACCCTGAGTTGATGGACAGTCTTTAAGACCAATTACACTTCTCACAATTTACATATTTAAACTGCACAGAAAGGCGGGACTTCCCCTTTTTGTCGGAGCTGGCCTGCTGGAAGATGGGGGGGGGGCTCCGAGCCTCCCGGCCCCGCCAGGCCGGGCCGGGGCCACTGCCCCTTTCCCCCTTTCCCAACGCTGCGGCACGGACCCTGGGTCGCTGGGGGGAACTGTCCCAGAGCCACAGGCAGCTAAAACCAGCCATGGACTGCTCACAGCTAAACCCATCCAGCGCGGCTTCTGGGGACAGGCGGGTCCCTCTCCTCTCCATGCGGAGCCGGCGGAGCCAGCGGGAGCCGGCAGAGCCTCCTGTCTGCAGCCAGCACACTTCGTGCTGAACTGAAGAGGACACCATGCAGCCAGCAGCACAGAGGGAGCGAGGCTTTCCCCACCGTAAAGCCTGAACAAGAACACCCTTCAACATGGCAGCTTCAGAGTCAGAGAGAAAGAGAAGTGAGTCACGTGGGACGGAGCTGAGCATGGCGATGGGAGAAAAGAGGGCGGTGCCGCGATTCTCACGCGTAGCTTAAAAAACCTTCTTGCATGCCGTGGTAAGAAACTGTAATACCACAAACTCTTTGTCTCTTTAATCCATTTGAAGAACATGGGGGGATGGAGTATCTTCGTGTGCCTGTGAAGATTGTGAAGAGTGCCTATGCCAAGCTATATAGAAGTAGTAAGAGGCTGTTAGAGACTTGTGGCGAAGAAAAGCCTTTGTGTGCAGGCCAAAATAACTTATCCTTAAAAAGATGAATAACCCCATGTGATGGCCCATGTTTTGCAGTGTGAAGGAACTGTGAGATTTTTCATGGGAGAGATGTTCTACACACAGCAGATTGATTGTTTCCGGGCGGATCTGCTGTTAGTGGCAGTTTGGGAACCATGTGCAACTGAAGGAAAACCCTTTTTTCCTTAAGCATAAGAGAGAGACTTTTCAAGAACTGGAACACTGACTAACATCCCATGTTCTGTTATCCTTGTGTGAGCTGGGTAAAAGGAGAGAAGTGCTGGAGGGGGATTTGCTTTAATTTTGTTTTGTTATTTTCTCTTTACTTTTAATTCTATTAGTAATAAAACTCTTTCATTGTACTGCAACTGTTTAAGGTTTGTGCCTGCTTTGCTTTTCTCCTAATTCTTATCTCACAGAAGGAAAATAAGTAAGTAATGAATATTTTGAACCAAAACCACTACATTTAATTGGTGTTTCCGCCCGGTTTCGAACTCAACCCGCTACAACTGTCCATAATGCAGCACTATGGATCTGCCTGGATACTGACTGCACTCCATAGGGCTCTGGCAGTGCAAATAATCATGAAAAACTATCAACTGACGAGAGCCACTAATAAAGGATTATTTGGCACACAACATATGACTGAAATGTTCTCTGTGTATATTTTTGGCCTGTGGCCTCCCTCACCCCATTTTCTTTATGTTCTTAAAAAAATAAAACAAAGCCTTGGCTTTCCCATTTTTCACCACCCCAGACGTATTACTTTCATTTCAAGCCAAAAAGGAATTGGAACTTTATTGTCATGGAAGAGTCAGGAAGAAGCCCAGTTCTTATTTGTTTTGGACCAGGAACAGTTTCTTTTTCTGACTTCTTTTTCCAGGTTTTTAACATGTGGGCACACACAGTTATTTGGACTGTCACAACAACTGTTTAAGACATCTCTCTGTTTGATGTATGGTGAAAGAGTCATAAAAAAAGACAGGAGTGGAAGAGCCAAACAATTACAGGCAAAATTTCAAGGGGTCATGGTGGGAGGCAGATGGAAAAGAAGAAAACAAGACTCCACATAGTAACAAATCCAAGAAGCACTGAAAACCTTAGAATTGTCAAAATTCTCAAAAGAAAGCATTTGGATTTTTGTTTTAAAATGTGTATACATCTTAATTTTTAAAGACTTAAATGAGTTAAATGAGGGTTTTCAGAGGGAAATGTATTTTCTGCTGACCCAAAATGATTTTCAAAATTATTTCTCTTTTCCTGTGCCTGAGACAAACACAGTTTAGGATAACTCAGCAAAATGTTCTTGCTGCCTTCTCCTCTGGTAAAATCAGCAATCTAACAACATAATTTATTCACACAGATGTAACCAGTATCTCGACAGACCCACAATAGCAAAGCACTTTCCAAAAGCCTTGGGCTGGTGGTCACAATGAGAAAGCAGCCCAACAGTTTAACAGCAATGGACTTGGGCTTTTATTCTGTTATGGGAAAAGAAACGTCTTTATGTCAGACAGAGAATTCCCTCTTCAAGCCTTCGCTTGACCTTTAAAAATCACAAGGAACCCGAAGAAATGTCACGGATGGATAATGGTTAATGATGTTCACCAAAGCACAGTGACAGCATCCTGAACCAAACAAAGCCATCCGCCTGCACTCTCCTGTTATCCTCGTTAGAAATGGAAAGTCACAAGCACTAAAGCAGATGATAACATTTGTTTTAAAGGAAATGTTAATTGAAATTGGCATGCTGCTGCTCACAGCTAGGAACAGGACCCCAAGGGATCAGCAAAAAGAAATGGAAAAAAAAAGGTGAGTTTTTCCAGATGAGCACTGACTCCCAGCCAATGATGGGGAGGGCTCCATGTCTGATAATCCATTTTTAACTACAGCAGGATTAACTTTGACCTGAATAAAAAGCCATTTCTAAAGTGCAGAAAGCCTATTATCTGTTCTTTTAAGCATGTGAGTGGGAGTGGAAGAAAATAATCACGCGAGATCTACTTTTTCTTAATTATTTTTTAAAGAGATATTGGGACTTGAATATCTCAAAATAAGAAGAAATAAAAATATTCATTTTAATGCATGCCATGTAATACTTATCACTTAGTCACTGCAAAGTGCTGTCAGGTTTAATTACAGTCTTCAGTGGCCCAGCAAGATGAATAAGTCATGAATCTTAACACCCAAATCCGAATCATGAAAGTTAGCTTTCTCCTCCCCTCCCAGTGTATACTGGATCCCTCAGGAGAAAATAACATATATTAAAAACAGCTTCTAAACAGGACAACAAACTTGCCCAAATTAATTCTTTGTTAAAAACTGTTTTTATAGCAGGGACCAAAGTTTACTTATGGACAAGAAATAACCTAAGTCAGCCTCACTCTGCATTAGTACTTGCTTAGTACAGTAGGAGCTATCCAGGGCTGGGGGACCCTGTAAACACTGAATAGCAGTTGGGAAGAAAAGATTCAGGTATCAGTGGCTGCAGAGACTGAGCAGAGAGACAAAGCAATCTCAGGCAGCTCACTGCAGCAGCCTCCCAAGCCCAGCACTCACATGCCTATGATCAGGAAATGCAGCACTCTTCCCAGGCATAAAACTCCAGGGGGAAGACCTCTTCAAAGTTTTTTTCCCCGTGCCGTGCTCCATCTCACAGGCATCCTGTTGGCATGAACTACCACTTAGCCTTCAGCTACTCATTTTCCCAGGAGTTTGTTTATTCATGAGCACCTCGATGTTTATCTCAGGGCTCAATACAGTCTAAAATGCACCAACACCTGAATGGTTTGAGGAATGGCACTTAAGAACCTGATCAATGAAACATTTTTCACTGACTTCAAAGAAAGCACAACTTCAGATAAAAAGAAACCCTATTCAAGGTATCCAGCAACTATTTTCTCATATTTTGAGGAACATGGTAATAATTTTTCTTCATTACTGTTTGGAGAATAATTTCTGGCCTTTGGGAAATTACCTGCTGGGCAGGCCTTACAGAAGACAGGTCTCCATGCCCAGTTTTCAAATTAGACTTATTCACATCTCCAGTCATGAGAAAAATCAATACAAGTACAAATTGAAGATTGTGTCAAAGTCACAGCCCCATGGCAGCCACTCTTCATAGGGTTAGATCCCTTGCCAATAGAGATGGCCTTGGCAGCTGGACAATTCACTCCTTTGTGCTGCAGCATCACCTCTTTCCCAAGCACTGTAATGTTTTGCTACTTTCAGGGGCCAATACAGCAGGAATTAATCTGATCCAAAATTCACAATGTTCAGCAGGATGCCCTCACTTATTTTTAACTGGCTACCATAGAGATTTCCCTGACTTTTGTTTTCTCCTTTGCCCTTCTGAACGGAAATGAGAAACTGCTCTCTGTGCCTTCTTGCCCTCTTTTGGCTCTCATTGGGTCTATTGCTCTCTCTAGATTACATCTTGCTCCAATGGTTGTGTGTATTTGAAAGGCCCCTTCCCTCACTGCAGTAAAAAAACCTTCTTACAACAATTGGCATCACCTGAGCCATTCTGATTGACTTCCAGTCACTGCCAGTGAAGATGAAAATATGGTCATTATACAAAGACACACACACACACTACCCCCAAAAAATATGTAAGAATACTTAAACCTAAGACAGTTAAGGTCTTGCATGTGCAGAAAAATAAGTGAATTTGCTGAAAACATCAAAAATATCAAATTCCTCTGAATATCAATATATGACTTTTTAAATTCTATTCATTACATTCAAGTTGATTAGTAGTTCCAATACCCATTGTTTAGAGAAGAGATGGGGAATACTTTGCTGCAGCTCTTTTCTGACCTCAATGGGTTGTTGCATTTCAAATGTGAATACTCATTATTGTCTCTTTTCAGAGTTTTTGATTCAGCAGCCAAATGATGCTTTTAAGGAAAAGGAAAGCCTAAGGCCCATACTGAAAAAAATGGATACATTAGAGCTATGGAAATAATTTATTCATACCCTAGTGTGCAAGAGCCACTCTCAGCCAGATATATGCATGTGACAAAACTCTTTAGGAAATCAGCTTCTATTATAGAACATATTTGGAAAGGTAAAGCTGATAACCTATCTGAAGTATATTTAACAGGCTTCTTCCTTTAAGCTTTCATAATTACAGTATTAAATTCTCTGCTTTTTAATGCATTAGACACACTGAGGACATAGGACGCTCAATTAACGTTACATAGAAAAAAAAGGTGAGGTCTTCACAAAACAACTCAAGAGTAGAAGCATATTCTACATACCTGCACTGAGTTCCTTTCTGAGAAATAGGAAGAAGAGGGAGAAACATTTGAAATGGAAAAGAGGATCACCTTTTGCAACATTAGGTCTGTTGACTGACACTCTTAAACGCTACTTTTGATTATGTTTTATTTTAATGAATAATAAATGTGGCTCTGTAGAAAAATTAAAGTAGTTGATAGAAAAACCCCTAGCCCATAATTTTCAAAGCTGCATTCCTGCATACAGGGCCCTAAGCTTTGATACAGGCACAGAAATGGAAATTTATCCAAGAGCAAGAATTAAGAGGCTCCTGATACAGAATAATTAGAGCCTTGGGGAGGTACAGGTTGAGAATTCAAAAATGTGTGTGAGTTTACATGGTTTCCAAACAGATGTAAAGTTAAGGGTTCTTCTATGAGTATGCCTTCTAAGATAGTGGAAACTTAGTATTTCCTGCCTGTAATTGCCTGCAATGCATTTTATCACTGCCTTACCACCACCATTCATTTTCCTTTTTTATACAGCTCTGAGGGGAAACAGCAGTTTCTCTGGAGTACAGAAACAATTCATCCAGAGAATACAGGGTATGATAGTACCTTATAGAAAGACTGAAATTATCACAGCTCTCATCACCTTCCAGTATAGGGGGCAAAAAAAAAAGTACCTTTCCGGAGGTCAGAACAAATGCCACGTGCATTTCAAAAACTCCATTTTAAAGTTCTGTTCTGAAAAAAAGGGTTAACAGAGCAATATTTCTATTCTGTTTCTGGCACTTTCATTATGCCATCAGTTATTACGGTGACATCTTCTAATAGGAATTTCATCATGTATTCAAACTGGTGAGCAGAGTCATTCAGCAGCCACAACAAATTTAGCTCAACAGGCTTTATTTCAAGAACTACAATGGTGTCAAGTGGTCAGTCCTTCATTTTTAATTTCTGGTTATATGAGATGCAAATGCATGATCTCTCATGCTAACTGCCAGCCATGGCAAACAGTTACAATTACATTCTAACATATCCTCAACTATGGGCAAACAACATTATCAAGCTGGGGATGGGGCAGTTTGAATCACAAAGAAAGGACTTATTTTATTATGGAAATTTTTAATTTATTTTCCTCTTCATTTACCACAGTCATGTCTTCCTAATCAGAAAAATAAATACCACAGTCTGTACCTTGATCCAAAGTAGAGAAGTCCAATAATTGCTAGATTTATTTTTCCCCCCTTTTTATCTACACCTGCAAATTTGAAAAGACCAAGTCATCTGTTACACAACCAGCTCTGTGTACCTAGGTCTTAAATGCTGCTTAATAGTGAAACACAATGTTCTCCTCCTATACACAAAATGCAGTGGCACCTGGCACACAGATATCTGTGCTCTCTGTCCAGCACAAGGGTGCCAGTGGTCCCTGCACACACTGGACACCATCTCATGATAGTCAATGTAATTGAGGCCCAACACTCTCTGGAGTTCTGTGGATCTGCCTCCCTATTTGGATCAGCGAATGCTGGAACGTCACCAGTAACTGGCCCAATGAAATTAGTGAACATAATGGCACTTCCTTAAGGCTTTGAGGACACAACTGGGTCACTGGCAATTCTCAACAATGTAAAAACATAGTTATTCATTCAGTCCTTTAGCCAACAGCCTCTGTTCCAACGGACCTTATCAGTGATGCCAAATACTTTCTTTTATTTTAAGCTCCTTTAACTATTGACTGGTTTATTTTTATTTGTTGCTACCAAACAACTTCTGACACATCATATCTTTGAAGTCCAGTCTACTGTTTATACAGAAAAAGTGAAGCTGACTCTCCTTCCTCTACTTAATTGGAAAAACACCCAAACATTATAAATTAAGCTCCTACTTCAAATGCTGATAGGAAGCAATGCTGAAATTTGCTGTAAAAGAGTTGAAAACACGCAAGCTTAACATCTGCTTTCTGAGCTGGCCAGGTCAGTAAAATCTTTAATCATGATACATGTGCTAAGAAAATTTAGGTACAAGAGATTCAATGTGAGAACAACAAAAATTCATTTAAACTCATGAGTAATCATGAATGCTATCTGGAATTTTATTATTAGTTCTGTGTTGCACATCCATATTTTTAGGTGGAAGTGCATCCTGCCCCACAGCAAGCCCTGTCTAAAGTCCTGACAAGCTGTAAACCCTTGTTTCTATTGCCAGCATGCCAAGCTATTGACCCATAGCACCTTAGGGTTGTTCTGATTTGGACACAATAACTTGAGGAACATGCTCACTTCAAATGCCAGATCAATTTTGTTGTTTGCACATGGGAAGTTCTTCTGTGACATGAATTGGAATGATTGTAAAATCTATTGATGTTTGTAAAATCTAATGGAATGCAAAGGAAAATATCCCTTGATTTCATATTGGGATACTGTAAAAGGCAAGAATGGTTAATCCTCACCAGCCCTATCAATGTCACATATATGCAGTCTTATTTACATTAAATGCCATAGCAGAGTTTACTTAAATTAGAAGATTACACATGACTAGATAAAATTAAAGGAGTCACTTCATGAATTTTTAATTTCCTCTGTAGTGATTTAATTCCGAAGTAATTTGAAAGAATCCTCTCAAAATGTAATATCAAATTACAACAGAACCTGCTTATCTCTACCTAAGTTATCTTTCATTGACCAGTCTTCAGATTCCAGGCTCTTTTTTCAGTGTTCTAGTGAACTCTAAAATGATTACTGAACAACATCTAACTCTTCATTCCTTCCAGACTGCACAATACAACTCTTTACAGCAGAGATGCGTTTAGTGTTGGTCTCCTCCCCATATTACACAAAAGATAAGCATTATTGTTTGGGAGTCAGCCACCCCACATTTGTTCACCCACAATGTATCTTCAACAAATGTCTAAATGAAGAAACAGACATTTTTTCTCATTTGCACTACCCCAGCCTGGATAAGGTCCTCCCATCTCACCCTCAGGCCACTGCCAGGACCTTGAAGAAGTGCTGTGCAACACTGCTAATTCATGCAACATCAATACAAAACTCAATCCCAACTTTATGCTAGATAAATTAAAAGTGATGGAAAGAATTTCAGTAAGTTGCCCAGGGGAAGCAGAATATTTATTTCAACAGTGCTCCAATTTCCAAATCGTCCTAACTAAGCCGGTTGTCAACACAGCAAGATTACACTGCTGGTTCATTGCTGTTCTAGCAGATGGTGAGGACCTGTAAAAGCCGAATGCGCTGCCACTTTGCTGTTCTAACAAATTAAAACTGAAGTCTTGAAAAGTAAATTTGTTCAACAGCAATAACAAATGTGAAGTTTAGACCCTTCATAACTATATACACAGGTACATATATAAGTTTGTGAGCACTTATCCCATCTTTTGAGAAACTCAGAGCTGTGAAACAGTTTTTCTGTGAAGATTTTGGATTTTGTTTTTAAACAAAATATAACCAGTCACAGTTCATTTATCATTTCAATATAAAGTCACTGTAACTGCAAATGTCTTCAAGTTTTGGCAGGGCACTCTAAAGCTCCAGAAAAGGCTTCCAACAAAAACATAAAATGGATTGTGAACAGCTAATTAAGTGTGATAGCCAGCCTTGTGAAAGAGAGAGAGCTATCTTTGGATGTGCTACATCATTATAGCTCTCTCTGGAATAATTTTCTTAAGAATAAGAGAAGATTTCACTCCCTGTCCCAAATCTCCAAAACATCAAAAGACAACAATTCTAAATGACATAAGTCACACTTCATCTCTTACTCTCTTAAAATCATAACCAGGTTATCTACCGCCATTATTAGAGAAATTGTTGCTCTATGGCTGGAACCATTGCAATATTCTCACTGACTGACACTAGCTAAGGATGATTTCTGACCAATTCATAGACCACAGCTATTTTTTTTTACAATTACTGCATCTCTTACAATGTCTACACATCATACATGAAATTTTTTGTTGTCAGTGTGGACACTTCTGGTGAAACAAACAATTATTATCCACATTTTACAGATGAAGCAGAAGGATGATGAGTCTGGTTTGGGGTTTGAGGCATTTTTGTTTTGGTTTGTTTTGAGCTTTTTTAATGTGATTGGTTGGTTTGGCGTTTGGTGGGGGGGGTTGGTGGATTTTTGTTTGCTCTTTTAAAAGGCATTTGAATGCCTTCCGGCTCCACAAAACAATAGCAAGCACTTCATTAAACACTCCTGTTTTCACAAGCAAGTTTAAAATACTCTGAATCAAGGAAGATGTTCTTTAACTAAGATGCTTTTGGAAATAAACTTTATAACTCAGAGCACTAAGCAGATTCATACTTTCAAATATGGGTTCTGGGAGTATCAGAAAGTCACTCCAGAAGTCACCAGCAGCACAGGGAAATGAACCATGGATTCAGCAGTCTGCACTCACTCCACTGAGACAGGCAGACTCTCATTGTCTAATCCCCCACCCACTTAATTTTCAGGGCCCTATTTATATGCTCTCCTCTCTTACCCAGTCCTGCTCCAAAACAACCCACTTCACCTTCACACATGTCCTTGTTAAACCTTTTACCAAATTACGTATTAACATACTTCTTATCATATCTTTTCCTCATCATTTGTCTTTCTGAATCCCAAGAGTGCCATGGAACTTGCTCAGCATTCCTTTGTGTTTGTACAGCATCTAGAAAACATCTCACTGATCCACTCAGGGGTTTCTTTGGTTACTATGGAGATAGAAGTAACAGCAAAAGGATTTAGGATGAACAAGTCTAATAAGAAAAATACACACCTATAAAAATTACATCATACTGTCTAGACCCTTTGACCACATTGCAATAGACTGATTGAGGTTATGTTTCTTCATTGCCTTATTTAACAAGGAAGGAAATCAAGATATTCCTCCCTGATGCACCTAACAACACCCTATTGAATGTCCAAGCTGAAACTCTACTGAGGTAGAAAACGAGGATAGGAAAGAAGATTTAAGATTGCTTGTGTAGTGAGGGAGGTTTATCAAGGTTTAAAAATATCCAATTAGCACATTATAAACTGTTAACCTAGATGGATGCTACTATTTGGGCCTGCTTTTAAAACCTGCATGGATTTGCCAGCCTTTCTGGCTTGTAAAGATCCATCCCTGTTAGATACATCACCCACCGGCACAAGAATTTCTTCAGCTGCTGTTCCCGCTCTGTTCTGCATTTCCTCCCTCTATTGCAGCTCCAAAACTTCTCTCTTACACTGCCTGGCAGAGTTAATCTCAGCTATTTAACTTTACAGAGCAATATTGCCCAAGGTAAGGGGGAAATATACAAAAAGTAATCACTAGAAACAGAAACAAAATTCAAAAAATTTCAAAAGTCAAAAAGAGCATGACTGCTATAGTAGCCATATATACATTTATTCACAAAATTATGTATCTATTTTGTGCATACAGAAAATAGGCATACAGCTCACTGCCTCTACAAAATCAAGATGCCTACCTTGATAACTGCTATCAGCAGTTTATGTAAGTAAAATTTTCCCACACAGATGACAAAATTTCCTAAAATAAGGGTCTGTACTAGAAAATCAACGTTCAATAAGCCAAGCCAGCATGCCTGTGGCTGAGCCAGAATTCTGTGAAACCACAATTTAGGTCTGGGTGTAGAAATACCAACTGACAGCTGCACTTGCTGGTGGGTATGGTTTGATTTCACCATCTATTTCACAAACACCCACAAAAGGGTTTTTGCATATAAATATTCATAAGGTGCAAATTAGTGGTTTCACAGCTATTTTCCCTTTCTTTTCCTCCCACAGTCTGCTACAATAAAGCCTCATTTCACAGAATCACAGTTAAATGTAAGCAAGGTCTCTCCCTTGATCTACACTCAAGCGTATCACCCCTTGAGATTATTTAAAATACTGATTATTTAATTGTTTCTGATGCCTCTGAAGCAGGACATACATGTTGATACTGACTTTCAGCTAGTGAAAATAATTGGAACTCTCAAAATATTTTGAAAAAGGCTGAGAGATGATCCCAATGGCCAGTTCAAAACCTGAAAAGTTAACAAAGGTATCACACACAACAGGTCCTTCTTGAAATCACCTATCTCAATAGTATGAACTATAGACAGCATCCTAGTAGCAAATCACATTTGCTTTACAAAAAGAGAAGTGTAGCACGGAAATCATCAGCATGTTGGGTGGGAGGAAAACAACAGAGTTTCTAAGAAAAGAACAAAACAAAAAAACAACAACCAAAAAACCCCAAAAAAACCAAAAAAAACAAACCAAAAGAAAAAACCCCACACCAGAAACCCCTCTCCCTTTTAAGCAAGTTACTTAAAACAAACTTCTATTAAGGTAATACAAAATATATAGGTTCAGTCCAGAGTCCTGACTCCCACAAAGCCTCTGTATTTGAAAGCACTGATTCCTAGTCCCACAGTTTAGCTTCCTTAAAAGTTTATTTGATCTAAAGAGTAGAGCTCATTAACTTAACACTGAAGTCAGAAAACTCACACAGGATAGATCACATGGTGAGGAAATCCATCCTGATCCCGGGACTGAAGAAACATGACCTGCACCTACCACTGCTGCTGACGAAGATCATTCTAAGGATGGACACATATGAAGACCATAAACACAATATCCTCATCCTGAAGTCACTGCATTTTTTTTTTTTTAATAAATACTAGTAAGTTTTAGGAAAAAAACCCCAACTTTCTTTTTAACATGAAAAAGAGAGGTTTTAGTCCCAGACTCCTAAATTATTAGTATTTAAGTATTTAATCTGAACACTGAAGAGATGAATCCCTATCATTTGCTGATACACAGTAAACACATGCATGGTAGCTTATCTGCTTACAGCACTGCAGTATTTCTTACAAGGATGAAAAGAATTCTTAAGGAAAATTCCACTCTGCAGTCCCTCCTCAGCCATCAGACAACACTGGAAGGTCAGAACTACAGGGGGTGGAGGACAGCACTGAAGGAAGCTTTCCACTGACTGTCTCAACTGTGAGACGTTCTAGAAGACTGTGGTATTTTGGTTTACATGCACTAGAAGAAATGCGGCAGAACATTTGCTTGTTTTACATTGTTTTCTTTTCTTCTCTTCCTCAACATTTGTTTTTTCCATCATGTGATGTCATTACATATATAAGAAAAGTTAAATATTTACAGCAGCTCAGGCATATATAGCAAATCCCTATAACAATTCCCCTGGGAAACCCATCTCTCTGATTCAGTTTTCAAGGAACCACAAGACAAGAATTTTTTCCTATAAATAAAGATGACACTACAGTTCCATATTGAAACTATTTTCCCCCAATTTCAAACCTGAATATACAAATTCCATTTGCTGTCCTGTTTTATTCCAATAAATGAAGCTTTACCAATGGATCTAAGCAGAAATGTCATCAGTGCTTGAGTGATTGTTGGATATTATTTTTTTGATATGAAATGAACACTGCATGAATTGGCAAATTAATCTGCAAATGACATTACTAGCTTGAATAGATTTAAGCTACTCCATGTCAAACTACAGCTTATTGTTATACAACTTTGATCACTGGCTAAATGTACAAAGTCTACAATGTACAAGGCATCAGAAATGATCTTTATAAAAATAAGATTAGAGAGTAATAAGAACAAGGTGGTTGCTGGAGATATTGTTGACATTTCATATTAAAGCCAGAAATTGTTATGAAATTGAGTTGAAACATGCTATAACAGGGAGAAAAAGGTGATCATCAATAAATTTCATTTATTGGAGCACTCCATTATTGACATTTTATAAAATTAGAAATCATGAAACTGCTGCTTTCCACAAGTTTGACAAGGAGTAAGATCATTTACTAGCATATTAAGAAAAGGGAACCAGCTAGAAGTTACAGTGAGTGAAGCATTTTCTCATTGAAGTTTTAAAATATTCTCTGCTAATTCTTCCCGTCTTCTCACAGAGATTTAGGAACGTGATTCATGGACATGCATAACCATGTTCTTTCAGCCCCACTTGTTAGGGCAGTGCACAAGGCAGAGGGCACAGAAGGATGAATGCCCTGAATGGTATGAAGATGTGGGACTGAAGAGGTGAAAAGAGGCTTGGAAGGAACCATCTAGCACCCAGCTCTCTCTGCTGCTCTGTCTTCTCCAAACACCCTGACTGCAGGAGCTGACCATCACAGTTCAGAATTAAAATTGTAACCCTCTGTGAGATGCAATAGTCCAGCTTCCATAGTCAAATTTCTCTACTACTTTATTGCTTCCTAGCCAGTCAGACACAAAAGCACAGCTCACTGCATTTTTGACCTGTTAGCTAAAGCACCAGTTAGGGTTCTAATTGCTCATTTATTAAATACATCTTATGCCTGTTTCTAACAGTAGGATATCCAAAAAAACATTGCTATCTACGCAAAAGAACTCACTATTCAAACACATATTCTGAATAGCTTCCCAGTCTCGATAATTTCCTCACTTGCAGCATTCTGTAGTTGAGACATTTCCAGTATCCAAATGTTGCCATTTCATCTTTCTTAATCTATTCCCAATAGAACCATCATAAGTTATAATCAGTAACTCTGAATGGCAGATTTCTGAGGCAAACACATGATTTATGATTTAGCTTTAAAAAGACCTCTTAGGTTTAACATTCAAACTCCTGTCAAACACACTTGTAAGTCGACACACGCTGATTGGGACTGCTGGAGCCTTATGTGAAAATGGCTGATAACTAACATGCCAAGGCATTCTTTTGTTTGGGAGCATTATTCATGCAGTTCTGAGGTAACTGGCTTGTGCCCACCCATCAGCCTCATCACCAGCTGCTTTCCCATAGAAGATTCCCAGCCACAAATAGGGGTATTTCATTTGAATCACACAGTTGCTCCACTGGACAAAACTGAATCAATATCCTCACAAGTAAAATTGACTTAGCAGCATTTACAGCATCATTACATATTTCATCTTTACATACATACCCTGATAGGCCACTGAATTCACACCTCCCCTCACCCCAGAAATATTTGAAGAAATGTTTCCTTCAATAAGCATTATATTTGGAGCTTTTTATTTCTCCTTTTGCTTTATAAATAGGTTCATATATCACAATTAACTCTTTCATTCTTCTTGTACAGAATATATAGTCTTATCCAAGCTTACTCCCATAAGCTTTGCTTAGATGACTATATGACTACAGCATAAACTTCTGCATATTCTTTAACACACATATAGGACAAAAGTATGAATTAGAACTTTTTATATTATTTTAATGATATTCACTGATGATCACATACTGAAATGTGGCCCTATTTAAATAATTTATCAAAGAAAAAGATAACTTAGAAAAATTAATATTGACCTAAAAAGGCTAATTCACCACACCGCGTGTAGGGAAAAATATTCTTCAGTTTAATGTAGACTAGCTAATCTTTTTTCCTGTGGTTGAGATGCATCTTTTTTGATGCTAGGTTTGTTTTACACCTTTGCATTCTAGCTTATGACACAGGTAAACAAACGAAGTGTGCAGGCACAACTGTACTGACTGAGCTGCTCACCCATGACCCTGCCGGGCCAGCTCCCAGGGTAGCAAACACAACAGAGCCCTTCTCCACCAGCACAGCCACAGCAAGCCCACACTCTCCCTGACTTCAAAATGGTTTTGCATCAGGACCATGTGGTGGTTTAAACTTAATTCGATGGACTGGTTGCTAAACAAATTAAAAAGTTGGTACCGCCTCTGCAATTCACATATTTGAAGGAAGACCAAGCACAGGAAGTTCCTTTTGTTCCTGTTTCCCCGCCGGGATGGCGAAGCGGGGGGCCCAAGCCCCGCGGTGCAGAGCCGCGGGGGAAAGCCGCGCCGGCTCCGCAAGCAGCCATGACCAGCCTTCAACAGCAGCGCAGCCGGAACCGCGCAGCGCGGCTCTGGGGCCGCTGGGCCCCTTCCACGCAGCCAGCGCGGCTCGTGTCGAACCGAGCAAAAACATGCAGCCTACAACAGCGAGTTTTCCCCAGAGCAGAGCCTGGACAAGAGACAAGATCAACTTCTTAGCCGCAACTTAACAGGCACCAGCTTTCTTCCAGGTCAGAGAGAAAGGAAAAGCGAGATCATGTGAGATGAAGCCAACATGGCGGCGCCAAGGTCAGTAAAGGAAGGGAAGCAGAGCAGGAGCTCCCAGCGCTGGAGCTGAAAATTCTCCTTGCAAGCCATGGTGAAGACTATAATACAGCAGGGGTTTTTTTCCCCCTATAATTCATAAGATGAATTGGGTGGATGTAGCAATTCATGTGTTCATGAAAAATATTCATGCCAGAGTATATAGATGCAGTGAAAGACTTTTAGAGATTGAGAAGAGAGCCTTTACTTTCAGGCTGGAATAGCTCATCCTTAAAAGACTAAATCCCGTGTTATTTGTGACCCATGATGGCAGTGGGGGAGGACTGCAAGATTCATGGGAGGGATTTTTTTTTTTTTTTCGCTGCAGCAGATTCCGGGCAGACTGTTGTTTGTGAAAGTTTGAACCGCCCTAGACAAATTCGCAGAGAGCTAGCTCCCGTGGGAAGGATCGCACAGCACAGCAGAAGAAACTCTTTTCCTTAAACACAGGGAAAGACTCTTAAGAAATGAAACTGTCAAACTCCCATGTTTGTTTCCCTTGTGCAGGTTGGTGGAAAGAGGGAGGTACTAGAAGGGAAAGGTATTCTGGGAGTTTGCTTTAATTTCGTATTTTTTTTTTTTTACTTTTAATTCTGTTAGTAATGAATTTTCTTATAGTACAACTGTTTAAGTGTGGAACTGTTTTGCCTTGAAGTTTTTCCGTTTTCCTCAATAGTCCTCATTTCACCTTGTTTTGTATGTGGTGCTTGGCACCTAACCAGCGTCAAACCATGACACTGTGCTATGCTTTGGGACATCAAATTTTGTTTTACACATCTTCAGAAAGCTCCTGTCTAATTCGAGCCATTTGATACCATCAGAACTTGGCCCTTCTTTTATGACAAACCAATCACAAAAAGAGTTTTCACGTCTCAATTGTAAAGCAGTCTGCAGGAAATTAGCTGTAAAAGAGACAGGAGGCTTTTGTGGCACAGCTGAAAGCTTATGAAAAACAAATTACAGAAGAAACATTTTTAATAGACATGCTTAATGTTTTTATTGGTGAGAATGCTGAAGTGGCTGCCAATTCAACTTTGCATCCAAACTGTCAAACATAATTGCTTGTATATGTGACATAATAAAAATCTCCATTGTAAAAGCCTTAAGAACGCTAAGTAATGTAACACTGGCTTTTACAGCATTAAAAAGGAATAATAGACTTGTGTCCAGTTATTGTATTTAGAGAAATGCAGGAAACCCATTAGATTTCAAAGACAGACAAATTGTTAAATTGCTTTTGCCACTTTGATCTGCACAAAAGACAGAAATCGTTCCTTGGGAACATTTTCAATTTAAACTTGTCTCCTTAAAATATGCTTTTCAAAGTGTGCATTAAAATAAAAGGTATGTTCAAATGCAAACACTCAACTAATAATTTCTCCATGTTGATAATTGTATTAATCGGGTAGCAATCTGTGCATCTGTGATATTGCTGTGACCTCTTCAGTTGAAAGCAGCTTGTAACCGGCACCCTGAAAATTCAAGAGTCATTGACCTGAGTGCAAGAATTTTCTATTTACAAAGAAACGTGTTCAGCTGGTAAACAGGAAAAAAATTGTGTTGAATTCTCAAGACAATCTGAAAGATGAAGCAAACCTACTAGAATCAATTGAGGCATAATAAGAAAATGGAGCGGTAAAAACAATTTAAATGGTGTTCTCCTGCTGCCACAACCAGTCCAAGATGAAAGCTTAACTTCTTTCCTTAAGCAGAGAAAAGTCCTTTCCAACACTTTCAGTGTAATCCCAGCACATCTGGAAACTTAGCAAGGGCATAGTCTATTTCCAAGGGGAGAGTCAGACAGGCAAAAACAAAACTGCCACAAAGTATACCTGCCACAAAGTATACTGGAAAAAACTCTAGAAGGTAATGTCAATGGTTACAGAAAATAACGAAGGGGAAAACAGATTAGAAATTGTGAAGGTTCTGGTGGAGATTGAATCTTATTAAATATAATCTTCACCCAGGCAAGACCCCCTTCGATAACCCCAGGAAAAAGGAGAGGGATTAAGACATGGATGATGTCCTCAATTGTGTTCCCAAACTACAAATCAACATAAGGGACAGTAGGTAAAAATAAAAGAGAAATTTCTTTCTTTTTTTTTTTAACTGAAAGAAAAAGCTGCTGAAGAAACAGTCAGCAGGAAAAGGATAGCCTCATACTTCATCATACTTTGAAAATACAGCTTTATTTAAGCATTTCATTTATATTAGCTCTTTAGAAAATAAATCTCACATCAGCCTTTATGTCTTCTACAGAGAAGAATCCTTTCCTCATAAAAACAAATAATGTCCTCATAGCATACAGAGCTATGGCATCATCTTGAAAAGCAGTATTCTCTCTGCAAGTAACTGCCGCACAACCTTCCTCAACAGTCAGTCTTTTAAGGGAAAGAGAGCACAAGATTCTTAACATCTGATATTAAAGAATGTAACTTGGTTTGCTTCGGAAGCAAATCCAAAGAAGTTACATCAGACTGCCAGTATCAGTGCAAGAGCTCACCTCCATCTAGAATGCCTCTGACTCCTTTTCATCTGCAATAGTAAAGGCATGAAGAAATAATCAGGTAAATATTACAAAATCACATGCTTATAAAATAGAGCAGGCACTCCTCATTAAGATGAAACTAGAGAAAAAGGAGCTATTATTCACTAAACCATGTCCACCTTCAAGAGCTTTTTCTTTTTAATCCTGGTCTGGTACCAACTTCCATATAGAAGCAAAATTGGAGACCTAAATTAAGACAGGATTCAAGAACAGATCCACCAAGCACTATGCAGGAGCAGGTTTGGTTTTTTTTTATCATAAAAAGATATCAATAGAAATGAAACGTATATGAGAATTGCCTTCTGGACACTACTGGACTCTACCATCATCAGTTTATTGCTTGCTTATGTATCTATATAGCTATTATTCTTAGAAAGAGCTTGTTTTCACTCCTCTCTGTGCCAGCTATTACTGTCAAATTCTAACAGTTCATCTCCTCTCCTGTCTCTTGATTTGATTTCCTACTTCCTTGAAGTGCTACTATCTTCCCTCCAAAGGAGAGGGGAAAAAAAGAGAAACAATCTATACAAGATGCAGGTTTCAAGCAGGGCTTCACAGTATCTCAGTGGTCAAACTAGACAGGGATGCAGTTTGAAGGATTCATAGAGATAGTGGATCAGCTGTACCTCTGTCATAGAGTAAAGCCAAGGCACTTCACACTGGGCAGATGGGCTGAGTTTGAAACTCTCTGTGGCTGTTTTCATCTTCAAGTCCACACCTTGAATACTTTAAAAAAAAAAATGCTTATGACAAAACCAGGAAGAAGCTACAAAACTCTTCCCTGCCCCCTAATGCCTAAAAAGCAAACACAAAGCTTGGGCAGTGCCACCCTGCCTACCCCACAGGCCCCTCTTTACTGGTACACTTGGCCCATCGCTGTTCCCTCAACAGGAGAAACATTTGCTTCCCGTAATCAGTCTCGACCAGGCAGATCTCAAAAGCCTGAGAGTTTCTCCATGCCAGTCCTTACCCAAATGTTGCCTTTTCCAGCTTCCTTTACATCCAGTAGAGGAAGTCCTGTCCTTAAGTTCTACAGTTTAAATATTTGAACAAAGGTACTGTATTCTCTTAACACTCATAACTTTTATTCTCAGCCTGTATCTATCACATTTTGCTCATTAATCAGCCCTGGTGATTTGCATGTCCTAGTTCTGAATGAAAGCTAAAAACTTTTATGAGGAAAAGAATTTTAAAGTTGTAGAGCATAGTTAAAGCATAAAACCTACAAATGGCAACTTCCTCAAAGCTGGCCTCTTTAACAATTACATCCTTTCAAAATACTTCTTTGCCCAAAACCTGACCAAGCCCCTTGGTTTTTTTCCTTATAGTTATTTAAATCCCAGCCCCTTGTCAATATGGCTCTTCAAGAAAAGAAATTTAAAAATTCAAGTCCAGATTATTTCAGCACAAAACTGCAGAATGGAGCAGCAGGAAAACTGATCCTACACATACTGGGATAAGATGTGAGAGCTACATAATATTTCAGGAAACATCATGTTATTTCCTAGAACTGCTCGCTTCCCTGGGTTGATTTTTCAGCTGACAGCAAGTAAAGGCTTCGAGCACCTAACACAACAGGTTTCTCACAGGAACTCTTTTTGTGGAAAGTCTTTTAGATTTCAAGAACTATGTAAAGAACTTCAAGTCCATCTTTCCTTTGCTTAGAAGAGACAAAAGTGCCTTCTAACTAAAATTGGAAATATTGCAAAATATCTACTTATAAATGGCACAGTACATTTGTATGCCAATAAATTTATACTTCCATTACACTCAAAATAAACAAGGGAGTACTGTACTGAAAGGAGGATTTCCCACTATTCTAATAAGTAAAACTTCAAATTTTGCATGAAGACAACATGACATCATTAGCATGAGTTACATATGTAACTAATGTGTTTTAAATGAAATAAATATGTGAAAGGCTTAAAGAAAAGTGATGGGGTTTACCCTAACTAAGAGCTATGCAGTACACACGGATGTGTGCAGAGAGGAGCTGGGGCACATCCAGCTAAAAGGTTTTAGGCCGTTAGGAGAAGGTAAAGGAACAGCAGACATGGCAAGCACCCCTTTCATTCTGGTGTTAAATAATGCTCTAGAGAACTGCAGAAGACATACAGAAAATCAAGATTTTAACTGGAACAGACAAAGAAATAATGAAAATGAACTCAGACACTTACAAAGCAGAATTGAACAGACAGGGAAATGAAACAGAAAGAGGAAATTCAAAATTATCGTGCAGGGCATCTTTGGATAACTAAGCATTTTAGTGCTATCCTGATGAGCAGAAGCTTCATTAATCTTTCCTGACAAGTGACTTGCAAGAAACAAAGTTGTGGCAATATTTCTGCTACTAAAGGAAACTTCCATGAACTGCAGTGGCTGCAACTAAACCAATATGGTAAAACTCACCAAGAACACAATAAAATTGCTTTAAGGAATTACAAACATAAATCTCTCTCCTGCAATGTCATTTTCTTCCCCAGTGCTAGGCTTTATGGGGCATGTCATCAAACATAGCACTGCTGCAGTGCCATTGACCCTGGGGTCAACAGAGCTGCTGTGAAACTGCATTGTATCTGCCCCTCCACTGGGGTTTGTTTGCCCTTTTAATAAAGTATTCTCCTCCCTCACAATTCAGGTGCTGGTCCAAAATCAGAAAAGAGTTTTCATTTCTTTTCAACCAGAAAAGACACCTACTTGTATTCTGGAATGGTTTTTCCACCTTGATACTTTGTCTTCTCCTAGGGGAGCACCTCCAAGATGGGGCTGTGATAGCGGAAGGGAAAGGCCTAAGGAAATCTTGCCACTCAGCAGTTTGAAGGAGACACTGCCTCTTAATCTTCCTCCTCCAGCCCCATAAAACAGAACAGATGGTTTTAAGGCAAAACCTTCAGCCTGCCCTGAATGCCTGGGCTTCTCCTTGGACTTTGTCACCAGTGGGAAGGAAGAAAGGATGGCATGGAGAAAAAGACAATGTGGCTCAGACAACAAGGCCAAACATAGTTCCATGCCCTCTTTTCATGTGGCAAAGGAACAATCTGACTGTAAAATTCTGAAAGAACATGTTAGCTCCATAGCTGAGTCATTAAAAGGTGTCACATTTAATTCTACATCAGAGTCAAAGTTCTTCTGGACAAACCACTTTGCTCATGCCATAAATGTAAGCAGCAACTGGCCTCTCCCCTATGCAACAAAGGGACAAAAATTAAAAGATTTCTTTCATGGGAATGCACACAGTTTGATCACAGTGACACTGATTTATGCAAAAGCTTATCTGCTTTCTTGTTTTCAAGAAAGTTTGCTTTCTTGTCTTAGAGCCAGCTCCTTGCTATCAGAGGTACAGGGATCTGGAGGAGAGAGCAAAGAGTCCTGCCCAGAGGCAAGAGGAGCCAAGATGTTGTCAGAAATGGGCCCTTTTTCAGGTTTTAAAGGCATTTGGGACCTGTCCAGATGTGAGTTCTCATTTTTATTGTTGCAGTGAGAGTATTATTCCCTTATGAGAAGCCGCCTGAGCTTCAAGCCACCTCTTGGTTTCATTAAATGGACCTTCCCTCCTCAGTGTGCACCTCAGAGAAGTTCAATTTGATATCCACAATCCCTAATGAGGCAACAGGGTTTTCTGTTGTGGAAAGGAGGTGTTCTATCAGTCCTGTTTTGGGTCACTCCTTTGGTAACTAGGGCACCCTGAATATATTCCTGTCCCTTTCCCCCTCACAACCCCTAAAAGCAGAAACAAGGAACAGATTTCCTGCAGAAGCCATCACCTATTGCCTTCACTCCTTAAAAATTAAGTTCATTTTTGTTTCTCCAGATCAAGCTTCTTTTTTAGGAGATAAATCCTACATCTCAGAAGACCACACCTAAGACAGTATGGCAACTGGCCAATTTTCCCATGCTTGTCCCTAATAAATTATAAAAGTGTGTTTTATATTACTTTTAAATGCAATAGCAATTCCAACTTTATATTCTATAGAACTTACACATCATGTCAAAATACAAACAACCTGGAGGGCAGAAGGATCTGAGTTTTCTCTTAGATTTGGCACAAACCCCAGTACTGAGTGTTTTTGCAGACAACTGGGAAGGGGGGAAGCTACAGAAGAATCAGTTTTGACTTTTTTTTTTTTTTTTAAATGAAATCAAAAGACAACAAACCTTCAAATTGAGACACAGTATAACAACATTGCCAGCAGAGAGAAGAACCAACAGGTTCAGGCACCCATCCATTGCTGCTTTCTTATGACCTGAACATTCTAACTGCATCTGAAGTGGGGTCTGTCTAACTGTGAACACAAGTAGCAGGACATGGTGCCCATCTCAAGTGAGAAAAAAATCAACCTCTTAATACACCCCAAAAAAGTTCTTGAACAAAATATAGGTTTTCCTCCTTATAAGTATAGATTTTTACTTTGTAAAAAGCAAGGTCAGAATTGTGGGTGTTGCTTTAGAAGGAAAATAATATAATTAGAACATACTTTTTATTGAATTAAGTACAAGGCAGAGCAGTTCATTTAATTCAATAAATGCAACAACAAAGAGAGCTCCAAGTATCAGATCTTTTTAACAACAGTGTTTAGGTTCACCCTTCACATTAGCAGCTGGAAGACAAATCAATCTCAAACTGAGAAACACTTGAGCAGGGTTGCCTCCAGGAAACCGACGGCAGCAGCACAAACACACGTTACACATTCTGCAAGGTTAAATTAATGTGAAGTAAATTCCTCAAGTTATGTAAATAAATTACAGTAATGTTGTCTGACAGCTCATATTAAGTGAGATTAATTCAGCAAGCATAAAATATGCAGGGGACTTAACACCCTCACGGATCCCTGTTCATCTTATGGCAACCAGGCAAACCTTCAGGCCTAAGGAAGATGCTGCAGCCTGGAAGCCACAGCAGCAAACCCAATACGTGGCTGCTCAGCAGGGGCAGGGCTCTTGGATGGCTTTGGGAAAGGTCACTGCTGAGGCTCAGCCCAGCTGATCTCACACTGCAGACAGTACCTGCCTGCAGTGCTGGCGAGGAAGGGACACCCTGAGTTCCGCAGAACTGCTGAAAAGGGGAGAACCTTCAGAAGTGAAGCAGAGACCTCTCTGCCTCTTGGAGAGCTGTAAACTGACCACCAGGTAGGTTTGTAAGCTGTCCAATCTGTGAACAGACAAACCAGAGAGCTTCTAGATAATTCAGAGGAAAAGGAACTCGGTTTGCAAAATTTAAGGTCTCCCCTCCCTCAAGCCTTTTTTTTTAAACAATTTTCTCTCACAATCAAGACCTCAAACACAGACAGCAAAAAATCCACCAGGAAACACCAGCAGAGGATCACTCCTCCATAATTAACACTGCTATCTCCATTCTTCTCTAACTTTGTGAAAATCTTCCTGACCCAAGTGAAATTCTTTCCTCTTTAGGGGGAAAATGATACAATTCCATCAAAGCCACCATTAAAGGATTCATCTTTTGTCCTATTCTCCCCCTTCAGACGGACTTGATATCCAGTTTCTGGAAGGTCCATTCTCTGAATCTGCTTTTACACACAAAAGAATGTATTTCCGTAGTGAAAACAAAGCACCACATAGACACATATACCCACACTGCTACAGAAAAAGGAGAGCAACTCACTGAACTCTGGGCTTTTGAAACTCAGCCCTAACCATTTTACCATAAAAAAACCCCAAAACCGAAAGTACTGAAAAATGGATTTTATTCTAGTGATTGTGTATAATAGTATTCAGTTTATAGACCAATATAAAGAGGAAAATATTTTCATTAAAGGAAGAGTAAGTGCAAAAAAGGTTTGTTTGGAAACCTCAAAGTAACTTTAGCTGTGGATCACAAGAAAACTAAAGATGTGGAGACACTGAAAACAGCACTCTGTCCAAAACCATAAGCCATTCATTCCACAATATATGACTGACTTTATCCATCTATTCTGTGATCTTTTTGCAGGCGTGACTTGACTCTAGCAAGCAAAATAGTTCTGCTCTTGTTAGGTTTAATCTTACTTCTTAATCTTCCTTTCAAATTTCATCTTAAATTTCCTGCTTTCAAGTATCAAGCCAAATTGATTTGATGCTTAATCCTCGACAAATAAATAATGAGCCTTTGAATTAGCCCACGTGTGATAAGGCAATGATCCCATTATTTCTCACATTCGTATAATCAGCCAGTGATTAAATTATTTCTAATGTCCTCAACATGAATGCAAAAATACACTAAAGAGATCTTTAACAAAGCTCCCCACCATGTTTTTTTATTAAATGCTCTTAATTTGAGTATTTTATCACATGATTACACTAGCTGGGCCATAAGAGCTTATTTTAATGAGAATGGGAAGAGCTCAAACAGTGGGTGTTCTGCATATCTCTTTGACATCTTTACAACCATTTGCCATTTTGAGTGTGATTAGCTGAATAGCAACTCTTAGGAAGGTTGATTAATACTTTTTAAATTTGTCAAATCTTGGATAACACTCAGATTATTTTTGGGGAGAACAGACTGAAACAAAGACTTCCACTATCTCCATCCGAGGACACAGCAAAATGTAATGTGGGCAACAAAGAAAAGACCTCACACCCAGCTCACTGCCAGCAGCACTGACATTTCTATTTACAGAGACCTGGATGCACATATGACATCCAAGGACTTAATTAATATCACGTTCACATAAGAAGCATGAGCAAGGTTCCAGTTAAAGAAATGGTGTAGGCAGTGTGGTTTCAATGGGTGCCTCTGGGACGTTGCTATTGATAGCAGACACCTATTTAAGTGCTAAGAATCAACATGAAATGCCATTTAACATCCTATTTAAAAAAAAAAGTTTTTAAAAAATCCCCTCATATTGAGCTTGCACAACAGAACAAAGCAGCGCATTAAAAGCGCTGATAAGGGTATTAAAAGGCAATATTTGATGTATGCATATCTAGTACATTCATATTGAATCTGGCTGTGATATGAGTTGCACTAGTTAAAATTACATATTTCTCTTTTTCCTCGAATCAGAGGAGGCAGTTACAGGAAAAAATCAATATCTAAAGCTTACAAAGCCAAAATCTTCTTTCAGCACTAAGATATCATAGTGATAAAGGCCATGAAATAAAGGTCAGAATACATAAAATAGTCATTAGATGCAGAGAGACATTTGTAACACACACTGAAATTAGTAGTGCCTTGCCCTTACAGAGGTTTACCCGAAATGCTGCTCCTGCCAGCACAACACACCCTCTTCTCCCCACAAGCCCACAGGGATGCAGAACTTGCCAAAAGTGAGTAGACTTTCCTGGACTGTGTGCTATGATTGTGGGAAAGAGATGGGGAGAACTGCACTGCTGGCACTGAAAACAACACAATTTTCTGTCATTCATGCTACTGTTCATCCCTAGGGCTAACAATCAACCAAGTGAAAATACTCCTCCAGAGGAACTTTAGGATGCTTCAAGTCTCTGTAGGTTGCAAAAGAAATGGCTGAAGGCTTCACCGTTCACCAGTAGTTTCTGAGTTAGTGAAGCCCTTTGCAAACAGGTGAGAGACAAAATTCTTTGAAGATGTGGGATAGATGAAGTGACATGAAGCCAGAAAATCATATCTTAATGTGCTTTTCCATTGGCTATAGCTCATGTCTAGCATGGAAAAAGAACAAGATGGAAAAATCAGAGAACTGGCACTACTGATATGTCTGTGAGGAAGGTGTCAGTCTGAATTCCCTGCAAGCTCCTCTATGCCTGCAGTTTGCCCTAGTGTGCCTTCACATTTAAGGAGAAAGGAGCAGAAAGCAAGACTGGAAGGAGGCCTGGAGGAAAAGGTGAAAGGAAAATGGAATAAGAAACAGATCAGTGCAAAAGGGAAGAGTGTTAAGACAGTAACAGAGATCAGCATGTGCAAGGCAAGTGGCTAAAGAGGAATAAAAGGAAATGGGAAGATGCAGCAAAACCTATTCATAACTATCACCAATGTCTTGTATTGCCTGTCTGAAGACTACAGAGCAGGAGGGAAAGGAAGCATTCCCAAAGAACTTGCCTATTACTTCTCAGGTAGGGGTGGGTGAACTGCCTTTTAAAATATGTAACACACTTCCCCACTCCTGCTCTCACTACTCTTAAAAGAAGTTGTATTTATCATGACTATATGATAATTCTGAAGGAACAAAATTTACATTTTGTCCCCCAAGTGCTGAAGGTGACACAATATACTGATGCAGGGAAAGAGGTTCATTTTTAAACACAGAAAATAAATGGAAAGTGTAGGAGAATGGAGAGAAGGTTACATTTACTTTTGAAAAATTAAGGAGAAAAATAGCTCATTTTCCAAGATGACCTTGCAACTCCTACCCCCTAGGGTCCAGCAGATGGGAGCATCAGGCATTGCTTTCTTTGGTCTGTGCTGGTACAGGAGCGATTTGTGAAAATGTCAGAGCAGCAGCGGAACCATGAAATCTTCCCGCAAGTCGTTCCCTACTAGCATCATACCACTTTAGCTTCCACATCATCATCCCAAAAACTTTATCGAGCAAGCTGCCCCACATAACAGCCCCTGCAATCAGACAAGTTTTCCTACAGCAAAGCAGGTACTAAACAAAGAACCCTCCCTTGCTATGTGTGCATAGGGAAACCATATTTTTTGCAATCACTCTTTATTTTTCATGAGTGGAATAAAATGGCCAAAACATTTACTCTCCATGAAAGAGCAGTGAGCATGCTTGTCATTTTGCAGCAGGATGCTGAGCTGCCAGTGGAATGGCTGCTAGGGCTCCAGGCTGCATTCCCTCCACCCCTGTTAGCATGTTTAAAGCCATGGAGCACAGAAACCACCACCCTAACGATTCACAGCTAAGTACATGCACTGTCATTTATTTTCCAGCAGTTAAATGAGGCCCTTTCCTCAAAGGTGATGCAGTGAGTGGTTAAATTGAGGGCATGACTTAAGAACGTTCCCCCAGAAAAAGTAATGATATGCAAATATGAATGGAGTTCTCAATTTGTGGGAAGCTGATATATCTTTACTGTATCACCTGGCATGCAGCACTAGAGATTAGAAGACAGAAGACACTTCAGAAGTGGGCTGGTGCTACAGGCAGCAACAGATTGCTGCCATTAAAATGACATTTATCAGAACACTATCAAAGAGTCTTTAATTTCAACAGTGAATAGCTGGTCCTTGGTAAGATTCTGTGTCAGAAAATATAAAGAAATGGCCAACAGCCACAGTCATACCCACAGTACTCAGCTAGTTATTATGACAAGCAGCAGTTATAACAACAATCTTGTCTCATTTCCTCCAAAATATAATCCTACCGCCATTAGCATTTGCTGTGTCCTGAGAGTGCTTCATCTGAACCACTCTGCAAAAGAAAGGAGAGGACAAGCAGCATTTACCCATAGAACAAGATAAATCCAGTATCACAATCATTTAATGAGGACTACAAATCCTACTAAGTGCTTTTTCATTTATAAGCCCTAGATAAAGGGCAGGACAAAGTGTGGTTTCCCTCCAGAATGCTCCAGACAAAGACAATGCCAATTTTGGCCTCATGACAATATGTTAATACAAGAGTATCTGCAATAAAGCCTTCACAAAGAACACCACAGAGTATATGTTTTAGTGACTGTGCCACAAAACTGGTGTGGTTTAGCAGCATAATTCCCCATCATTATAGTCATGCTTCAGTGAGGTGCAGTCATTTTCCAAAGATAACACTCTTAACAGTATTATTCCATTTCTTTTATGCTGTGTAATAAACAGGAGTTTCAGTTACTTCATTTGGCAGATGCTAGAGCAGAACCAAGCCTGTTTTTCTGCTTTACAAAACATTTTCGTGTGCTGTTTTCTCCTTACCAGATCACTCAATGGGACATTTCCAAGTCAATCTTTACATTACCTGGATCACAATAAAATACATTAAAGATAGAGGAAACAAATTAGATCAGAACAAACTATAAATTAACTCCTACACTCCTCTTGCCTAATCTCTTGGATTTGAGGTCCTGCAAAAACAAAGTAACTAGAGCTATTATTACAGGACACAGAAGAATCATGCTCTGCTCAGATCCAAAGATCTTCTCCAGGTTCTCTCACTAAGAAAACAACTTGCGGTATCATCCTCACACAGTGACTATCACAACATCTTCAAATATCAATACGCACCTGGAGAAACAGAAACTTCTGCTGAGATAAATCAATGACAGAAACATAGCCCAGGCTGCACCCAGCTGGCAGCACACGCAAGCTTAGATTCACATTCTGCAAATACAAATGAAGAATAAAATTACCTCCAGGTTACCTTTGCTTACCTCTCCCTCCTGTCCCACCCAGACTCCTTCCTAACAGGCAGCCTTCAGCAGGAGCCCAGAGCACAGCCTCATCCACATGATTCCTTACCCATTCAAGGGTTAATGTCCTGCACTGAATGTTCAGCTCCACTGTGCTTCTGTAACTCAGAGCCTTTCTAACAGGTACACACAAGGGTTAATTTTATACATAATTCCAAAATTAATTTCTAGTCTCCAGGATAGCACTGAATGAAGAACAAGAGTCCTGTTCATATGCCAGCTGTCTCGAGCAAAACAATCACATTTATTGCTCCCATTTCAAAAGGCAAAAAAAACTCCACTACCTTCTCTCAGAGTTGCTTACAGCTTTGCTTTCCTCTTTATCAGCTATGAAGGACTAGCAGCCAAACACATGTCTACCACTTAAGTTGCAGAGCTCCCGCTTCCCCTTGTTGGCTGACAGAGTGGGACTCAGGAGTGGAGGCTTTCCTGCTTCTGCGCTTCCTTTGACCTCAATCTCCCCAGCAGCCACACCAGCCCTGGCCAAATCATTTAGATTACAGAAGCAGGGACCCAAAATCAAGGGGTATAGCTGTAAATTTAAGAATTAGGCAAAATGGTCTATTTTACCTGCCAGTGAATGCAATAATAAGAACATTTATCTGCATTTATCTGCAATTTCCCCATTGCCAGAATCTGCCAAGAGGAATCAACTTGTATGAATATTGTCTTTATTTAGATTGACTTGATAATTCTTCTTGTGCCTATAGCCCATATCTATCTATGTACCTCCAGTTCCCTGTACAGTGCTCCAATGCAGAGAGAAATAACTTGCTAGGAGCTTTAACCACACATTAGTTTGCATTATCAGCACAGACATGCTGAACTAGTGAACCATGGACACTCACCCTCTCAACCCACTTCAAACACTGCAAGAGCTGATAAGAGACTTGCCATCCAGACTGAGAGACAGCTGAAGTTTATTTCCCCTCTTCCCAATGCAATAGCATAGATTCTGTTGCATTTAGCAGGGTAGTGCAGTGTCACATCAACAGGACATGATGAGGGGCAGTGTAATGGCACTGCAGATGGGCAGCTGGATTTGTTGGTAATCCCTATTCCAGTGAGCCCTCCAAGGGGATGTCTGTTTAACATCTACACTCTCTCCATCAATTAGTATCACTTTGACAAAGCCATACATATGCATATGTGTATTTTCTTTCTACATATGCATGCCTGTCTGAACTATGTGCTCAGCAATCAATCCGCCTTTAAAGTTCCCCATTAAATACAAACTCCTACATCTTCACACTCTGCTTTACCTCATCATGACTACGAAAATCCCTTTATGATGACTAAACTGGCCTTTTAGCAGAACAGTTCATCTGATGGAGGAGGGAAGGGGACATGAGGAAGACACCAACAGTGCAAGTCAGAGTTAGGAAACAGGAAAAGTCTTTGCACCCTTTAAAAAGGTTGTTAATTATAATAAGCCATCCTCAGCACTTGAGAATTCTGAGAAAAAGCTTATTACATAAAAAGTGCTTGGCAAACCTGGTATCTCAGGTTTCCCACTTAAAGGTTTCAGAAACTCCCATCCTTAGAGAAAAACTGAAGCATTTCACCCTGATTTTTCCCTGAGACAGGGAGTGATAATATGGCTTATGTGGTTATGCAGAGATACTCTGATTTCTTAAAATCATTTCTGTAGATTTGTCAGTACAAAATGTTCCAGTAGAGTGAGAACATGGAGGAAAATACTATTTCCACATGAATGAGAAACACATCACTAAATCTGCTCAAACTGGCACAAAGAAGATGAAAGAGCACAAAATCTGGGGTGAAGCTTTTTTCCCCCCTGAATACACAATTCCTGTATTTCCTGAAATGCCATAGACTTGTAACAGGCTTACAAAATTATGTCCAAATTTTTGTCCAGCTTGAAATAAAAAGCCCTGATTGACAGCAAAAATAGGTCTTTCCTAGCAATCAGCATGCTTTGTTTTTCAGCCTCTCTTCATTTTGTGGACAACAGCCCAGATTTTGGCAGATTATTTCATTAGGGGAAGCTTGCAGTTTAACTAAACGTGGCTTTCTCGTATTTTAAGCAGACTTGATGATTCATCTCCAGGAAATCTGTATGAAAATCTAGAGTTATGGCTGATCAGACAAAATGAAAGGTGCACATCACTTGATTTTTACCACTGACACTATTGTATCTTTACACACATACAGAAAATTTTAAAAAAACCCAAAAAATCTCAAACCAAGTCTGTTTCTTTACTTATTTTCTTCCATCTTCCTTCATGACACTTACCTCCAAAGACATGCACTGCAATCCACTTATCTGCAGAAAGGTAGGAAGAATCCAAGCTACAGTCAAGTACTATGACTCAGCTGCTGCTTTATGAAATTTGATGTTTTCCATTCACAGTAAATTTTGCATAAACCTTTTTGTGGCTGTGTTTCAGCTCCCAGCATCCTGCTTAGATACAGCGGGTCTGTACGAAACAGTCTATTCTTGCCAGTGGCAGAGGGTAAAGAGGGGGGAAAAGAGTTTTATTAAAGAATTTATAAATAGTTCAATACTCAGTCATAAAGCCAGGCTTGCCAAAGCAACTATATTTGTTCAGTGTTTGATTGTTGGCAACATCTCAGGCCTCAACAAACCCTCATATGAACAACTTTAGTTTTCTAAACACCAGTGAACTCAATGGGGCAGAGGGCAAATTTCTCCCCCAGAGTAGTTTTAAAGAGACCTTGATCTCTTTTTCAACTTCAGTAAATACATGATACATCTCTAACCCTACTACATTATTTACTAATTGACTGGACCTATATTTAGACAATTTGCTACAACATATGCCCTAGGTAAATAAATAACTTTACCTGAATTCTCCTGTTCTAGATGCCCACCCAGAACTTAGGGTCCTGTATCTCCTCAGGTGTGAGACACAATAGGAGAAAACACTTCCTCCCCCAACCTGGGCTTTAAGAAACAGGTGATTTAAATGTAAGCAAGCTTAAGTGCTATTTCATGCCCCACACCTGATCACAATTCTTTCATTTGCCCACAAAGTGGAGCAACATAGTGACTCCATTTGAAAGATGAGGTTTAATTTGTTCTGTGAGAATTTTTATTCTTTCCTAAAAGAAACAAAAGGGTTCTCCCCACCCTACCATCTGCAATTTTCTTTGTAGTCACTGCTTTACTTAGTCAAGGCATTGCTGGGTCAGACAGTCACTTTAAAACTAGAAGAAACCAGGTGCTTTTTATATAAACATAATTAAGCAATTTAATGAAAATCTGTTGAGTCCACCTCTCTCTGAGAATATGCAGGGCTCAGCTTGGTTTATTTCTGCTCGTTTTTCAATGCATGCTGCACTTAAATGTAACTTTGCTGTCACCAACAGGTTGCCATGAGAATTAAATATTTTTCCTTTTTTTTTCTTTAATTTTATACCTCAGGATAAAAATACAAATGTGACTCACCAGACTTGCTCTTAGTGAGTATTGTTTTTAATTTGTAAGTAGACCTGTTAACTTTGATGCAATTAATGATGATTTAGTAATCTCTGACTAAGAGGAATAAATGTAGTATGGGAAGGCAGATTGAAGTTGCTGCTGTTCAAAATACTACAGACAAAGAGAGAACATAATTAAATTATCTATCTGATTTTTCAAATTGTAACACAGAGATGCATCACACAGTATGTAACTTCTGGTTTCTCAGCTTATTCTTCTTTTTTTATGAACAGAATCATCTGTATCCACTGCATGAGACAATTGATTGGTTTCAGTATAACTGGATGTTTTGCCAGCCTTCACCGTGCTCCCACTCAATATGTCATGTAAAATAATGTGCTGAAAACTGGCTGACCTACCTGTCTGCTTGGTGTTTATAAGGAGTTTGTCTCCATGGTATTTCAGTTCTTTATCAGAAAACAAAACAGGAGATACAGGAAGCCAAGGAAACCTTGAAAGGAAAGCTATAACAGTGATAAATAAGATTTGATGGCCCAGACACAATCCTGAGAGACTAATGGCATGTCAGTGCTCTCACCCCGCTTCCTGAGCAGCCCTGGGAACACCACAATTCTCTCCCTGCTTCCACCTTGCTCAGGGCATTTATCCTGCTCTCCCCTCATCATAAGCACACCACATACAAGAAGGCTGAGCTGCCAAGCACTAGGGGAGAACAGAGCTAGGGTGGGACCCATTACCACCTCCATCAAAACTCCACCCTGTCCAGCCTGCTTCCTCCAGGGTCATATCCTGGTTTCGACTGGGATTGAGTTAATTTTCTTTTAGTACCAGGTATAGTGCTGTGCTTTGAATTTAGTGTGAAAATATGTTGATAACACAGAGATGTTTTGTTCTTTGCTAAGTAGTGCTCACACTCAGGGATTTTTCAGGTTCCATGCCCTGTCAGCACAGGTGCACAAGGTGGGAGGGAGCAGAGCCAGGACAGCTGACCTGAAGATAAGGCAAGAGGGATATTCCACACCATAGAATGTCATGTCCTGTATATAAACTGGGGGAGTTATCTGGGAACTGGTGATCACTGCTCAGGGATGGGCTGGACACCCATCAATGGGTGGTGAGCAAATGCGTTGTACATCACCTGCTTCTCTGTCTTTGATTTTTTATTCTCCTCCCCAGAGGAGGGAAGGTGGGGACTGAGCAAGTGGCTACGTGGTGTTTAGCTGCCAGCTGGGATTAAACCACAACAGACATTAATACAGACACAAAATGCATCAGCTAAATCTTGAAATACTTGCAGGAAGCTGCCTGGTAGCAGCTGTGTACAAGAGATCAGTCAGTGCACTGGAAAGCTGAAGAAACAGGCTGTGTATGGAAGCAGACGTTAGAGAGCACTGGGCATTGAGATCCAGGGCTCCACATGCTACTGTTGGGGCCAAGTTGAATCACTTCTAGGAATTGTATCCTGAATTCGTAGCTGGGACAACTCCATTTGTCTTGAGTTAGCCTGGTGTTTTGTCCAAGGCCTAAGTACCTTTTGTACAGAGCACTCACTTTATCATGCACATAAGGGCTGAAGAAACATAGAAGCAAAATTAAAAGACTGGAACAGAAGACTTAAATTCTCACTTTCTTTACTCTCTCATTTTGCATCTGATCCAAGTTCAAGTGAATAATAAGGTAAACAATTACTATATTCTGTAGTAAGAGGCACAATCTTCTATATATGACTTTGTTTCAGCAATATCTAAGGGCAGCAGAGAAGAAAGAAACTTTATAAAATCTGGGCTTATATGTAACTTACCTAAGAATTTTAAACCACTTGCTTGGATTCTAGGGGTCTAGCACATATTAAAATATAAGGAAGTTAGCCTTATGGGAGTTATGTGTTCCTGCAAGTCTCTTTAAAGGCTCAAAAGTCAAACTGGGATCAGAGGCCCACAGACACCCAGACTACACAGCAGCTGCTTCTACTTCTGCTCCTCACTGGCCTCTCTGAGTGGTGGTGCTGTGAGAGTCCCTGCAGAAGTTCACATGATGAACAAGAGGGTAATGTCACAGATGTTGTCAGAGTGACAGATGGCCATGAAGCAAATTTTTTGATAAAGAAGTGGAGGTATCCAAGGAATGTGCCTGATTAAGAGACTTGCTGGAAGGCTGAAGCTCATCCCTATGGCACCTTCCTACACACAAGGCACTCTCCAAAGCAATAGAGCAGGCTGTCTTCTGCACAGGTGAGACCCAAAGCATCCCTGGAGCTTGTCAGCAGGGCTCGCAGCAGGGAGTCCAGTGGATCTGTCTCCTCAGATGGCCTTTAAACCACAGCACTTGATACAGAGTTTTTATAGTTCTGCAAAACCAAAGAAATTAGTGCTGTCTCTTGCTTTTCACGACCCTTAATCTACTTTGATTTGTGTTGGCTCCTTAGACAGCTGTCTCCTCTGCTTGCCCACTCATACTGTAACCAAGTTAGGGTGTAATTCCTAAAATGACACAGGTCACAGTGACAAATAGGCCTCTAGAAAGCACGTTATACCATAGGGCTTAGTCCTTTTGGCAAACAGAAACAGGTCATGGAATTGAAGCGTGTGTACACCAGGTTAACTACATCTGCTGCCAGGTCTGTGAGGACAGAAGCGATTAAGTGACACCAGTACTGCTAAAGTGGTACAACCTTTATGTTTAGACAAGGTTGTAGAACCCTCCAGCACCTGCTGCTTAAAGGGGCATCAGGACAAGAACAAGAAGAAAACGGGAGTAGGTGAATTTCAGAGCTGTCACGTTAAAATGGCCTCACTGCTGCAGCAGCTCCGTGCTGCAAGCACACACAGCTTGGTGTGCTTGGGAAACAGCTGAACACCAGACAGAACAAAAACAAACAAAAAAAAGGAATTCACTCACCACCAGGAAGGTTTTCCCTGGTGTCCTCAGCTAGAATGTTAACCTGGATGTCTTTCAGGATAAATATCTCAAGAGTTATTTGTACACAATGCTGCAGTGTTTACCTTTTGATTACAGATCTTTACACTCTGTCCATTATTATTGAATGCCAGGATGAAAGGCAGCCTAAGGGCCTGAATGCAATGTTCTGTCACAAAGAAAATACAGCGAAAGTAATGGCAGGCTCTGAAAGTAGAGATATATTAGGTTGGAAAGAAATACGAGCACAGTTATCAGCGTTTCTTTTGCAGTGTTTGGCTTTTGGTTTAAGATTCATGCAATTTTGCCTTGACAGTGACATGTAAAGCCTGGATTTGGATATAAATTGAGGACACGGGTATAAAATTCTCATGACTAATTTCTGCCTCTTGCATTTGTGTCTGTACAAATAAAATGGGAATTACAGGGGTGTTATTCTACATGTCTTTCTCTCCAGAACCACAATGAACATTAAACTGTGCTTTAAGATATCTAGAACCCTGATTTTTAAACATCCTAATGACGTTTAATTTGTGGTTATACTACTCATGTTTCAGTACTCATACAAATATCTATGATTTTTATTAATCTTCTCTTCTAGCACTGGAATATAGTTTACTCCTTAGTCTGCTGCAAGAGTCATACAACTTGTTTGCAATTTTTATGCTCATGTTCCAACAGTCCAGATTTGGATTTTGAAAGGCCAAAGCCTGGGGCCCTTTTCAGAAAGCATTTTGATGTGTCACCTGATATAGATGATTAATATTTTCAACACGGTCACTTGTGAAGTCTAGACAGCAGCAGAGGTGTGCAAACCTCTCTTTTAAATTGCATCGTGATTACCAGATGGTAATCAGAACACTTTCTTCCACTGGCCAATTTTTGGCATGATTTTTAAAGAAAAACCTTTCCACAGAAACTTATTAATGTAACTACACTGACTGGTTAGTGCAGATTACCTGTAAATCTTGAGTTTAAGGGAGGTTTTTTTGTTCTCTTTTACAGCATCTCAGTGCTTGCTGCAATACTTCTAAGAATACCAAACCCTCTAACTACACTTAAAACATTCTACCTGTTAGATCCACTTGAAAATCGTCCTGTCATAGGCCAGTTAGGCCTATACCACAGCACCATCTGACTTCAAAGGACAAGAGAAAAACTGACCTCAAGTAAATACAACTGCTTTACATTTAAGGGTAGGAAAGCAGGCAGTAACAATTTTTCATATAATCTTGCATTAGATTTAATTCTTATTAATAAGAAATTAGAGTCATTAACACTATTAAAATCAAATTACATTAGCAATTTTCTATCAAGTCATATATGAGTAGTTAAGTATTGATATTTGTTTTTCCTAACGGGATTCAAAAGTCTAATTAAAAGTCTCTCTTTTGTGGTTATAATGGAATGAATCTTTATGAAAAACAAGATACTTCTAGTAGTCAGAGATGGCATATTCCCTTAAATATCATACTTCACAACTGCCTTCCTCTTCAGCACTTTAACCAAAAAAGAAAATAAAATAAATTTACTTGGTGCTGAAAGAGCACAACTGTGAGTCCCTTTCTCCTCTTCTCATTCCCCTCTCCATGCCCAGTTGTTTTACAGTTTGTAAGAACTGAGTAGTAAGGACAGGTATAACAAAACCTTTTGACCCTTTAAAATAACACTAAGAGCAGGATTTTGCAACATTGTTCAGTCATGTTTATGAAAGCTTTATTGTGAACAGAGTTGCAATGGAATAAATTATTCCTCTCAAGAAATTGAAACAAGAAAGAGCAAAAAAACCATTTTCCAGACAGCTGCCCCACACAGTTTGTCAACACCCTATGTTTCAGCACAGCTATTGTAGCAATATTTGGCTAGATTAGGCTGGTCTCAGTTCTATTTTCTAAGCACAACTGGTAATAGATTGTAAGCTAAAAATTTCCATTGCCACTGGAAGCTTCCCTGCTCTAGAGAAACACACACTACCTTCAACCCAGTTAACATTTCTGAGAGACACCTTACCCTTGCTTCTGTTGAGCATTGAACTACATCTGTGTAACAGAAATGACTGGTAAGGTGAAGAGAGATGGCAGAGGTAAGAAAGCAAAAACACCAGATATTCAGGACATTCAGGACCTCCAAGAGCATCAAGAAAAAGATTAAGTAATTATGTGAGTACAGCGCACCAGTAAAATCAGCCATTCCTTAACAGCCTAGGACTTATATTCCACCTGTGGACTGAATCATCAGTCATCCTATCCTGAAAGAAGCCTGTCCTTCAGTTATGCCACTTGTTTTGCCACTGATGATATATGGCACTGAGTGTTGCTGCTTTATTCTTCAAAAATCAGAGCACTTTACCACAAATTGCAAGTATAAAGTGCTCCTCAGCATGCTGGCTTTGCTTTTCCTTAACATGTACAAATCAATGACAGGTTAATGCTTAGTTAACATTTATTAAGAGCAACATGGTTTCAGAAAATTCAGACTAAAGGTGTCAATTAGATGACAGATCCTTCATGAAAGATGAGAGAACCTCTGTGTTGGGCAGATACTCTTACGCTTTGCTGTCAATGGTTTATTAGTTACAAGGTCCCAAGTGTCCAAGCTTATCAGGAATAAGAAAAGCAAGTATGAACTAAAGGGTTCTATTGATCCTTTATTTCACAGAATCTCACTAATGATGAATGGAATCAAAATAGTCCAGAAATTGCCGATTCACGCAGCCTTACAGTGACTACCACAAAGTAACATAGCATAGAATGGTTTGGGTTGGAAGGGACCTTAATCTCATTCCAAACCCCTGCCCTAGGAAGGGGCACGTTCCACTATCCCGGGTTGCTCAGAGCCCCGTCCAACCTGGCCTTGAACACTTCCAGGGATGGGGCAGCCACAGCTTCTCTGGGCAACCTGTGCCCGGGCCTCACTACCCTCACAGGGAAGAAGTACTTCCCAACATCCTATCTAAACCTGCCCTCTGTCAGTTTGAAGCCATTCTTCTTTGTCCTGCCACTCCAAGCTGTTGTCCCAAGTCCATCTCCAGCTCTCTTGGAGGCCCTTCAGGCACTGGAAGGGGTTCTAAGGTCTCCCTAGATCCTCCTCGAGGTAAACATCCCAAGCTTTCCCAGCCTGGCTCCAGCCCTTGGAGCATCTTCATGGCCTCCTCTGGACTTGCTCCAGCAGCTCCCCATCCTTATGCTGTGGCCTCAGAACTGGACACGGTGCTCCAGATGGGGTCTCACCAGAGCAGAGTAGGAGGGGCAGAATCCGCTCCCTTGACCTGCTGCCCACACTGCTCCTGATGCCCAAGACACAGCTGGTTCTGGGCTGTGAGCTCTCACTGACAGGGCAAGCTGAGGTTCTCCTCAACCCACACCCACAAACGTACAAGTTCTCCTCCTCAGACACAGCATCAGGGAGTGAGCAGTGTGAGGGAAGCCTGCTAAAAGCCTCTGGAAGGGCAGCCAATCTATATTCAAGGTCACTCTACAAATCAGAAACATCAATGTTGATTACAAATTAAATTCTCTACTGTCTTTTATGTTGGTGCAGACACAGACTGTGTGAAGTGTCTGACATCCTGTACATAATTACTACTAAATCTGATTGAGAGAGAGTCATACACTTGAGCAGTGTACCCACTTGAGCTTTGTGACAGGACAGCAGAGAGTTAGCATGCTTGACTAGGCAGAATCTTACACCCAAGGGTTTTCACACTTTTTCAATTTGTGAACTCTCAACAGTTTGCTAGCACAGGTGTAAACCCAGTGTAGCTGCCTGAAAATGCTCTGGCTTTACCTGTTTGTGCCCTGGAGATCAAACCCCACAGCACAGATGTGTCATTTTGCACAGCTATGAAGGGCTGCACAAACCACAAAAAGTCAGCAGGAACCCAGATATGCAAGTTTAATCTTAGTTCAGCCTTTAGTCTGAATTTTCAAATAAAAGCATGCTACAAACGACAGTCAATATCCAGAGTACAAATCCATCAAGCACAGAGCAGTTTTAGAAGCTTCATGCTACCACCTTACAAGGAAGAACATCTTTGTAGAAATGACCCATATCTTTGTGTGGACTGACAAACAGATATGACTCTTTCTCTTGCCTCCAGTAAGACTCACTAATCAGTACCTCCAAAACCATCCCCTAAATAAATATCATAAAATCTATGTTAGAAAAGACATAATGCAAAAAATAATTTTTCCCCATCTTCTTTTTGTCTGTTCCAGACTCACTTTCTTTCACGGCAGAAGAAGTAATGATGATAATCATCCTAAACCTGCAAGAAGATTTCCATTACATAGATTTATTTTTCAGTATGTACAGGACTGAACCTGACCTTAGTTTATCAAAACCAGGAATGTTAGGAATCCCTTTTGGTGTGGGAGATTTGTTCTTTTTTAATCATTACCCATCAGTAGAAAAAAAAATCCCTCAGCAATAGAAATAAATCAATAAATTGGACTGCCAAAATTTTTAAAAGGGGAGAAAACCAGATCTTTTTGCAAAAACAGGGACTGTAAATTCTTTTACAAAAAGGTACTACCAGAATCTCTTCTGCGTCTCAATCAAAAGGCTGCAAGCTGCAGCCTTGAATTTCAATTGGTAAGATGACATACAATTAATATGATTCTATTTATGTAGTCTAATCAAAGCGTAAGAGAACAGGAGAAACAAATGTAACATACTGTGTGTCTTCAGTTTCAGCCTGGGATGCACTGAAAGAGACCATTAGCATTTCAGTACCAAATTCACATTAATTTCCCTGCATCTGCAAGTGTTCCCTCCTTTCTCAATATCATCATGCCATCCTGAGCCAGAGGCAGCTCTTATCTCTGAGGTGTTTACAGAAACTGCCAAGAACACATTTTGTTCCCCTCTGGAATGCACCAGATGATATATCAGGTGTCAGATTTTTCTGGCAAAGTTTCCCTAAGGGTAGATCATAAAATCTTCTTTGTTATATGTCACTCATCTCATATTTGACTACCCCCTTCCACTGCTCCTCCATTATTCTTTGTGAAAAAAAAGCCAAAAAATACCTACTGGAAGAACAATGTTTGCTCCTGATCACACTCTGATGTCTTCACTTTGTGTCTCTGCATCTTCTACAGACAAAAAAACCTTCAATGCTTCCCTGCTCACCACATGCACCTGACTAAAATCTCAGCACACAGTGCTGTGATCCCGTTCTTTGTTACAGTTTTGTTTCATTGCAGTGACAATGGATTTCTGTCCATCTGGATTACTGAAAGCTACAGAGAACAAGGGGAATATTCTGCAGGGAACAATGGTGCTTTGGTAAAAAAAAAGAGAGGCATTAAGATGACTAATAACTCTTTTCTATACCCTATAATGCACAAGCGTAGTTACTTTTCTTAAATAGCTCCCTTTCTTAAGAAGCCTGTTCTTGGCATAATAGAGCTCTGCTATTAGCTACCCAGCTCTGATATATCACCACATCAGGAGATAAAAAAACAACAGCCACATAACAGTGAACTGACAAGCAGACATATTTCTGAACATAAAAGGAACACATTTATGTATTCTGATCTTATGTATACAACTTATTTGTGTTTTAAACTGGGATTTGCCTCAAAAAACAGGAAAAAAAACCAAACAAAAAGATCTTAAAGTAAGGACAGATCTAAAAATGTTGAGAGAATGACAATTTACTACTTTTTTCTCAGTACAGCACCATATTCATAGAAACTATTGTTTATTGCTCCCAACCTTGTCTATTTTTTTCCTCCTAATCATTTTATTATAGCAATTGATTTATTTTACTGTACTAGAGGAGGTACCACATGTCCCTACGCTCCTTTGCAAGGTGAGACACAGGTGGATACGTTAAAGCCTCAAAAGAGAAGCTGGTTTGCTGCACCAGCTGCTGAAAAACACCACCAGTTGCTGGTTTGATGGAAGAATTGTCCATAAAAGCAACGACCCCCAAAAGGAGCCATTTCTTCAGCTCCAAGACCCTCAGATTGAGCGCAAAAGACACCCAACGTTTCATGCAAATTTATTTCATTCATTCATCAGATGGCTTGCAGACTGGCATTACAAAAATTCATCACCATTTACCAGAGCTGGATCTGTCTCTGTGAGGATCCAGCCACAACCAGCACTGTGCTCAGTATGGGGCTGCTAATACAGAACATTAACAGAGCGTGGGTAATGGTCTGTACCACTGCTCAGGCTGAATTCCATCCTTTTAACTGCATGACAGGTCATTTGGTACTGCTTCTACTCCCCCTTTGCATGAGAATAATTGTGTAAGCTCTCAGATCAAAATCGTGCCTGTTTGAACATGCACGCCAACAAAATCTTCCTTCTCTGAACCTCCCAAACAATATACAGAAAGAACTGTTAGATAATGCAATAACATACTCCAGTAGTAGCTTCTATAGAATTCTTCACACAATATTTTCCCATAATTTAGTCTGATCTGTCTGTGTCTGACTTTGCAGTTCAGCTCAAAAGTTCATCCATTCTTAGTGGCTTAGTCAAAATTAATTTTCATCCTATATGTGAAATGAAGACCACGAAGGCCGTTGTGCTGTGAGACGTAACATCCTTTTACATCCACTACAGTTGTTACTCCTACAGAGTACAACATAGGTATACAACAAGCATGTAGAATGTTAAATGACACATGAATGAATAACTCTCCCTCTACACTTAATTAATTAATCAATTTTCAAGCATATAAGTAAATGTTAATAGCAAAGGTTTAATGTCAGTGCATAATAAATAAACTTAAATATCACTGGCATATCTTTTGAAACATCAAAGGAAGGAAAGGAAAAAGGAATTGTGAAAGTGAACAGTTTAAAAGAAAATGAAGTTTAGGTGACCTAATTAAAGGCTTTTCCTCAGCTACAAAAAGACATCAAAGTGCTGCTTCTGAAGTTCTTTTGCCAAGCCAACAGCCTCAAATTAAAAGACTGTATTAATTTCAAGGAGTGAGTCAGAGAACTACTACTGTAAGAGCCTTCAGTCCCTCTGTGTTGCCACAGAAACAGAACATTATGGCTAGTTTATAATCCAAGTGCCCCATTTATATAAGAGAATTTATTTTTCATTTTCACCTTTTCATTTACTCCTTCAGATATGTAAGAAAGCCCCTCAGAAATTAATGATGCTTCTCCCATGACTGACAGCTGGAGTTTGGATGTCAAACAATGCTGAGTTTACACTGTTTATTCCTAATGGCTTTCTGCAGGAGCAACAGTGTATTTGCACAGCAGAACAGCCAGACTGGTGAGCCTCTGGCAAAGCTGGGCTGAGGTCCTCTGAACCAAAGCCAGGATCCAGAGAGTGACCAGAGCTCCAAGCAGCAATGTCCCTGTGGGTGTGCACAAGGGAGGAAATGCTCCCACTGCAGGAAACATCCTGCTGGCAAGCCCAGATGTCACCAGGAGTATTTAGGGGACGCCCTGGGCTGTCACCCACGTTTGAGGCACACTGGGCGCAGTTCAGAGCACACCTCTGCCCCACACATTGCTTCGGCCAGTGAGATGATTTTGCCACTGGTGCTTGCTGACTTTACTGCCACGATGTTGAACCTGGCATAATCCAGCTTCTAACATAAACAGAGGAAAATGGGGATAGATGAGCTGGTGAAACTCCACCCAAATAGTTCCTTTCAGGACAAAATTGACATAAGCTTTCATTCACTCATCCTGTGTACATTTTGCTGCAAAGGACACAAACCATAAATTCTACACAAATTCAATATATATACACTATGCTCAAAATACAAGTTAATCAGGTTGAGTGCTACCTTCTTGGAAACAACTAGCAACATGTCTTATTTCTATGGCTTTTAATGAATATTCTAAATTGAAGAAATGCATAAACATAAGGGTAATTTACATTGCTAAAGTTAATCAGTTTCCTTATACATTTTATGCATCCGCATGATTTTTCATCTGTATTGCATAAATGCATCTTCTCATTTTTAATATGCATATGTACATCCAAACACTCTACTTGTACCTATTTGCTTTTACAAATTTCTAGAACCACACCTGTCTCAAGATTTAAGAAGTCTGTGGTTTACAGGAAAAATTATCAGCAGAAGGTTGTAAAATAGTTACAGATTCAAGGAGGCATTTAACTTAGATGTGAACTTGCCCTTTTGTAACTCAGTTTTTCTATCAGTAAAATGATAATAGAAGAATCTCCTCCAGAAGCTGGCATATCAGCAAACGTCCAATACAAAGGACAACTCCATTAAAGATGGTAAAATGTTAGGTAAGAAATTTGACAAGGGTACAGAAAATCTTCACTGATTAGCATTTGCAAAGGTCCCCGAGATGCAGAGATGAAAGGTCTTCACTATGAAACAAAATGCGTATTTGTTATTAACATCATTCTACATCTAAAAGCTACCAAGTCCACCCTAAGTAAATACTAATGAACCTTCAAACATTTCTCTAGTTCATTCCAGCACAAAATCAAGGTCTTAGCAGGGTCAAGAGAATTAGGTACCTAACAAAACAACTTATGGTTGTTTTCTCAAAAGGGTTGACCTTTACCTAATTTTGTTTAAACCACTATACATCCAAGTCAAGTCCCCATCACTTTACACAGGTAGAACTAGAAGCAATATAAACTTCACCTTTTAATATGCAACATTTCATTATTTACAAACCAACAAAAGAGGTTTAATAATATAATTTGGGAACTGAAGCACGCCAGCTAGTTGAAGGGACTTTTTTATCAGTGAAGCTGCTATTAAAGTGCCATCAAAGCATTTTTGACTCCATAGAATTAATCATGAAATCTGTTCCTGCCAGCTCACTTATCATATCCGAAATATTAATTTTGAGCAAAATTAAATTGGACACCTACCGACAGCAACATTTTGCCCTTCAGAACTCCCCTTCACATTGATTTATTAACGGCTGCCAGAACAGTGCACCAGAGCAATTTATTACTACTTTCTCGATGTTTCCCTGTGCTTACAAATAGTTCTCCAGAGTGAAAGGTGCTACCTGACATCATTCTGACAAGGTTCATTTTTCAATTTGCATAACGTTCTTCAGATTTATTAGGATGTAAGGAAAGGTATTTCTTTTCATTATCAATGGGAATGGGTGATTCACAGAGTGGAGATTCTGTGTTGAGTTGCTTTCCAACAAAGTAGACCCAGCATTTCCATTAGTATTTGATGTGATTTTAGACAGAAGAGTCAGCAAATTCTTTTGTTTTATTCATCAGCATCACTTTCTTTGCTTGCAAGACAGCCAAAGGAATTTGTACTGAGCAGTAGGTAGAAGTGGGTCTGAAGATGCAGCATTAGCCCAAAGAGAGATAAGGACATAAATACACACAAGCCTTACAGCTTTTTGAAAAATACCATGTCAGAAAGGCACTTTTCATTGGGTGAAAAGCAAAAAAACACCCACCAAAGTTCCACTCTGACCAAACTGAGGTTTCTTTCCTCTGCAGCTAGAAGCCTTGGGATAGATCCACATAAAACATGAAAGTTGGGCATGGGGTGTTTTAATTTGACACCATACAAGTACAGCTAATAGAAGGGACACTTCAGACCTTGGTATGCCTGGTCTGTGTTCGAGTTACTACATCAAGTGGTCAGCCCGATCCAAATCCCTAACTTTCAAGTGGGGTCTTCAATCTTTGAAGTATTTGGTGTCTGGCAGAAGATTCTAATTCAGTGGCTTTTAATTCCTTTCTGTAGAACTATTCCATCCTTCCTCTTCCTTCCATTTCTGTGGCTGCACAAAGCAGAAGCAGTCCCACTGTTAGAGATACTGGTTTATGAACTTACTGCCTAAGAGAAAGACAATTCATAAATACCGTGGCTGCTGTCTGTTAATATTCCTGGCTCCAATCCAACTCTTCAATCTATGTGCTTATTTTTAAGCGTGAATAGTCCCATTAATGACAATTGGGCTGCCTGTGTTCTTAAGTAAAACAGGTGTTTAAGCACTTTGCTGCATCAGAGCCTGTAAATGCACATCTGCCATCTTCTCTGGCTCAGTTAAAGGTTCCTTCCTAATTATTATACATTTATCCAGGAATTCCTCTAGTTTATACATGCATACACACATTCAGACTGCAACAGGCTACTTGACACATTTAAAAGCAGTTGTGTTTGTAATCAGAGGCAAAACTGTCTAGCAATATAAATTTGAATATATATGTTGAGGGAACCCACGTAGCTGAAGGTATAATGGGGAGAAGAATGCACGGTTGGACATGAGTGGAAGGGAAGTTTCCAGTAATTGACTGGAAGGCAAAACAAGTTAAACATGCACAGCACCAATTAAGACACTCCAGATGGGGCTAGAAAAAAATGTCACCAGCATGTAGCAGAAACCAGTCTTTTAAAACATGAACATTAGAAGTAAAATCTGTTATTGCTCTTGTCAACTCTAAAAATTCATTAAATACAAAACTCCTGTCCTTTCTAGAGCCACCTATGGAAAACCTGCTGCTAGCACTTATTTGCATCATTGTATGTAGTCGAGGCCAACATTTCCAATTCTGTGTGAAAATGGAACTCCTTTTAAATAAAACATAAAAATTCTGTTTTGTCCCCTGCCATCATGCCCCTGGGTATATATGCAGCATGCTATGATGTTTTATACTCTACCCTGATTGTCATTAAGCGGTAAAGATCTGTCTTGGGAATATTTAACATGGTTTTTTGCCAGTCTTGGACAGCCTACCAAGAGCCAATTTCCTCGTAGCCAAGCTGCCTCTCTCACATTGGGCAGTTTGGTATGTCGTAGCTTGAGCTACTTGACATTGTCCTTGACCTCTCAAATAAAGATAAAGGAACACAGGTACACCCCCAAAGTCACATACTGATGTACCAAAGGTTACAATTCTGCCCAGGAAGTGCTGATGTGTAAAAGTGACTATGGCAGGAAAAGGGCTGGCACAAACCAATCTCTGGGATTTCCCCATCTGCTCCTGAACGTGGCAGACAGAAATCATGCTTCTAATAGAGGAAAAGACTGAATTGAAGTATGCATTTCTTAAAACCTGCTCCAAAGCCTCATGGATTATCTTAGTTTTACAATGGAGCTCTCTTTTCCAGTCTTCTGATTTGTCTTTTGGAAAGCTATTTCCTATTAAAGACTTCAAAGTTTAGCCTTTGGAGTACTTTCTCCTGTAATCATATTGTCAACAACAACCCTAATTTTGTAGACTTCACCAAGTTCAGTTATTTCAGACTTGCTAATCTTTCAGAAAAAAATGACGTCACAATAAAAGCAGAGTGAACATTATGATGGTACAGAAGTGCAAAGGCTTTAGACCGTCGCACTGCACTCAGTATTAGGAACAGGATGGGCCCTGTCTGGTTTATCCCCCTACCAATTCCAGAATTCATGCCATATTGTACTCCATGCTCCATTTCAAAAATTATTAAATGCACTTCCACCCTCAAGTTATTTATACCATGTAGAACAATTTAGTCATTACTCTGATAAATATTGTTTGATTTCTTTTTACTTTTTGTTTCATAGCACCCATTATTCCTACTCATAGGTTAAGCAAGCTGTCACGTTTTCTAAACAGAGTTATCCTTCAGTGTTCTCAGATATTTATTACATAGATGTTTTATCATCATTTTGGCAAATTATTTATTCAGTTTACTGGTTTTTTTCTATATCAGCCTTTCTAGTTCTTTAAGCAACCATTTTTGCTGAAGTTTTCTCCTGTACCTTCACTTTTGGTAACTGATGTCAACTTTTGATGTGTGTAGGAGATCAGTATTGCCAAAGTAGTACTTAGAACTTAAGACTCAAATATATCAAGACAAGGTTAAAAACACAGTGCTTTTAAAAAAATACTTGAATTTCCATAAGAGACTCAAAGATCATAAATGCCTTAAACACTGTTTAAGATCACCAGAGGACTTTGCCCACTGTAGCAAACAGTGCAAAGAAGCAACTGCTCGTCTGTGACCACCAAACTGCCCCACCCCTGAGCACAGGACATTCACATTCCCAGGTAGGCCAAGGGCATTCATCCCTTCTGAAGGAGCAAAACAGGCTCAGCTATGACAGGCAGCTTTCATGTCTTAGAAAGTGTCATAAACCACCAAGGACCCCCAAAATACCCTCAGACTCATCCTCCAACTAAGGCCTGCACATGACCAACAGTGTTACAACAGATCCAGAGTGCTGTAAAAGACAGTGTAAAACTTCTCCCAGTGGGAGTGTTTGAGCATTCCCAGGTACACCTGAACATATAATAACCCATTGAACTCTGTGTTTTCTGGGACCCCCACCACCGAGAAGCCCAGAAGAAGAGGACTAACAGGACACCGCCTGGAACTATGAGCAGTGATATCTTTCTACTAAATCTGTCTCCCTCTATCTCCCCCACTTCCTGCTTTTTTTTCTATTTACTTCTATCTCCACCTCACATTTATTGTTAAAAATAAAATCTGTACTACTGACTTTGGCCTCATTTGCACCTTAATTCAGGCAGAGGCATATCTCTAATATAATCAACGGTTTCTTTTTACTTGTCTTATGAGGTAATTCTTTTACTTATTTAAATGCCAGAAGCTAAAAACTCATTGAAAATAAAAAATGAGACTCTTATAATAGCATCAAGAACATAGGAGCTTTCAAAAAAGAAGATACTAATGATTTTGAATTTCTTTTGCCAAATCCACAGCAAGTCGAAGCAAGTGTACGAATTCAGTCTTCACCATTATTATACGCCTAGTTTAATACATAATAGTCCTGTAACTATTCCTTGACAATCCCTTCCCCATTATTTCACACACATTTCACATTGTAAAACCATACTGTTTCCACTATTTCATCTCCTTCGTGTTGAAGTATTGCTCTCTTATTACATTAAACATTAGTTTCTCTATTTGCATACTTTCTAGATGACATTATTTATTATTTTCTGTCCTATTTCTAACTGTAGGATCTTTAAGTTATCATCCAATCTCACAGCTCTTCCAAAATGTAATACAACCTGTGAATTTGCCATGCTGCTTACAGTACCTTCTGGATTATTAAGGTGTTAAATAAAACTAGGTGCACCAATAAACTCAGAAATATCTCCCTATAACTCAGTGCATCTATTTACCAACTTTTGTGACAGATAGTGCTCATTTCTAAGATAATTTAAACTATTTTTTCACAAGTACACTACAGCAACCTATGATACCAAGTTTTCCTGGATGTTACTATGCAAATACAAAACATAAAACCAATGTAGTCTATGGGGGGATCCGTTTTGACATAGATTTCTTGAGTAACCATTGCTGTTGATCTTCTCTACATTACTACACCTATACATATTTTATAGATAGACCTATAATGACACTACGAAATCTGTTCTTTCCTTAATAGATCTAAAATACATATTGCTCACAAACACATTTATACACTGTTGGGGTCCCTCCCCCCTGCTGTGGGGTCCTGGGAGAGGGGCCCTGGGGGGGAGGCACGGGGTTTCCCTGCCCCTGGTCAGCCTCATTCCTCATTGGTTGTTTTGTGTTCCCCTGAGTGGGCAAGGACCCTCGGGTCCCGTGATTGAGCAGTTCCTCGGCAGATCCTCAGCCATACAGCTGGGGAAATAAACATCTCTCTGAAACATCTATCAAGAATCGGTCCATATATATTTCTTTCCATCGGCCTCGTTGTCTGATACATCATGCTGCAGAATCCGCACTGTAACAAATGGTGGATAATGCAGGCAAGTCACCAATCCCTAAGGACAGAAAATTTGTGAGTAAAAACCACTCTAGATCTCTCTCTTCTTTCCTTGGTTTGGATATTCTCTCTGGACAATGGAGGAACCGTGGAAAGACTCTTGGCTCTCAGAGACGCATATGGACATTTATCTTAAACTTGAAAAGATTCTTGAACGATTTGTAAATTTTAGCTTAATTCAAGCTCAAAAGGAACTGAAGCACTTCCTTTCATGGTTGTTTAAGAACTTTTTCTATGTTTCTTGAGATTTAATTCTTACCAAAGACTTTTGGAACACTGTTCGGACACAGTTAATTTCTGAGTCAAAATACATGCCGATGGAAGAATATTTTCGTGAATATTATTTAATTACCGAGACTGTTGAGCAATGTCAGCTGTGTCTTGGCAAAGGGAAGCCTGATTCAGAGTCCGTGTGACCCAGGCCACGTGGACCAAGCCCTCTCTGAGCAGCAGCAAGGCAGTTCCTGCGGGCGGGCGGAGCAATGCGAGCTGCAGTGTCGGCAGCAGAGCGAGGTGCAGCAGGAGCGGCGCAACCCAGCGGTGCCTGCCTGGCCCCGCGCAGCACGTGGTGGAGCGAGCCCCATAAACATCCGACTGAGAGGGGCAGCGCGCGGGCGGTGGCCAGCAGTGGAGCGGAGCCATGCCCAGCCGAAACACGCGCTGGAGCAGGGCACGGGGGGATTGTCGCTCAGGGGCCTGGCTGAGATGTGGGCGCGGCCCCAGGCAGTGGCAGTGCAGCTGAGAGCAGAGGCAGTGGCACGCAGGGAGCTGAGCAGCGCGGCCCGGCCTGGCCCGAACGCGACCCCGGGAAGAGCGTGCAGGCACGAGCAGTCCTGGCAGTTACAATGTGGGAGTGAGTGAAAGAGAAAGCAAAAATGCAGAGAGACAGAAAAAGCAGCCACTCAGAAAAAGGAAAAAATCACCATAGCTAAGGTTTTAGGAATAGTAAAATGGTATAATGTTAAACAAAATTATGGTTTTATAACAAGATGTGACAACCAAGAAGACATATTCGTTCATAGAACTGCTATTAAAAGGAATAACCCTAAAAATTACCTGCAAAGTGTAGGAGATGGGGAAGTTGTACAATTTGATATAGTACAAGGAAAGAAGGGTTTACAAGCAGCAAATGTTACTGGGCCTGGAGGTATTCCCGTCAAAGGCAGCCGTTATGCACAAAATTATAAACAATATCCATCCCAGCAACTTCCCTACCCACAGCCTACTTTCCCCTTTTACCCTATACCCAATATGAACCCTTTCCTAAGTTTACCCCATCCCCAGTTTATTCCTAATCCGTTTTTCACCCCATGGCTTCCCTATACAATTCCCTTTCCCTACAACTCCTCTCCGATGCCGAGGGGGGATGAAAAGGGGGAGGGAAGACATTAAACCCTCTCCTGCCTCAGTTTCCCCACAAAGCATGCTCAGAGTTCTGTCTCCCTCCTGTCAGCCCTAAGATGTTCCACAGAATCTGTTTGGACATTTAAAGGCTCAGGAGGGTGGCTTGTTTTGTTTTGAAACTATCCTTGTTGTTTTCAATGTTAAGTTTAAATCTCTTTTTGTTAAAAATAAACGGGTTAAATGTTGGGGCCCTCCCCCCTGCCGTGGGGTCCTGGGAGAGGGGCCCTGGGGGGGAGACACGGGGTTTCCCTGCCCCTGGGCAGCCTCGTTCCCCATTGGTTGTTTTGTGTTCCCCTGCGTGGGCAAGGACCCTCAGGTCCCGTGATTGTAACAGTTCCTCGGCAGAGCCCTGGCCATGCAGCTGGAGAAATAAACATCTCTCTGAAACAGCTATCAAGAATCGGTCCATATATATTTCTTTCCACGGGCCTCATTGTCTGATACATCATGTTGCAGTATCTGCACTGTAACAATACACTACTTTGACTAAATTTATCAGAAAAATATTACAATATGCACGTTAACAAGACACAAATTAAGAGCTTATGATCCAAAGTATACCACTGTCAGAAATAGTGAAAGAATACAGTAACCATGGGGGGACTAAAATAAGCCCAAGTGATCTATTTTCAATGTCTTAAAGAATGAATGAAGGATGAGGAAAGACTCCAGTTCAGCACAAAAAAATGCCTTCATCCTGAGGTAGGAAGAAAATAAGTATTCTACACTGCCTAGTCCTTCTTCCCTTCCGTGAGTAAAGCTTTTTGTGCTTTGGTCCCTCATACGTCCATCAAAATTAAAAATAATCAAGCCAGGATCTGTCACTGAGAAAGAGTCTTCTCCTTCCTTCATTACAATCAAGCAACTGCTCGCCTCCCTGCCTTAATGGACTCTGCTGCCTTCGACACCGGTGGAAAAAGCCCTGCCTATCTTGTTTCAATCTTCTGTAAGTTCCTGGCTTCAATTTACTCACGGGGATGAATCTGACTCGGAATCCCCCTCCCCCAGTTCTTATCTATTTATCTTCCTTAAGAGAGAGAATTTTTACTAGAGAACCAATCCTTCAGCCCAAGCTGAGCAGTGCAACAGTGACATCTGATGGCTGCCTACATTAGGCTCCAAAGAGCTTTCCTGACTTGGCAGTGGCCTCCCCTACCTTGGTAAAGAAAACTGATGAAATATTAGCTGCCCTAAGAGCATTTTATCCATTCACCTCCACATTAAAACTACCTGGGCAGTTTCCTCCATGTTTCCAAAGCACCAGGAATTCTCTTCAGATGCAGCCTTAGACTCAGACTTACTGAGCTCTCCTTGCACTGCATGTTAAGAAGGCAGACTCAGGAACAGACAGGTGTGTAGGTGTTCTTATCATTCCTCATTTATGGCTGCAAGGAAGGTGCATGTGAGGTTTTTTTGTGATGAACACAGCTCTCAGGAGTCTGCTGCATTTTTTTCCTATATCGAAAAGGTAACTGGAGCCTAATAGAAACACTGGAAGGCTCTGTGTGTGTACAGCAGTGTTCTGTATGCAAACGGAGTGGAAAGGTTATGAGAAGTATTAAATACAGAATTGCTATTTAGTTCAAAGGGATCCAAAATCTACATTCCTCAGAGACCATTCCAAGGCTAAGTGAGCAAACTAAACCTGAGCTTTTCATTGCTCTTTTCATAGAGTCTGCACTCTAGATTTGTCTTAATACCTGAAGTGATTGTACCTGAAGTGAGGAATAGCTTCTATAGTTTGATGGCAATGGATTTAATTATGCAAATTTTATTATGTTTGTCTAATTCTGCTTTGCAATACAAGGACTAAACAACTTTTATTATCCTTTCCCTTGCACTAAAAGGACCCTATTCTGATGTTTCCCAGGGTGGCTGGGGACCTCCATTGGCCTTACCATGTACAAATGGTCTCATATTTTCTCTCTACAGACATAACTTTTTCCGTCTTAACTGAACGGTTTGGTAACTTAAGTATCAAAATCTTCCTCAACACAAGATAAACCTGACACAATGGCCAAACAGGAGCAGCCCAAATAAACTACACTACACACAATCAGAAGGAATGCACAGCACAAAGCTGTAAGACAAAAGAACCAGTGACTATCCTGATCCAGTATTCTGTATTTGCGGGCAACCATCCAATAAGTTTTTAATGCAAAATATTTACTTCACATGCTCCCTAAAGCACTTCACAAGCTAAGCAAGTCTTGAGACCAAAAGGCCACAAGTCACAGGTACATTGTCTCACAGGTGGAGTCAAGGTGCAGCTCTGTTCTTTGTTGTTAAAGCTCTGTTTGTACATGAAGTACTAAAACATATGGTACCTTCTACTCCATCCATTTCTATCAGAAAAAATGTTAGTTGGATAAAGCTCTGTTATTAAGTAATACAGTAAGTAGCCGATATTTTTTAAAGCCTGAAACATCTACAACTGTGTTCTCTTTATAACTTGTGCCTATTGTGTTTGTAAGGAAAAGTCATCATAAGAAACTGCCACTCTTCCCACAGACTTTCAAGAGGACTGTAAGCCATGTGTAACTATCCATTTTTAGTCTAAAGGCTCTCCTTTGTGTGCAGAATGCTTTCCAATTTACACAGACACACTCCTTTCAAACTTAAAAAAACAAAACCCAACCTGAAGCGAAGGAATTTTGCCATTTTCCTTTTTTCTTCCTTTTTCCCCCTTTGTGTTGTCTACTTTATTCAGTTTTTTCCACTAATGAATCTTACTTGGCCCGAGTCTTATTGTCATTTTGTTGAAACTATTCAAAGTGCCTCAAGCTGCTAAACAGCTGGCAAAATACACAAACATTTAAGACTTTAGTCTGAATATTAAATCATGGTTTCCAGGAGAGAATAATGTTGTCCTTTCTGATTTAATACCTTCTTTTGAACTGTATGTCATTTTTGCTTTCAAATTAATCTGAACATGGAAAACAGGTTGAATATATTTTTATTAGAAGACACTCCAAATATTTAGACAGTCATTTTAATCATGTTGTGGCAAAATTGTTGTGCTTGTCAGTCTGAAAACATACAATTTCCATATTTCCCTTACATTAACTCTCTTTAACAAAGGATTAATAAAATCTTAAATGCTATTTATTCTTCTTTTCCCCTCCCTCTCTGGCATGCATACTTAAAAGAAGCCCTAATAAAATATTTGGGCTGCATTAAGAAACATCTGAATTGCAGTTACAATTCTAGTGTAGTCACAAGCTTGTCATTAAAATGCATAGCACAGTGCTAGTGCAGCTGTATACAGCTTTTATTATTCAGACTGCTAAATAGATGAAACATATTTTAATTCAATGTAAACTGTGCAACTGGAAACACGAGAGTTTGAGGCTTTTTTATTTCCTCAGGAGAAGCCAAGATCCTTGAGCTCAATAACTTCTCTTGGCCAAGGGCCAATCTAGATTTATTGCAAGAGTCCCTGTACTGCCTCTCCAGACACACATTTTGTAATACATGAAGAAGCTGGTGGGAAAAGCAAGCTTTCAGCCTCCACCACCTCTTTTTAGTAACATGTACCTGTTAATACTTTCAGGCTATAATTCCATAATCCCTAGGCAGGATACAGGCAGCCACCCTCAGACTGGGAATCAGCTCTGATACCACAGGAGTCAGCTTACACAGGGGTGCACCAGAGCCCAGGGCCTCACTGCTGAGTTAGAGAACAAAAATGTCCCCGACTCTGCAGCTTTAGACACATGCCACACCTTTTATTAGTGTCCTGAGGAGTTCATGAAAGCTTAAATCTCCTGCAAAGATTGAGTCAATTCCTATCCTGACCAAATTCTAGCTGACCAGTGCATAAACAAGCTTTGATACAAACCTCATGTCTCAAGCATTAATCTGTATTACTAGCTGCTAAACATCAATTATTTATAATCACAGCCTGTGTAATCATCCCTAATTTTTATTTTGAATTTAATATATCAGGACAAAAATAAAGCAGAAGAAAAGCCCCAAAGCTCACACACAAATCTTTGGGAGTAAGTTGCTGAAATGACAAGGAAGAATCATAGAGGGACAGTAGAAGACCACGCAGAAGAGACAGCAGCAGAGTTTGGCAGATACATCCCTCTTTAAGTCAGTTGTGCAGCAGAAATGCAACAGAAGAAAATAGTGCAGGCTCTAAATAACAGTGAGCAGAGCCCATGAGCCACATGAGCCATGAGTGTGAGAATTAAAGGATATAACCCTAAAAGGAAGCAAGTCCTTTGCCAGATTTCAGCCCTCTGTAAGCTGAGCAACAAGGAATTTTCTGGCCCATTGTGTGCCCTTCTATTGAGGTGGCAGCAGAGTCTCATTATCTCCATGGGCTGTAAAAGTGCCTCTAATTAGGTAGTCACCAATGCTCTACCAGAGGGTATTTTGGAGTAGATATATTCTAATTGTCTCTGCTGGGTGTCTACAGCGATTCCATAGAAAACAACCTTCACACAGGGTATGCTCAGCTTGGAGGCATTCCTGCCTGCTCTTTCACTCATTCACAGCATTTTAAGCCTGGATGCCACATAAAGCTGAGATGGACGTGCTACGATTAAAGACAGAATAAAAATGAAATGAACCAATAGTCCGAGGTTAAAAATTGGAAGTAGCAACAGTTAATTAGTTCCATAGTTGAAAAGAGAGAAGCCATGGTGCTTCTGCTCAAGAGGCTAGTGCTGCTATTAGAATATGCTGCTATTAGAAAGTTCCAGGAATGGATTTCTACATTTCTATTATTTAAAAAGTAACATGTATTTTATTATTGATTTCCAATAGCTAAAGCTTCTGTATTTCTCTATTCTGTCTTCCTATAGCAATTTGTTGCTCCTCACTCTGATATCTACAAGGGCAGTCAATACCTACTTCTCCCACACCACAAAAGAGGGCTCTGTAATGCAAAGTAAAAGAGAATATTCATTAGCTATGACAGAAAATTATTTGACTCACAGTCTTCATCCTCTTTTCCTCTGCTCTCTAACGCAGCCATAAACATTCAATTGACTTTTATCCCTTCCTTGTAATATTGGTTATACAGATGCTTTCAGGCTATAACAGGCTTTCATTCTGTCACCTAGATCCAAAGGTCCAAGTTTTCCTGATCCCACACCTACAGGACTAAGAGAATCCAGACATGTCTTACTCTATATATATATATATTTATGGAGAAAGACAAAAAATGGTTACTTAGAAAAGCCCTTATGCCAGCCTATTTTCAGAATTTGTAATTTCCAAGGATCCTAGTGATAGGTTCCTGGGTAACATCTTTTGAAATGCAAATTATTTCACATGATTCACACATTTGCAGTAAAATAAAAAAAAAAAAGCTAAACAAAAAGTCATATATATGTATAATACAACATGTAAGTGACTCAGATTCCAGACATTTCACTTAAAATATGTTATTGTCTGCCTGCTGACAGCATTAGTAGTGCATCTGAGAAGAGTTATCAGTCTTTGTCTTTTTTGGTGTTGTTTTTAAAGCAGACAGTGCTTCTCGAAGCACTGGCACTGGACCTCACTGGCCACCAGACCAACTCCAGTCTAGACCAGTTTGGGCAACAGAATTTTTGGTCCCATGACAGATTCATTTGCAACATCATCAGTCTGAGCTAACTGGCCCCCAGGCAGATATCAGCCACTTGTAGCACTAGGAAGTTTTCACTCTGGTGGACGAAATTTTACTTTTCTAAGTCTGCTTCGTCATTCCTCTGTCCTATAATTATCACTCAAATTTTTAGATAGGAGCAAAAGATCACTGAATAATGCTGTCACACTAGAGGCTCAACATGCACCAGTAACCTCAGTGTGTTTGTATTAATCTTGGCTACATATACGTGTCACATCCAAGAGTATTTCTGTTTATAGCACGATATTCCCAAAAGCTTTCTCATTTTCCATGCAATTCACTTTTTTTTTTTTTTTGTTGGTTGTTTATGAGAATATTTAATCCACTTTCTTTAAGTTTGAAGGTTATTGGAGTTGCCATTCACTCACATTTCACAGGCTCATGCATGACTTATACTTTTGATCACGAATACAAATCAGCAGCATATTTTCAGTTTATTGCTTTTAATCAAGAATTAGGCTTTCATGTCTGGAGACTTATCTAGATACTTCATCACTTAAGTAAGGACACACCTTAATGAAAAATCACGGGATGCCGACAACACCACTTGAAAACTTACTATTTTATATGAACACGATGTTCTTCCATCCCTTCTCTAAATCCGCTGTCTGTATGTCTAACAATAAGAACTTTTTCCAAAAATATCTAAGTTCCCTTCAGCTCTGTTTTGGTTGACTGAACAAATTACTTAATATAAAGCATACACAGTCTTCTCTGCCTTTTACTCCTTTTAATCTTGCTGATATGTTATTTATGTTCTGTTCAATAAATAAAATCAAGATTAGAAAGTTGAGCTGCCTGAGGGCAGTCTTTGCTAACAAAGATTTTCAAGTGTACAGCTTGTTTTCAACTTTTAACAACATCCAGAGTGATACTTTGTTCTATAAGCTACCCATGTGACGTGTGCGCCTAATCAGTGAAACTCCCAAAAATTAATGACATTGTCTCTTCTAGGTACCTGCCATCTACTTTTTGATTGTTCTCTGTGATCTGTATGAACACTCCACTCTAACAGCACCTCACCAGCTTGCTGCGTGAGGACCAGGAGAGCAGAAATTCATGGTATGAACACAGAGAAACCCTCAAGGAGGGTAAGGGTGACGAAGTAGTGTTTAAGAATTACAGAGCTGATGCACCTCACCAGCAGAGAACAGGGATCAGCCTCTGGGAGGCACACTGGGTTTTTTGGGGGGCCTGTATTGTGTATGGCCCCAAGCTGAGTGGGGTATGTTGCCAGACCAACAATTGTCACTGTTTATTATTTTTCCTCAACCAGTGAAGTGAAAATGACAAGAAAATAAGCAGTTGTCTGAGAACAGAAGCCACCAGCAAGCAGTCCTTTGCAACAGCATGGAAAGAGAAAAAAAGAGCAGCCATTAAGCTTCCTTAACACAGCTGGAACTGGCACTGGCTCTGCTTCTGAATTGCTGCAGAAAGCAATGGAAAAGCCCAATTGAGAAAGAAGCAGCTGTAGTACCCAAATTGCAAATGGCTTGGAAAGAGGCCTTTTCAGCTGACGCATTCTTCAGCAAAATTGATATGACAAATGGTGCACTTCCTTCCCAAACTGTGGGTTAACTGTGCAAGAAGGACCTTGTGCAAAAAGTTGTCCATCGGGATTTCTACCCACTTTCCCTCTTTTGCCTAGATTCTGCTGCTTCTCTCAGCATGCTGCAGTTCCCAACCCAGAGATCTGCGTCCATGATGCCTTGTGCCATACAAAACTTGTGCTGGTCCTCTCTGTAGTATATGTATGCCACAGGTCACCATCCTCTTCCACTCTTCATGCCTGACAGGGACCAATCTGACTTTTATTTATGCCTCAAGATACGTTATACAGGAGGTAAGGGATTCCTATTGTTATGATTAAGTTTAGGAAAGTTGGCTTTCGCATTTAACAATTAAAGTTGTTAATCAGTTTGTTCAATGTTTTTGCAGTTGAACAGTTACGCATTGAAGTACTTGTTGATCCAGTTGATTCGTTTACTATCGGATTTAAGTGTTGTAACCGATCAAGGTTAAGTTATTCATTGATCTGTTCATTATGCTTATTGTAAATAAATTTATTATGGGGATTGTTGTACAAAATGGAGAACTGCGGAATCTTCCAGAATAGCTATAATGTAATTATAAGGAGAGGGTTTCAGACCTTATTTACATAAAGGGAGAAATAAAGGACTGTCTTTGGATGTTCACTGGACCAGTAAGAAGACCCTAGACAACGGCCAGATGACAACGAGCCAGTAAGAAGATCCTAGACATCAGCGAGCCAATCGCAATGCTCCAGTTGGGCGGGGAAAGGGGTGGCCGGGAGGCAGGGACTGGGGGTATACAATATATTGCCTGAGGCTGCGAGAAGAGTCTCTGATCTGTTCTGTCCCACATCAAGTTCCCAGTGCTGCACCTTTTGTCCTGTGTATGGCAGATCGCTGCAAGAGGTCTCTTATTGTCAGTTAAATTTGTTCTTGTTAATAAATCTGTTTAAAAAGCTCAGTCATGAGCCCATTTTTAACAGTTTTTGGGAGCTTGTTGGGGATATTAAGCTTTGCCTCAATGACTTCGAAGGAAACTCAGGAGAGGAGTGTGCACCTGCTGGATTTTTGGCAGCTCAACTGGGCTTCTTCTTTGGTGTTGACGACGCCTGATAAAACCCCGGATGGACAAGAAGAGACCCGCGCAACACAAACGGCAAGGAGAAGGTACCACAGACTGCCTCAACTTAGAGAATAGCCCTAATCCTGTGCACAGACATGCTTGCAAACAGAGGATTGTGAGTAGCTTGCGGGGGCGAGGTGAGGGCAAGGGTGAGTGTCTGTGAGAGTGAGACGTGGACCGGGCAGCCTGGACCCGCGAAGCAAGTTTGGACCCCTTATAGCCGCGGTTCCAGACTCCCGCGAAGGGGGGAAGCGATAGTAAAGAGGACTGAGTGAGCCCTCAGGATTTTTTCTGTCAGTCGGGTTGAGGGGAGATCATCCAAGAAACCTGAGGTAATCAAACTCGGTCAGGTTGAGGGTGGGTTTCATCCAAGAAACTCGAGGCAGGGTCCATCAGTTGGGTTGAGGGCAGGACTTCGAGAGCTTGCTATAGGTGTGAAAGGGGAGTCCTTTTCCAAGAAACCTGGGGAGTTCTCATCCAAGAAACCTGGGGCGGATTCCTCAGACAGGCTGGGTATTCCGGACTCCAGATTGGAGCGTCTGAAGGGGACGGGGAGGGAGCCAGTTTCCTAGGTTGGTCCACTAGTGAAACCACAGGTTGGGAGGACATCTGTTCCCAGTTTTTCCAGGATTTGTCCTGAGACAGGAGATTCAGAGGTAGAGTGCTGGCTCGTAGGATATGTGAGAGTGTGAGCGAAGGACACAGTTTAGGATTGGTTCTTGTCTGCTAAATTGGTAGTTGCAAGTGGTGTGTTGGTTTGTATTTTGATTGGTATCTTTTGGTGTCGGTTCTTGTACTGTGTTCTGATTAAGAGTTAGGCTGCATTTTGAGGTTATAGTCAAGTTGTGTTTGTCCTTCGTGTCCTTGAGGGGAAGGGTCGCCATTTTGTGTGCCCTGTTCTTGTGAATTTCGGTGGGAAGGGCCGCCATTTTGTAAATTTCAGAAGGAAGGGCCGCCATCTTGTAAATTTCTGTGGGAAGGGCGACCATCTTGAATTTTCCCACAGGAAGGTAGCCATTTTATAACTTTCCCACTGGTAGGCTGCCATTTTGAATTTTCCTATGGGAAGGCAGCCAGTTTATCATTTCTCACGGGGAGGTTGCAGGCTTATTGGAGGTAACATACAAGTGGAGAAATAATAAGAGAAGTAGGATTTAGAAGAAATGGGACAAAAAGGCAGTAGATTGGAATGGAAAAACAAAAAGAATAGGAAGGACATTGTGGATATTCCTCCCGACAGTACCTTGGGGTCAGATTGGTAAACTGGAGTAGGGACCCCCTTACCAAAGATAAAGCAAAGATAATACAGTTTTGCAGGTTTGATTGGACAAAGGAGGAGATCAGAAGGGACAAGATTTATTGGCCGAGGTACGGGTCTACCGAACAGTGGATATGTCAGGCTTTATATGCATATGTAAACCTGAGAGAGCCTCCAGATCAGGAAGAGATAGAATATGCTGCATGCTGGTTAGAACCAGACAAGACAGTGATGTCTGAGGCAAGGGTGTATAAGGTGTCAGAGGTAATTGGAAAAGAACATGGACGTGAGGTGAGAAAAAGAAAAAAAGATGGGACCCATTAGAGGCTTTAGCTCCCCTGTATGTTCCTAATCCAGAGACTGCGAGAACCTCAGGAGAGTCTGCTTCTGAGACAGTAACTCTACCCCCTGACCAGACAGTTCCTTCTACCTCAAAGGAAGGTAGTCATGATAAGTCTAGTATCAAGCCAGAAAGTTTGGAGTCCCCAAAAGGACCTCCTAAGATTACTAAAGCCTCTCTGGATAAAGAAGGGCCATATTTAAATACCAGGAGTAAAAAGGCCCAAACACAAGGAGAAGAAGGGAGAACGGTATACTCACCAGAAGTTAGTCTCTTTCCTTTGAGAGAGGTGCGTATGGGTGGAGCTCAAGGAGGAATTGGTTATGTGAATGCCCCTTTAACATCTTCGGAGGTAAGGGGATTCAAGAAAGAGATGAAAAGCCTGTTGACAGATCCAGTCGGGTTATCAGAACAGTTTGACCAATTTTGGGGACCCAATATATATACGTGGGGTGAACTGGACTCAATATTAAAAAGCCTCTTCACCCAAGAGGAAAGGCAGATGATAAGAACAGCAGGAATACAGATAAGGGAAAGAGAGAACCAACAAGGACCAGCAGGGGAACGTAAGATGCCAATAGACTCCCCCAAACTGGAATCCGAATGCTGAGAGGGGTAGGATGAATATGAATGATTATAGGACTTTGATCATAAAGGGAATCAGGGAGGCAGCACCTCATGGAAACAACATCCGGAAGGCTTTCTGTGGGATGCAGGGTAAAGAGGAGACTCTGATGGACTGGTTAGAAAGGCTGCGGTGGGATATTCAACTGTATTCAGGTATTGTACTAGTTTGAAAACAAACCAGTGGGAGGCACCAAGTCAGAATAACAATTTAATAGGGAAATTAAAAAAAATAAAGGCAGAAAACACTGGGGTAAACTGACAGTCAGGATACAACCTGACACCCTGTTAGTCAGGATCGTGGTGGCAGTCTGATAAAATGGTGGCTGCAGTCCTCCTGAAGTGATGGATGTGGTTCTGTTGAAGCGGTGATCCTGTAGAAGGGTCTGCTCTTCCTTGGAAGGTCCAATGGTGGCTACGCAGCTCCTGTCCTCTGGGAATCCAGTGGAAAGGTCCCTGTGGTGTTTGGAATCTCAGATTATATCCAGGATGCATTGCTTGGTTTCTCCCTCTGGGTGGAACATCTCACAATGGGATGATGAGTCATGAGGCCAGGCGTTGATGGGCTCATTAACAGAAGATAGTCCGGAGGGAGGAGGCAAGGAAAACACTGCCCCACCTGGTTTCAACAGCTCATGGGGATGGTAATAGAATACACTGCAACCCAGGACAGGTATAGACCCTGACAGTGGGACAGGTGAAACCTTGCTAAAAGTTCATTTTGTTACCAATGTGTGGCTGGATATTCACTGGAAGCTCGAGAAATTAGAAAACTGGCAAAGGAGAGGTTTGGAGGAGCTCCTGAGGGAGGTTCAGAAGGTGTATATAAGGAGAGATAAAGAGAGGATGAAACCCAAGGCAAAAGTGATGATCGCTAGGGATCACCAATCTCCAAGGAAGATACCCAATGAAGAAGAAAAGGAGGGAGAGGAGAAGTTAGTGACCAAAGGAAAATAGAGTGTTACAGCGGGGATTCTGCAACACACCTATATCAAACCAGGAGTCCCGTGGAAAAGAAATATATATGGACAGATTCTTGATAGATGTTTCAGAGAGATGTTTATTTCTCCACCCGCATGGCCGGGGCTCTGCCGAGGAACTGTTAAAATCACAGGACCCGAGGGTCCTTGCCCGTGCAGGGAAACACAAACCAACCAATGGGGAACGAGGCTGCCCAGGGGCTCAGGAAACCCTGTGCCTCCCCTCAGGGCCCCTCTCCCAGGGCTACATGGCGGGGGGGGAGACCCTGACATTTCACCCGTTTATTTTTAACAAAAAGAGATGTAAAACTTAACATTGAAAACAACAAGGACACTTTCAAAACAAAACAAGCCACCCTCCTGAGTCTTTAAATGTCCAAACAGATTCTGTGGAACATCTTAGGGCTGACAGAAGGAAGACAGAACTCTCTGAGCATGCTTTGTGGGGAAACTGAGGCAGGAGAGGGTTTAATTTCTTCCCTCCCCCTTTTCATCCCCCCTCGGCATTGGAAAGGGATTTTTGGGGAAACAATTGGCAAAAGCATGGTTTTGTGAGGGAAACCATGGATGAAAAAACAGATTGGGAATACACTGGGGATAATAGGACATAGGATAAAAGGGAAAGGTGGGATTAGGAAAGGGAGACTGTAGGGGGGGCTTACAATGGAGATATTGTCTAACATGACTACGATTTTTTGCATATATACTGCCTTTTACAGGAACACCATCAGGCCCAGTGACCTGCGATGCTTGTAACCCTTTTCTACCTTGCATAATTTTGAATTCTACCACCTCTCCATCTCCCAAGCTTGGGATGCATTTTTCAGGGTTAATTCTTTTTAATAGCAGTTTTATGCACGAATATGTCTTGCTGGTTGTCACACCTTGTTATAAAACCATAATTTTGCTTAACATTATACCATTTTACTATCCCTAAGATCTTAGCTACTATGATCTTTTCCTTTTTCCGAGTGGCTGCTGTTTTCTGTCTCGCTGTGTCTTTGCTCTCTCTTTGGTCGCTCCCGCGTTGGAATTGTCAGGGCTGCTGGTGCCTGCGCGCTCTTCCCGGGGTCGCGTTCGGGGCTGTGCGGGCCGGGCCGGGCCGGGCCGGGCCGCGCCGCTCAGTTCTCCGTGCGTCGCCTCCTCTGGTCGCAGCTTCGCTACCGCTGCCAGGCGCTGCATCTTGGCTGGACCCCCAAGTGATGACCCCCCCGCGCCCTGCTCCAGTGCGCGTTTCAGCTGGGCGCGGCTCCGCTCCACTGCCGCCAGCCACCACCCGCACGCCGCCCCTCTCGTTCGGGTGTTCACGGGGCTCGCTCCACCACGTGCTGCGCGGGGCCGGGCGGGCACTGCCAGGTCCCGCCGTGCCTCGCTCCGCCACCGACACTGCGGCTCGCGTGGCGCCTGTGTGCAGGAACTGCCTTGCTGCTGCTCGCAGAGCACTCGGTGCACGTGGCCGAGGCTGCACGGTCCCTGAGCCAGGCTTCCCTTCACCAGGACACACCTGACATTGCTCAACAGTCTCAGTAATTAAATAATATTAATGAAAATATTCTTCCATTGGCATGTATTTTGACTCAAAAATTAACTGTGTCCAAGCAGTGTTCCAAAAGTCCTTGGTAAGAATTAAATCCCAAGAAACATAGAAAAAGTTCTTAAACAACTATGCCAGGAAGTGTTTCAGTTCTTTTTGAGCTTGAATCAAACTAAAATTTACAAATCGTTGTTCAAGAATCTTTTCAAGTTTAAGATAAATGTCCATATGCAGCTCTGAAAGCCAAGAATCTTCCCACGGTTCCTCCATAGTTTAGATATGGAATAGCAAAACAAAAACAAGAACAGGAATCCAAAGTTTCTAGGGTTTACTCACACAAATCAGTCGCTTAAGGGATCAGGGATCGTTCTTCTCTCAGTTCACCACCATTTGTTACAGCGGGGATTCTGTAACACACATTTATCAAACCAGGAGTCCCGTGGAAAAGAAATATATATGGACAGATTCTTGGTAGATGTTTCAGAGATGTTTATTTCTCCACCCGCATGGCCGGGGCTCTGCCGAGGAACTGTTCCAGTCACGGGACCCGAGGGTCCTTGCCCGCGCAGGGAAACGCAAACCAACCAATGGGGAACAAGGCTGCCCAGGGGCTCGGAAAACCCCGTGCCTCCCCTCAGGGTCCCTCTCCCAGGGCTACATGGCGGGGGGGGAGACCCCGACAATAGAGGACAGTAGGTCAGAAGTTTGTTATTACTGTAAGCAGGAGGGACATTTCAAAAGAAACTGTCCAAAGTGGATTAAGGATCGGAGAACCTTTCAGGAGGTTCATCCGGAAGGACCGGAGGATTAGGGGTGTCAGGGGCTCTACCTCCTGGGGCAAAATTTCCATCAGGAGCCCTTGATAACCCTATAGGTAGGACCCCAGGAGGAAGATTATGAATTTTTGGTGGACACAGGGGTGGAAAGGACTTTTGTGGGAAAAGTTCCAAATGGTTGCAAGTTTAGTGGGGAAGCCATGAGTGTTATACGGGCAAAGAGGGATCATTTTGCTGTTCAAGTTACCAAGCAGGTAGTCATTAAAGGAAATAATAGGGAAGGGAAAGGAGATATTCTGTTTGCGCTGGCAGCAGGGTGCAACCCTTTGGGGAGAGATTTTCAAATTCAGCTGAAATTAGGAGTTATCCCAAAGGAGGGGAGGATGGCGGTCAGGATTTTGCATATGAAATCTGAAGATGAGTAGGCAATAAATGATCAAGTATGGTCTGGGGCTGGGAATTGGGGAAGCATGAACCTTGCTCCAATAAGAATAACTATCATAAATGAGAATCCCCCAGTAAGGGTACGTCAGTACCTGATTTCAGTGGAGGGCAGGAGAGGACTACAACAAATTATAAAGGACCTCCTAATAGATGGTATCTTGGAACCATGCCTGTCACCGCATAACACCCCAATCCTACCCATAAGGAAATCAGACGGGAGCTATAGATTGGTGCAAGATTTAAGGGAGGTGAACAAGCGAGTCCAAACCAGGTATCCCATGGCAGCAAATCGATACACACTCTTGAGCAGAGTGCCTCCACGACACTGTTGGTACAGTGTAGTAGATTTGAAAGACCTTCTTGGGCGTGCCCCTTAGCTGAGGAGTGTAGAAACATTTTTGCTTTCAGTTGGGAAAACCCAGACACCCTGGACCAGGCTACCTCAGGGGTATGCTGAATCACCCACCTTATTTGGTCATGCCTTAGAAGAGCTGTTAACAATCTTTTTCAACCCCATCTGTAATCCAGGTGATACAATATGTACCTGATATCTTACTATCAGGAGAGGAGGAAGATATAGTAAGGAGGAGCACCATAAATTTGTTAAACTTTCTAGGGGTAAATGGGTTGAGGGTCTCCAGGAATAAACTGCAGTTTGTGGAAAAGGAGGTTTGGTATTTGGGCCATATAATAGGGCAGGGGAGCCATCAGCTGAGTCCTGAGAGAGTGGCTGGTATCCTTGCTATTCCTCCTCCAAAGACAAAGCGGGAGGTTAGGAAACTTTTGGGACTAGTTGGCTATTGTAGAGGGATGTACTCAAATAGCGAAGTTCCTCTATGAAAAACTGGTTGAGGAAGAACCTTTGAAATGGACAGAACAGGATGGGGTTAGACTGGGTGAGTTGAAACCAAAGTTGGCTTCCGCTCCGACCTTAAGCCTGCCATCATTAGAAAAACTTTTTTATTTGTATACAAATGTGGAGAGCGGTGTGGCTCATGGAGTGCTAGCCCAGGAGTGGGGCTGAATTAGGAAACCAGTCACCTACTTATCAGAATTGCTGGATCTGGTTACTCGAGGTTGGCCCACATGCGTCCAGGCGGTAGCGGTCACGGTTATCCTAATAGAGGAAAGTCAGAAGTTAACCTTTGGGGGAAAGCTGATTGTCCACACACCCCATGCAGTGAGGAATATATTAAGCCAGAGGGCCAATAAATGGCTAACTGACCCACAGATATTGAAGTATGAGGCTGTGTTAATTCATAACGACAATCTAGTTCTAGTCATGGATAAAAGCTGTAACCCTGCCCAATTTTTGTATGGTGAACCTCAGGAGAGATTGATTCATGACTGCTTGGAAGTTGTCAATTTCCAGACAAAAGTAAGGGAAGACCAATGGATCAACCCCTTCCTGAGGGAGACAGAATATTTGTAGATGGGTCAGCTAGATGTATCAAAGGGAAGAGGTGCTCAGGGTACGTGGTAGTGGATGGGACCAAAATGACAGTGATAATAAAGGAAAAGTTGCCTTCTCATTGGTCTGCGCAGTGCTGCGAATTGTATGCATTAAAGAAAGGGCTTGAATACTTAGCTCAAAAGAAAGGTACAATCAATACTGATTCCAGGTACGCCTATGGTGTAGTGCATACATTTGGAAAGATTTGGGAGGAAAGGGGATTGTTGAATTCGAAGGGAAAAGGCTTAGTACATGAAGGATTGATATTGGAAGTGTTAAAAGCGTTAAATTATCCCGAAGAGATCACAGTAGTGCAGGTGAGAGGTCATCAGAGAGGGATGGCATTGGAGATCAGGGGCAACAGCTTGGCGGATAGGGAGGCTTGAGATGCAGCAGAACGTGGCAGTGAAAGAATACTGGCACTGAGAATAAGTGAAGAAGAGGAAAGGTTAGAAGTTCCATCTTTTAGTGAAGCTGAGGAGGAAGCATTATGGAAAATAGGTGGAAAGAAGGATGAGTCTGGGAAGTGGGAACTCCCTGATGGGAGGCAAATGTTGAACAAAGTCCTGACTAGAAAACATTCATTTAAAGACTCATTGGGGTACCCAAGCTTTATGTGATCATTTCCTGAGGTCGTATGGATGCATGGGCATATATGAATTAGCCAAAAGGGTTGTATAATTTGCCAGAGAGTTAACAAAAAGGTAATGAGGAAGACGACACCTGGAGGACTGGGGCTAGTGGTGAGGCCATTTCAATGCATGCAAATAGACTTCACCAAGTTTCCTCAGGTACAAAGATGGAGATACCTGTTGGTAATGGTAGATTATCTTACTCACTGGGTGGAGGCAGTACCAACCACTAAGGCTACAGCCAATGTAGTAAGCAAAGCCCTTCTTGAACAGATAATCTCCAGGTATGGACTGATAAACAAAATTGACTCTGATCGAGGAATGCACTTCACCTCTCAAGTATTACAAGTGGCAAAATGTCTGGGAGTGGATTGGAAGTTACATACTCCTTGGCATCCGCAAAGCTCAGGGAGAGTAGAGAGAATGAACCAGACAATAAAAACTACATTAACCAAGTTAATGCTGGAAATCAAACTCTCATGGATCAAATGCCTACCTTTGGTATTATTGAGAATACGTACCCAACCTCGATCTGACTTGGGGATCTCCCCTTATGAAATGATGTTCAGATTACCATTCCTAGTCACCAAACACAAAGTGGCCACTTGCAAGGTAGGGGAGACCAGTGTTAGTAAGTATATACATACCATCTCAAAGAATTTGAAAGATCTGAGGGCTCGAGGACTGATTCCCCAGACTACCCCATTGGATTTTAAAATTCATAACATCAACCCTGGGGACTGGGTATTAGTAAAGGCTTGGAATGAAAAATCACTAACCCCCAAATGTGAAGGTCCTTTTCAGGCTCTGCTGACAACAGAAACCGCTGTCAGGACCAAAGAGAAGGGCTGGGCACACGCAACCAGAATAAAAGGGCCTATAATACCACCAGAGACCTGGACCGCGGCCTCTATGCCGGGTGATATGAAGATCACCATTCAACGAAAGAACTGAGGACTCCTGAGTAACAGTTGGAACAAGAGTCAGAAGTGGAATGTATGGGGTTAACTGAGTTAAATGAATTAATGGTTATAAGGTTAATTAAGTTGATGAATTGTTAGAAAGTAATTAAGTTAATGAATGGTTATAAGATTAACTAAGCTGATGAATTTTTATAAAGTAAAGTAATGAGTGGCTAAAGTTAGCTAAGCTAATGAGTTGTAAGTTCACAGGTTTATCTTGCTGATACGTTCCCTTCCACATATGTTCCTGTCCCGGGGATCCCTGATTTCTGCATACTCACCTCTTGGCAATCAAAACGGTATATCCTGTTACTACCCCTTTGAAGTAAGCAAGTGGGTCAGAGAAAAACAAATAAACTTCAGTATTGGTCTGGGTACGAGAAAGGAAGAAATAGCTGGAAGTCAAGTGGAGGTTGTTCCTGCCTCGTGACTGTCCCCTCTGTATGCGGCACTCCTACAGGAATGGAAGGAGGAGGGGCACCCCAACCCAGACCCCTAAAGCTTTTCCTCTACCTACTGCTGGTTCTCCTGCATGGAGTAGATGCAGATACCTGTCACAAGTGCTACCGGACCATATACACAGGTACTGTAACCGAATCTGTTCTCCAGACCCACACACACCTGGATAGAGCTTGCTTTTATCAGTCCAAAGTGGAAATTTGTGAGGAACGAGGGCACACCTACTGGCTGGCCGAAAATGTGGGAACATATGAACAGAGGGGGAGAAGTGGGTGTGTTTTGAACATAACCCTGGGTATTTGGAAATTAAGCCACATTACCAAGATCTAGTCAAAGAACAAATGCTGGCAGAAGAAAAGCCTAAGGAAGACCCACAGCTTGAAATGGGCCATTCAGACGAATTATTGATGAGTGGGAAAAATTTGTTTGTAGAACTGGGGGAAACAATTAGTAGAGAATTAAACGTGTCAAATTGCTGGGTATGCGGGGGGACCCTCATAGCTGCAAAGTGGCCTTGGAAGGGAAGCAGCCTAGGTCCCACTGAACTTAAATGGAACTATTCCAGTCCAGGTGCACGGACTTTAAGCACTCCCACGATTGGAGAAGAATGTATTTGGAGAATGGGAAAAAAATTCACAGACGAAGTAGGAAGCACTTCTTGTAAGCGCGACCTAGTATCAAATGGTACTACCACCTGGTGGATTCCCAAGGCACCAGAGTTACATTGGGCAAAATAGAAGCGCAAGGGAAACAAATGTATTTATAAACATCTTGAGAAACTGTTCCTATGCCATGCCCCAGGTAAAAATCCCTATTCTGAGATCCCTGAGGTGTCTAAGTATTGGAAAAGTGTAAATAGCAAAGACCCACAGTTTTGGGAGGCTCCAAATGGCTTGTTCTGGATTTGCTAAAACAAGGCTTATCCTACTTTACCTCCTCGCTGGCGAGCAAGTTGTACATTGGGTATAATCCAACCAGGATTCTTTTTGCTTCCAGGAAAGGAGGGAGACGATCTGAGAGTGCCATTATGTGACAACATAAGGTGGGATAAAAGAAACATAATCCAGGGATCTCAGAAGTGGGGGGACGAAGAATGGCCACCAGAAAGAATTATAGAAACTTATGGACCAGTGACATGGGCGCAGGATGGGAGTTGGGGTTACTGAGCTCCCATCTATATGTTAAACCACATAATTCAGCTCCAAGCAGTGATGGAAATTGTGACTAATAAAACAACTCAAGCTCTAGAGCTGATAAGTCATCAGCAGCGGCAGACTCAGGCAGCAGTCTACCAGAACCGATTGGCATTACATTATTTGCTAGCCAAAGAGGGAGGGGTATGTGGAAAATTTAACACCTCTGATTGCTGCCTTAAAATTGATGACACTGGGGAAGCAGTTCTGGAAATCACACAGAACATTAGGAAAATCGCCCATGTCCCTGTCCAGAGTTGGGAATCCATTTTGAAAACTTTTTGGTTGGATAATTTTCCTGGAACAAAGGAGAAGAAGAAATTGGGGGTTTTCTTGCTATGTGCTGTAGGCGGGTTATTATTTCTACCTTGTTTAATCCCGTGTTTTATCAGGCTCATTACCAGTGTGGTTCAGGGTATGCTAACCACTACTGACCCCGAGACCTTAAAGGAGATCAAGGCCAGCAAAACTGGAAAGGTAATGATGATAAAAAGGAAAACAACCACCCGGGACGTCTCCGAGGAAGCTAAGTTGATATATGAAAGACATGAACATATCAGTAAGATCAAGAAGGAATGCAAAAGCCAAATGGTTTAACAAAAGAAGAAAAGGAGGAATTCCTATTGTTATGATTTAGGAAAGTTGGCTTTCGCATTTAACAATAAAAGTTGTTAATTAGTTTGTTAAATGTTTTTGCAGTTGAACAGTTACGCATTGAAGTACTTGTTGATCCAGTTGATTCGTTTACTATCGGATTTAAGTGTTGTAACCGATCAAGGTTAAGTTATTCATTGATCTGTTCATTATGCTTATTGTAAATTTATTATGGGGATTGTTGTACAAAATGGAGAACTGCAGAATCTTCCAGAATATCTATAATGTAATTATAAGGAGAGGGTTTCAGACCTTATTTACATAAAGGGAGAAATAAAGGACTGTCTTTGGATGTTCACTGGACCAGTAAGAAGACCCTAGACAACGGCCAGATGACAACGAGCCAGTAAGAAGATCCTAGACATCAGCGAGCCAATCGCAATGCTCCGGTTGGGCGGGGAAAGGGGCGGCCGGGAGGCAGGGACTGGGGGTATACAATATATTGCCCGAGGCTGTGAGAAGAGTCTCTGATCTGTTCTGTCCCACATCAAGTTCCCAGTGCTGTACCCTTTGTCCTGTGTATGGCAGATCGCTGCAAGAGGTCTCTTATTGTCAGTTAAATTTGCTCTTGTTAATAAATCTGTTTAAAAAGCTCAGTCGTGAGCCCGTTTTTAACACTATAGGGGCTGTACACGTGCTGGCAGTGCTGTCACGGCTTTGCCTGACAGCCGATCAGGGCTGAGAAAGCTTCCACGATCGGGCTGCAAGCAACCCCCCCACCTGCCGGTGGCGCAGATGCCCGGATAGCCAGGAAAAAAAAACAGGAAGTGAGGCCATGGGAGGAGCTTTAGCACATAAAAGCAGTTAACTGCCACACAAGCGGCGGCCATTTTCTTTGGGTTTTTTGGCGGGAGAAAAGGTTCGCCTGGCCGCATTGCTTCCCCCCCGCCTCGCCTTTTTTTTCTCTGCGGTCCTGCTTCTTCCCTGGCTGTCTTCTCTGTCTGCACCTTCCCTTCACCCTGCTTCGCGACGGCCTAATGCTCTGCTGTTTCCCTGGTGGGGCGGACGCTGCCCGCAGCCATCCCGCAGCCGTCATTCGCCGATGACCGAGACGCGCTGCCGCCGCTCACAGGAGCCGCGCGGGCTCCCCGCGCCCTGACCCTGGGGGCCTGCAGCTGCTCCAGGAGTGCGCCCGTGGCCACGGCAGCCTGTTCTCCGCCGACGGAAGGGACACGCAGCCTGCTGCTGTTCGGAAATCGCACCCAGCCCGCCACGGGAGCCACACAGACTCTTCGCAGCTTGCAGCACGCACGCTCCATCTGCCGAGCTGACGCCACAGAGCGCCCGGGGTTCTTGTGGTAACGATCTGTCCCAGTCTTCTGTTTATCTCTCTGGCTCTCTTTTTCCCTCTCTGCTCCCTTTTCTATCACCCTTCTGTAGGAACATTTATTCTTCTTTATTAATAAGCAGTTCTCCGATATAATATTGCCGTGTTTCCACTTTATTTTCGTGTGATAAATCTATCAGAAAGAATGCTCCCCGACTCCCCTTTTTGTAGCGGGACAGGACAATGCTACCGATGTATGTGAAGCTCAGGAAGCACATCTGAGAGAGGGGCACAACTACAGGAAGCGTTTCAGAATTGTCCTTGTTGGTTCCTCCGTGACAGATAACCACAAGACTGACGTTGTTTGCTTTGAGGCCAAAATGGCTCCTGACAATTAGATACACACCAATGTCCTCTGTCCTCGGCTGAACAGGATTTTAGAGCAGCACCAGGACACCGAGGAGGAGGTCATGCAAACTATCTGCTCCTATCCCTTCCTGGGAAAAGGGTTTCTTCCTATCATTCATCTGTCTCATTCTTCCCTTTTCTTCTTTCCCTTCCCCATTAGTGCAGTTACAAGAAGAAAGTTGTAACCACGACAGTGCTGCACCTCAGGAAAATGGGAAATGGCACAGGATTACTTTTTTTATACCGTGAAGTGTCCAAGGCTTAGGGACTGCAATGCTCATAAATACCACTTTAAGCAATTCTACTAGAGGTCCTTAGCTCATTATGACATAATTACACTCTTCCAGGTGCAGCACTTAGCCTGCAACCATTCCAGAGAATTGCTAAAAATTAAATCGGAGAAATAATTTAAAAGTTCACCAGCTCACATAAAGGTTCTTACTTTAAAAAAATAGCACTAAACTTTACTTTCATTTGGGTATTTTTCAGAAAAAGAATCACCAACTGGCTGAGATCCCATTTATCTGCGTAAATGTATAGAAAGAAACAAACTGAAATTACTACCAAATAGCTTCTGAAAAAATGCATTTTACAGAGACATCCAATCTACTGTTGATTCCTGAGGATTTACTAGGAAGCTCCAACAAGTATCTGAAATCCATGTTCTTGACCATATTTCTCAAAATACGCAGCCCTCAATCAAAACTTTGAAATCAAAGTCCAGTTAATTCTGAGGTTTTCCTTTTTATACATCATCACCTTTTTCCTTACAAGGAGAATTTCTTTAAAGAGATTAAAACCTGAATATTACATTTAATCCCATAATACCTAATAACTGACTTATTTAAATGTTTTTTTAACAGTGAAGAGCAAGGAAGCTTCTTGAGAAGAAAGAACAAAAGAAACAAGCAGCAAATAAAAGTGATCAGCCACATGACTGTCTGGAAACGATAATTCATCTTTCTATTTTTGAAACCAGATGACAATCACCTGCTGTTAGGCCAGCTAGGAACTGTGAGATTTTAAAAAGCATAATTCATTAGTTCTTCTTAGTAATTACCTTCACAGAACTCTTCCAGTTTTCCTCTGTGCCCCACAATTCAATAGTGCCCCAGCTTATCTGCTTCATTTTTTGTCTGTGAATTTTAGTAGAAACTAATTGAGCTTGATAAGGCTCAGAAGGGCTGACCGCTCCCAGTTGCAAGTAGGACCAGCCTCCACATTTATCTGAGTTTGGTTTTGGGTTGGGCTTGAGGATCCTTTCTCTTGAGGATCCTTTCTCCTTTGGCTCCAGTCAGCAGATCCCACCAGCACTCAGAGACAAGGCTTTCCCCACCACCTCCTGAGCCAGGCTCACAATAGGCCTTATTCATCCCACGCTACTTTAAATACCAGTGAACTCATTTTTTCCTGTCTTCAGGAATGTTTTTCCTATGAAATAAAACTGAGAGATCTGTTTCTACTAAATCTGTAACTTTTTCCCATCTGGCTCCACACTCCAGGGCTGGGCTTTGCCAGTGCTCCCTTGCAGGGTGGGGTCTCCCTCCATAGGCTCTTGCTGAGCTTTCCCAGGTCACACAGCATTTGTCTCCTTTGTCCCACGATTGTTTCCTTGCCATCCATTTCTTTTATCCTGTGTACATGAAGCAAGGTGTCATTTAAATAGACCGCATCAGCCGTCAACATGATTTCTTATTATTCATCCAGCAGGATGAAATTGTCATACCCCACACTGATATCTAAATATTTCCTTCAGCTAATGACTGAATAGTCCTTGAAATTGTACCCATTATGCTTCCGACCCCCATTTGCCACCTGCAGTCATCATCTTTGTCCATCTGCACTCATCATGGCTGTTCATCTTTGTCAAATTTACAGCAAACAGTCTTGGAAGGAACAATGCACCAAGCACAATTGTAAAAATGACAAACCAGACAGGGAGTGGGGGTTGAGGATGTGTCTAACAAAAGTCAGGTGTAGAAGTTATTAATTAACTGCAGAGATATGGCACAAATTATTCAAAGTACAATTTAAGTAATTGGCACAATGCATTTGCTTGATACAGCTGTGAATTATGTGCTCCTACCTTTTCACTAAAGCACTACAGAACATAAAATTATTTAGGAAAGCATGTTCATTAAATTGTACCATATTGTGAGAAGCAAGCCTTAACCAAAGCATTTAGAAGAAAATATTCATATGTCAGGTGATACAGGCAGTAAATTTTGACAGCATCCAATCTCAGGGACTGCAGTATCTATACTCAAGGCCCCAGAGTAGTTGTGTTAATTGTTTCTCTTTTAAAGCAGTACTTAAAAAGAAGAGCTTTAGTTTGATCAGATGAAACTTAATGAAGGTGATTTAGCCTATAAAGTTAATCATCACTTTGGTGTCACTTTCACAAGATTGGAGACTTTCCATTCTAAGGCAGGAATGCAAACTTCACAGAAAAGAGCACATCCATGTTTCTCCACTATCGGTTCTACAGATAAAGAAGAAGATGGCAGTGTCTGATTCACAGGCACACTGGTTTTCCCAATTGCTTTATGATAAATATAATCTTCCTCTTCTTGGACTTATTTGTAGATAAGCCTTTACTCTACACACCTATCTGTGTGCTCTCCAGGCTCCCCAGTGTGTATTTCTGCGCTTTCTAGAGCATCTTAAAGGAAGGAAGGTCTATTAAACCCTCATCTGCTGGGCCAGGCTTTCCCCTGCACTCTCAGAGCCTGATCCAATGTCCACATTAAATCAACATGAATGTTTCCAGTATATGCAATATGCATTCAGTCACATCCCTGATTACTCACCTCTGTCCCCCATTATTCGGCCTGCAGAGGATACAAGCGTTATGAAGGCCACACACACAGCTGCAGTAAGGACAAATTATTTTCCCCATTTTAAATTATCTTCCTGAAGTAAATGCAGCCTGGGGCTGTAGGAACCAAAAGGCCTGTCCAGAGATTTCCATGCTATTTCACTTTTTTTCTAGCAACCAAAATCACCAGAGAGATCATGAGGGCTGAAACTATGATTAGAATAGCTGCATACTTTAAAACTTTTTTCTGCATCATGTCCAAAAGTAGATTTTTTTCATTACATTTGCTTTGGTAATAATAAAGAGAAGATAAGGTCTGGTGCCAAGGTAGATTATCTTGTTTCTGTAGGAGAGAAATTTGGCTTTGTGAATCCAGCTACTTGGTATCATACACGTATGTGTTCACAATATTCTCCTCCTGCCAAACAGGCCAGCATGAGGGGGCACCAAGCCCAGTATTATGATCAATTAATTAGCAATGAACAGTAACTCTTTAGGAGTACACTGTAGTCACTGCATTGAGAACATACAAGGCAATTCCTGCAAAGTGTTTGAACCCACAATACTACATTTAGATAGGAAACTCAGTTCCATGTTGAGCTTTCTCATGTTTTCTCTTCTTCTTCTCTGTGACATGTTTTCCACTGCTTTACTACCCAGTAAAATTAACCTGAACAGAAACACAGCGGCACTTTCATCTACCAGATCCAGTTCAAAGTTGTCAGATCTCAACTTAGAATTCTTTGCTTTTGCTCATTCACATTTTATCAATTGCCAGCAATTAAAAGTGGGGGTTTGTGTATCAGGCGGCTTTTATTTGTGAAATATATAACATTTTGATAAATACTATAATTTTAAATGTTTTAAAGCCTACTTTATACTGTTAATGAGGTCATACGATAAAGAAATGGCAATTACAATGATTTCTTTAAATCTATTTTGCTTAGAAAATAAAATGCCTGCACAAATTTGCCAGTTAAAAATCAAAATTGTCATATACTACATGTAAGCCTTTAGTACACATAGAATTTCTGACAGATTTATATTCAGGATAAAAGAAATGTTACCTGTCAAAAACAGCCATAAAAAATTAAATACCTGCGTAATGTGAGGCTTTAAGTATTGCAAATGTAACATGCATTATAATAAATACAGGAGTATGATCTAATTATGTATTCTGTACTAAGTTTGTCAGATAACACAACTTGAAAATGGCACAACTAAATCAAATATGTTCTACTTACCTATTGAGTGTTACTGGAATTGCACAAAAAAAGGCTTCTTTACAGTCAATTTTAAGATGCTGCAACTTTGTGACAGGTTTTATTTTATTTTAGGATTTTATCATCAGTTTGCTAACTGGTATTACAGCTTCTTCCAGCATGAGAGTATCGTCATATCCAAACACAAATAGATGAGTTGTTGTATGAATCATCAATCTCATTAATGTTTATTTTCATCTCACGCTGACCAAGTGTGCCCATCTATTACAGCTGGTGATGGGGTCAGTGGCTCTGACCCAGGAGGAGGTGACCGGTCCGGAGAGATGGTCCTAAAAGGAATCACCTTCCACCCGGTGTCTTCCCCCAGCTGCTGGCAGAGGAGCCCTTGCAGAGGCTGTCAGCTCTTTAGTGATTATCAGCTCGTGATTCCAGCTCAGCTCTGCAGGGCAGCCTCCAGGCCAAGCCAGACCAGAGAGAGAGACGAGAGGCTCGTGTGGCTGGTTCCGCACGGAAGGAGCTTTATTGTTGGTCCCCTCTGGCGAAGGGGAAAGCCAGGGACGAGAGCTCTCCTCGCAGGGGCAGAGGGCTTGCTTTTATAGGGATACAGGGGATGGGTGAAGGCCAATGGGTTACAAAGGATCTGCATAGGGTCTCCTAAAGGATTGTGGGTCTGTCTTTTCTCCATGTGACCAAAGAAGTGGTTGTCTTTCCAGGGAGTCCTGCTGGGCGATTACACAATTTCCTTATCTCAGCAGAGATCCCTCCAGGGCACCGGCTGGGCATACCGTACACCCATCTTTTTCCGCTGTCCTGTGATTCACAATTTAGACAAAGGCAAAGTAAGTCTTTACAAAAACCATATAACTGAAATAGAAAAGCAAGGCAGGAATCTGAAAGCCAGCTTGCTTGGGTTTGGGCTGGGATAGAGTTAATTTCCTTCCTTATAGCTGCCACAGTGCTGTGTTACCCCACCAGTGAGCAGGCTGGGGGTACACAAGGAGCTGGGAGGGGTCACAGCCTGACAGCTGACCCCGACTGACCCCAGGGATATTCCAGGGATATTCCAGACCACATGGCATCATGGTCAGTAAATAAACAAGGGAGAAAGGGGCCAGGGGGACACTGCTCAGCAGTGGGCTGGACATCACTCAGCTGGAGGGGAGCAACTGCATTGTGCATTGCTTGCTTTCTGTATTCTGTTAATTTTTATTAATAATAATTATTATACGTTCTACTTCTGTCCCATTAAACTGTCTTTATCTTGAGCCACAAATTTTACAGTTTTTTACCCAATTCTCTCCCCTATCCTATTGATGTGGGTAGGGAGCAAGCAGACAACTCTGGTGTTGAGCTTCCTGCCAGTTTAAACCACCACAGGTTCCAACATCAGCATGATTGACTTCAGGGGCAAAAAACGTGGTTTGTACCATACCTCTAAATAAAAAATAGCCTGTCCTCTTAAACTAAAGCAGTGGTAAGAAACTGTAAGAAATACAACTTTCTCATGAACTAGAGAGGCAGAACCAGGGCAAAATTAAAGTAACTAATCTTTCAAATAACTTTTCTTCAACATTACATGAGTTTTACTTCAATCAATCTAGTCCCTAATATGGATCCCTGGGATGTCAAATAGGTCTGATTTTTGCTTTCCACTCAAACTCCTATGCCTTTGACTGTTTCTCTCAATAGCGGTGGAAAAACACAACTTCTGCTGTCTCACCCTTCAGCTGGAGTCATTTTCTCTGGAATGATCCCTCCCCTGCCTCTCTCCAGTATGGATTTGCCCTCACAGCCTTGTGACACAATGCTTGTTCACCAGGTGCATTTTTAACTGTTCTTCAGAAATCAAGAGCTACACCTGCTGTCTGAGGTGGTCTGAATTTTCTACTCCTTCCATTGCTCCCTCCCTGAAAAGTAAGGTTTTGATCATTCCCTTGTTCTTTGGCTCCCAGCTTCTTTCATGTCAGTCTGAACATATTCTCACAGTGCCTCTTTATACGTTATGATGTCTAACTGGAGCATCTCAATAGGATTGGAAAAACTGCCTTAACACAAGGAAATAGCCTAATTATGATCATCATCATTTCCATTCCTGCTACTTGCAAAATTGGTCCTGGGGTGACAGTCCCATTCTATTTGACACACATACACAAAACATTCAGCCAAAAGACCACCTCTGTTCAAGAGGCTGTAAAAAATGGGTTCCGAAAAATCACTCTAGGTTCTTCTTGATTTAAAGGAAGATGTCTCATTTATTGAGACATTGGTATTCAGGCTTTCTCCTGAATTTTTTAAACTTCTAAAAGCAAATTTATATCCGTTTCATGAAAAACAGAGCAAACATCCTCCTACATGCATAAAAAAAGGTAACATAAGGCTGTAAAGGTACATAGAAGAAAATGAAGGAAACTGAGTGTACACACACATGTAAAAGTTATTCACATAAAAGCTAATATTTACTTCCAAATCCCAATTCCATTATGACCATAATAAAACAAACCTAGGTACAGATATCTATGAGACACAGGCCACAAGTGTCTCTTAATACCTGCTGCCCACAAAGCACAGTAATACAACTCTTCCAGTCAAAGGAAGTGCTGGGCTTAAACACCTTCAGAAAAAAGCACCCAAATTTCATCTTAGTAATACAAAACAAGAGACTTATTTTTTCCTCAGCATTCACCCTGCCATGATATTGGTGAAAAAGACTGAAAAATTAAAAAAAAAAAACAAAAAAAACTTCAAAAGTATTGAAAAACCAGAAACTGTCTTCATAATGTGGCAGCTAAATTATGAATTAAAATCATTCCATTATTATGCCACACAATTGGGGCCTACTGGGGAAATTTTGGCATGAATTAAGAGTTGTACTAATACAATTCTTGATTTCTCATACTTAAAATTCTCCCCATGGTGATTATGGTAAGAATAATAATAATAATGTGTAATAACAGTAATTAATGTAATTAGTTCATTAAAATGATGATGACTATTAACACTAAAGGTCATAAATTAAGACAAGACCTTCTCTGAACATTAATAGAGATGAAATATGTTTTCCTCTGCACAGTGGACAAGGCACCAGCTGCTTCTTTGGTGAAAAAAATAGCAGGATGATTATCTGAAGATCCAAATGGGAGTTTCTTTCACTACCCACTGTGGAGGTTGAATATCAATGACAAAAATAATTTTTCTTCAGCTGGAAAGGGAACAGTCACAGCCCACTGCAGAGGAAGGAGAGCTTTTCATTTCCCAGTTCAAGGCCTATGACGTGGCAGCACTTCCCCTGCCCTACTGTTCCTCCTTGGTCCCCTTCCTCGTAAGAAACATCCATGTGAAATGCTATATTGATCACTAAACTTTAAACAGTACATTTGCTTGCTCTCTATAATACATTTATGGTGTTTCATTCATGAGCTTTTGGGTATTTATTTGTATGCATTAACTCTACCTATGTGAAACATCATATATGATAATAAATACGTATCTTGGTATGTGAAGGTGAAAACCTTGTGCAAAGTTGCAGAAACATATGATAAATCAATTATTTATATCCTTTTTATTGCCTTACTGGCCAGATAATTCTGTGTTCCCTGGAGCTTTAGCATTCCAATCCAGTGAACAGATTACAGCATCCATCATTTGCTTGAAATTCACATGCCAAATAAATATTTCTTCCATCTGCCTCTAATGTGAAATGTCACCTCTTTTCTGCAAGCACTGGTATGATTCAGTCTTGAAAGAGCTCCAGGTTTCCCTGCTGTAAAAGCTTCAGAGTCTAACCCAGGCCAAGGAAAATGATGCCATCAAGACAGGACATTCCAGTGCCCTGCTCACATCTACTCCAAGGCTTTTGAAGAACCCAAATCATCTTCCTTGAAAACAGGGAATTCACATACAAAGTATTTTGTCAGAAATACATATGACTGCAATCTGTCCTTTCCTGGGTCTCCTAGGAAAATGTATTAGTGCAAAATGCCACTACGTGAAGCTCTCCATGGAGGTTAGCCTTGTGTACCCTAAATATTGCCTTCGTCTTCACAGCCCAGGGCCAGCTGGAAAATGAGATCCTACAGGGAACAGCAAGACACAGAGAAGAGCAAAGTGGAACCTGTAGAGAGATTGTGCCAAATGACAGAATTTGTAGAGATCACAGAAGAAAGGTCACAAAAAAATGAAGTCCTCTATGGCTTCTGGGTTAGCAGACCTGTAGTTGACTTCAAGCCCAGGTGACCATTTAGCCTGTTTACACAAGTTATTTAACACTGTCACAGAGGGTTTGATTCTTTCATAAACAAGTATTCTATTCAGAAACTATGTTTACTGTATCCTGACTTGCATCCTTCACACATTTCTACTGGTAAGCTTCAAAAATGGGCGTTCTATTAATAGACAGACAAAGGCCTCCTTCCCAAAGCAGCCCCTCTGTAACATGGCTACTCCTTCACCAGCCTCCCAGATAGGTGCTTTGGGATGATAAAATTTTGAATTCACTTACTTTGTAATTTCCTATCCTAACAATTGAGGTTATGTTGGTTGATACAGACATGAGTGAACCAGAAATATGACCAAACTCTACAATCTCCTTATCCAAAAATATAACATGATAAAAAGAAATCATCTAAAAACTTGTAAGGAATTACAACAAAATTGCAGCTGGGAAATGGCATCTGATTTTGCTTTCAAATATAAACCCAGAGAAGGCACAAAACAGGTAACTCTCAAAGTATGATAATTAGTAAGAATTCATGGACACTGTCTAGGCATGGATTTTTTTTTTTTTTTAATGTCCAACTTCAGTGGCAGTCTTAAGTTAGAAAAAAAATGGTTATTTTCTATGCATTTTTAAATGAAATAATGAATAATTCAATTTTAAGGAAGGAAGCATAGGAAGAATTGACTCAATCTTTCCTTTTCACTGTATTATTTATGCTTTATTTCCATAAGAGGTAAACCTCTCTTTAAAGAACTAATACTTCTAGAATAAAATTACAAAATCTCAAAACATTTTTCTAGGACTGAGTCTCATTTTGTGAAATAAGCTTGATAAAAAAAAAATAGGAAAAGACAAAAAAGCCTAACATTTTAATAAGGAACAATAGCAGTTTTGGCCAAAGAGTTAGAGACTATTAGCAGTTTTCTTCCTGTGAGCTGTTCTATTTACAGGAAGAAAAATGCTGGTCTGTGGAAAATAGGAAAAAATCCCAACCTCTGAAAAAACACAGAACTTGTAAGTATTCTGCTCTATGCCATCATTTTCCTTGGCCTTACCCTTCCCAAAGCCTGGGTGCTATTAGAAAGGTAAAATGAGATGGAGGCAAATGATTTCTTCTACAATTCATGATTGCTTTTCACTCTGCTTTATATTGTTCTTAATAAGCCAGCTACAGTTCATGCTCCATATAGAGTGTACTACAGTTCTTCCTTGTAAAGAAACTCAATAATTATGAGAGAAAAAAAAATCTCCCTCTCCCTCCAAATTATAAGCAAATTGTTATAGGTCTAAAGATCTTGCTTCCAAAATAATGGCTTTGGTATTCACTCTTTTATTTTCCTTCCTTTTTTTTTAGTTTTCTTTTTTTGTGTTATGGGTCATGTTTTCAACTTCTCTGGAACAATGAGAAGCAAAAACAAATATAGCACTTTAAAAAATGAAAGCTGGCTCTTGCAAAATACTACCAGCCTGGCAACTGGAGCTTTATAAATAATATCAAATATTGCAAGGAAATAAAAACTGAGAAAATAATTGTTAGAGAACATTAAAGACAAACTGCCTTAGAGAAAAATTTTGTCAGCAAAACTAAGAAGTTGAAGAGGACCAACCAGCCTCTTCCTCTTGTCTCACAACCTGCACTTGTAACTTCATGGTTATTCTTGGGATTTGCAAGCTGGTCAGCACTACTTGCAAGCGTACAGAAAAATTACAGAACCTTGTTCAAGGTCCTATATTTTTAACTCTGGTATTTTCTGTCTGCATCTTCAAAAAAATACTAATATCCAGGAGAGATATTGATGAGGTCTAAAAATCTTACCAAAAAATACCTGTGCTCACTTGGAGAATTTTTACCTCCATGACACTGGATACACAGGTATCTTTTACTGGAAAAAATAAATTCACTGAAAGTTTATGCATAAATAGATTTCACTTACATCTTTGTAGGTACAGTGCCCTCACTGATGTTACAAAGACAACAGAATGTTACAGAAACAACAGCAAGAGCTGATTATAACACCTTCAACACCATGATTTCCTCCTTAAGGCACCCATATCTTAGAAACACTGCTGGCAGGTTTCCCTTTGTTCATCGTGTTCCTGCTGAGTCCAGATGTTTGCCTTTGCTCCACTCCAGTCAGAAAAATCATGAAAGGTTTCCTGATTTGCTCATGGGCAGAGCTGTGTAAGCACAGCTGGTCCAGCCCAGTGACACAGAGCCTCTGGCCCCAGGGAGGAAGGAGAAATAACTGCCGAGCTCCATTCCAATGACTGCCAGTCACAATTCTGCTGTACCTTTGAGTGAGGAGCTGAAACACTTCTGAGCCTGTCTGGATCATCTGCATCACTTCAGATCACTCAGTGCAGGCCTGTGCCATCACAGCTACACTACACTTTTACTGGGTAGCTAGACCATCCTTCTTCTATCCCATTTAAAAATATTGCCTTCAGTCAGGACTTCAACATGAATAAGAATCTGGAACCCATGTGCTAAGAATTTACAATGAATTAAGGTTTTTTAAGATGCAGGTGCTCAGCACTTTCTAAGAATCTTGGAAGGATACTCAGGGTAGGTACTTCTGAGCACAAGGCAGTTCAAAGTCAGTGGTCAGAGTTTAACCCCTTATCTCTCATTTGGAAAAGTAATGTGGTGAGGAGTTGTCATATTCCACTGCTGGAGCTGCAGGGATCCTTGGCACACAATTTCATGGCTAAAGCACGGCCAGCACAGGCACCTCTGGGGCTCCTGCACCAGCCCCATGTTCCACTGCACTCCCTGACAGCTCAGCCCATGCAGCATGTTCAAGGAAAGTCTTTGTTAGTTTAATTTCAGGGCTGAGCAGGTGATTCTTTCAAGTCTACCAGTTCCTCGATTTTACTGTGTGCTATAGGTGCAATTCTTTGTTGATTCCGCTCAGACAGAGAAGGAGAACACCTCAGCTAAGGTCTGCTTCTTGGCCTAGTGACACTCACAATTAGATTAAGTTCTGATGTTTGGCTGTCAGAATTCATTCTATTAAAGAACACTGAGTATAAATTGCATAGTTGTGTCACTAATGATAATTTTTTTTAATGAAACATTTTTACATATAAAAAAAGTTAAAAAAAAAAATCTGCATTTTCTCTGGCTTAAAACCAAAACATGAGTTATTTCTCCTGCACTAGAAACAAATAAAACAATTAAAAGGAAAAAAAGAAAAACAACTTTGCTTCTGGGAAAAATTATTTCTTTTTCTTAATCAAATTCATGAATTTTAATCAGTAAGTGGCTTAATGTGTGAAAGGAAAATGGCAGTTTTCAGAGTTCTTCTCCCTAGAAGGATATTAAATTATATATTTTCCATTCTGAATGTCCCAGACATATTTTACAAGTGCCTACTGATACTTTAAAGTTAGGATTGAATTCTGTATTTAAATTGCAACCCATCTCCAGTTTCAGGTCATTGAGATACAAAAGGTCATGATATTTGCCTTTCATTTTTCTCCTCTCAGAATACTAAAACTTGAGATTATAAAGGATGCTGCATGAAATATAATTTCTTGCCAATTGCATGAAGAATATACAGTGATTAAGTAAGTAGTTTGACCTGAGTTGTTTAATCCTATTCACCTAGGATCACCTTCAAAAATTTGGCTTCTCAATGCAAGTATGAATATTTTAAAGAATACAGGAAAGATTAAAGGTGAAAAAAGGCCACAAAAGATGAGAATCTGCTTCATCTTTGGGTCAAAAACATTGTCTCTGAATAAAAACAATGAAAAAAAGATATAAGTGACTTTTCTTTTACATACAGCAGAGAATATGCTATTTTCAATGTGGGACCTGAGAATGTAAAATATGAAAAAAGAAAATCTAGGCTAGATTGACTCTCTCCTCCCATCCCCAAAAACTTGAAGACAGGTTTTGGAATAAAGCTTTCAATCCTAAATCCACACAATCCCTTTTTACTGTACTAGAAGTGAAGAAAGTAGACAAAGTCAGTAGATCTTGAATCTACTTTAAGCTGCTTAACACCTCCAGATGGATGTGAAGAGGTCACAGTGCAAATGACAGTCAGAGGCAGCATTTCTACTGAAATTACTAGATTCACCAATTTATAGGAACTGAAATGGACCATTATCATCATCCAGTCTGACCTCCTGCATCTTGACAACCATAGTCTTTTACCAACTTATTCCTGAAGTGAGCCTGTAATATCTATTCCAGCTATCCTGTATCTTTTGAAATACGCCCATTTTGATTTTGGCACATTACGGAATGAATATTCTGTCTCATTTCTCAGTAAATTTTCAATTGGGCAAATCAGTCTCACTATTAAAATGTAATGCCTCAGTTCGACAACATCAAGTCCCTTATTTTTCATGTACTATCAGTACATTGGCAAAACTTTGCATATCACTTTTGCCAAGCACATATTTATGCCTCAAAACAAAAGCTGGCTTTTAGCATCCCATAGCAGGGACTCCTCAAACTCAAAATAGTCCATAAAAGCTACTGTGACAGGAAGTACAAAGACAGTTCCTCCACAATTAACTGCTCAGTAGCCAAGTTCAAGAGAACAGCTCTGAGGGCCAGCTGCCATAGGAACACTGTGCCTCCTGTGCTCTTCACCTACTTTTCCTTTGCTCCTGTCAGGGGCACAAGGCACATCTCAGAGCTTCATTATATGCAGAAATATACAGATACATCCCAAAAATATGGTCTTGTCTCAAAGTAACAGCACTGACCACTCCCATCAGACCCCCAGTGACCCACACCAGATCTCTGCTGGGAGACATCTCATTCTCCAAACACTGAATACCGAAAATGCGTCTTTCCTAACACTTCCCACACGTGTACATCCACAGTATCTGAAACCCAAAAAAGCAGCTCAGAGTTGTGATACTTGTTCCCTTTCCCTCCCACTTCATCCCTTCAGGTGTGCTGACAGGCCACAAGGCAGTGTCTGAGCTGGTTGAGCTTCCTCCTTTTCCTCTCTATCTAGCTCAGAGGTCAGAGAGCAGCCATACAGGGAAGGGAGAGAGGGGAGGCTGCTGGCAAGAGGGAAAGAGTAGCACAGGAACGCCTGGCCATACACAGGGTCTCCAACACTTTCCCTCTGGCAGCATCCTGGAGGTGGGACTCACCCCAGGTACCCACAGGCACAAAGGAACAGAGACAGGGCTGTGACCCTGCCTTACTCAGGGAGCCAAACTGATATCAAGCGCAGTGTGGGCAGTCACAAAATCATGTCAGAACCCATCAATTCCATTAAGAAGCTCCTGATTACCCTTGGAGGAACACATCCAGACTGCACTCCCCAGCCAGTAAGGGTTTTTTATTTACACACCTGTAGATCTCCAAAGATAACTTATTTTTTTTTAATCTGCTTCTTTTGAAGAGATAAAGTATTCACCAGGTTGATGGAGCTTTCAGCTGCAACTCTCTTGCTTTCTCACTCTTAAGCTTAATAGCTCATCAAGATGCAGCTTGCCAAATCTGCTTCGGCTCCTCCTCCCCCACAATTTCCATTGCTCTTTTCAGTATACAGAGTTTTAAAGAGTTTCTGCTTATGGGGTTTAGAGGCAAGACACTCACAAGTCTGCTGATAACGCATCATGTTACTTACTGATTTTTAATCCTGAATCAGCATCTTCTCACTTTTAAATAGAAATTGTATCTTTACCAGCTATTTTTTTTGTAAAATTTAAATTTGACTTTGTGCTGTGACTGCTAACCTAGTGCCTCCAACTGCTGGAGCACTTCATTCTCTTTTCATAAACTTCATCTACAAATATCTATTTAACTTCCCTGAATATATTATCCAATCATCTTGTGCATTTGTGATCTTACTTTTATGCAGAAGCTGCAATTTATTACCATTAAAATCTTGTTACAGAGGATTATTTTCAATTTGTTGAAATTTAGCTTCTGTACTAGAAAACAGGGAAGAAAGATGGAAAGCAAGACCATGATGGACTTATTTTCCAGGATGCTTGTCTGCATTCATGCTAAGGGTATTAAATGGATTTACTTCCTCAAAGAGTAGTAAGAAGGGAGTTAAAGAGAAAAGGAAGAAGATTAGTTTGACACTGAAAGACTGAGAAGATTTATTTAACAGTATTTAGGAAAAAAGGAAAAATATAAAACCTAGCTTATGCCAAAACTTCCTCCCACCCTTGGCTCCAGTGTAGGTTATATAGGAATGCTAGATTTTCAACTAATTTATTATTGAAAAAAAAATACTATTAATTTGTTTTCTCTTAAAGAGATAAAACACATAAATAATTCTCCATCCTTTCACTTTGAAGCGTCAGGTGTCACTTTACAGTGCAAAGTTTGTCAGCCTTAAAAGTCTTTTTCTTTTTTTGCTTTGTGCTACTGCTCTTTTTATCGTGTGTCACATTTATGGAAATTTTAACTAACATTTCAGAGTGCCCTGTTTATACCACAGATGGTGTATTTTTAATTTATATATTTATTTTTATTTACTGTTTTCTCTTTTCTGACTCAGAAACTTAATGAGCTCTCCCACACCTCATACCCAGGGGAAGTAAGAAGACTGAAGAGGCAAGTAGTAAGCAGGAGCTGATTTTGTAGCTGTTAAATGTGAAATATGCTATTTATAACAGAGAAGCCTGTGGCCACTATAAAAATGCTCAAAGTGAGGAAAAGATGCCTTTAGTTGTGGGGAAGAGTAACTTCTTCACAAGTCATCCTACTAAATTTAACAGGAACAACTGAGTGTAAAAACTGAGTGACTACTACATAGTAACACATCATAAAATCAAAAAATGGTTTGTGTTGCAAGAGACACTAAAGCTCATCCAGTGCCACCCCCTGCTCTGGGCCGAGACACCTTCCACCAGACTAGGTTGCTCCAAGCCCCGTCCAACCTGGCCTTGAACACTTCCAGGGATGGGGCATCCACAGCTTCTCTGGACATTCTGTGCCAGGGCCTCAGCCCCCTCTGTGACGCCCTTTTGTAGCATTCACCACGTTAACTGGATGTCACAGGTCAGACAGGTATTGCTCCATACACACCTTTCCACTGCAATACCGTTGTTTCTGCTTCTGATTGCAGAAATGTTGATCTCAAGCATATTGTGGCAGACAATCTGCTGTGCCTCTATTTACACAACAACTGGGGAAGGATGTCTTCTGTATTACTCAGTTAACTTTGCAGCTATTTCCATTTTCCCCCTATGGCTTCAAAAAAGTCAATAAGCAATTGATAAATCTTCTGTTGCCCTGGGCAATTAATGGGAGTTACACAGCACTGACTGCATCAGTTCTCGTGTATGTGAAAAGCAAAAAATTGATTTTACAAATTTACTGGTGCCTATTGATTTAGTGTCTCTTCCCCAGGCTATTCCCATTTAGTGCTTTTGTGAGGTCATTGAAAAAAAATTCAAGACTGTCAAATAAAATCTGTTTCTTCAGAGCTCTGTTACATTATTTTGCAAGTATTTTTAGCCTCAGCAATATGTTTTCAGGCTGAGCTTCAGGCTTGTAAGATTTTCATAATCTAGAAAGTAAGCATAAACAAACTGACCCAACCAACCATTAAGTGAAGGTGTTTTGAAGGTTCAGGGTCCTTTTAAAAAGCAAAAATTCCACCTACAAAAATCTTTACTGAGACTTCACAGGCTCAAGATGAGTTTACAGACAAATCAAAGTACTTGCGTATCTAACCATCCAATTTGCATCTGCATGCATCTGATTGGCAACTGAATACCATGAACACCCATAAAAATTGTTTGTCCAAGCAGCCAGATTTGTTCCTAGGACTGGGCTTCAAGCAGAGGATCACAGAGACAAATGCAGCAAAGGTAAACTGAATGTATCAAAAAATAAAAGCCTTTTGGGAAATTTTTCCTCATGCACCTGTAGCTCACAGCTCATCACCCACATTTGTGAAGGCACAATAGGCAGAACAGCAAGGAAAAATTACTTTTCTGGTTTTTTTTTTTAGACGTTAACTCATTTTTGTTAAAGATAACATTGAATGGGAAGTCATTTGGTTCTGCATCCTCTTTAGTCTCATCCTCCTTCAGGCCTTGCAGTCAGCAGTGTGGGTTTGATCTCATTGTCAGCACAGTGATAACTCTGTGAACCGTTTTGTTTCTTTCCTATAGAGGCTCTTTCCTAGAATCTCCTGTCAGGACCAACCAACAACCTCAGGTTGATGCAAGGAGCAGCTAAAATGAGATTTAGAAATTCTTAACTAGATACCAGTCATCCTCTTTTGCAAAGGGATGACTTACCCCCTGCTCTTCAAACATGGAAGTAAATTAACATTTTTTCAACATTTTTTTTTAAAAGGAAATAATTTCTACAGGATGTATGGATGTAAGTGCTGTGCTGAGCTGTGAAGGAAGTGAGGACAAGAAACAATACGGTTCTTACCTACTTTGAAAGTACAGTAGACTGTCTTTTGGAGCAATATTGCATCCAAAATTCAAAATCTCTAGTCAAAATCTAAGTGAAAATTTGCTTCAATGGAAGTGAAGCCTATGTGCATGATCTGATACACACAAAAGAGTAAGGTAAGAATATGTCTGCAATCATAACCTAAGTCCACCAAAATGGATCCCTCCATGTGGAAGTGCCAGCCTTATATAAATCAAAAGCTGCTTCAAGGTCTCTGGATGCATTAAACTTGATTTGTTCCTCCACCCCCCGGCCATCGTACCTTTGCTTGCTGAGTAAGGCACCAGTGTCTGCTGAGAAGCCTTCGCTGTGCCTGATCACACATCAGGTCACACGTGCTCCAAAAACCCACTTGGTGCAGTGGCTGTCCAGGGCTTAAACAATCTGCATTCGGTATCTTCTTCTGTGAAACAAAAAAAGGAACAGATTTTCAACAGTCTGGTTTTTATTGCCTGTGTAGAGCAACAAGATCTCTGAAAAATGAAATGGAAACTCAGAACACTGTTATTTAAAAATACATGGTAAGTACTGAGGTAAACTTTAATATGTGAACTACAGTAAAAGAAACCAGAAATAACAAAAAAAAAAATATTTCAGCTGTGTAAGTGGTATCAGAAACTCCATATGCATATATCAAAATACTGTGAGAGAATGATCAAAGTAATTTTTAATAGGAACTAACAGGCTGAAATTTAACAGGATAACTTGTCAGCTTGATATCCACCAAGTCAATGATCCTGTATCTGAGTAAGGACAACTAATTATTTAAGCAGCATTGTTGTAGTGATACTGTCAATCCCATAAAATATTTCCATTTTTCATTTGACAGAATAAAGGATCCCTATTTTTTCTAGTAATGACTGCCCTTGAACGATGACAAAATGTTCTCTGAAGTATTTCTAAAGAAACAATAAATAAATAAACAGTTACTTGTTCCTTATGTTGTTTAATAGTTGCACTTTAACACCCATTGAAAATTTTATAAAATAATATTTAATTCCTTTTTAAGTACTTACTAGGAAACACTAACTTGCTACTAGAAAGATCTTTCTCAAGTATTGAAGTGAAAACACAAATAACCATGACAATATAACAGAAATAAAGATTATACAATGACAGATACTAACAAAAGAATAGGCACTGAAAAAGTTGAAAACCATGAGAATTGTATTTTGAAGTTTATCTAGAGATGAAGAAGCTTCATTTTTTCCAAAAGTTGCTTTGATATCTTTACAAACACTATTACTGTTTCAATATAGTTCTTTTGTCTGGACTGTCCTTGCTCTGTAACTTACCATTCTTATTGTGAATATGACTTTTATAGTTTATAAATGTGTCATTTTCATAACATTACAAATAAAAGCTGCATAGAATTCTGTTTCACTTACATAAAGAATTTGCAAGGGCCTATTTTACTTCAATAAAGAAATACAACCTGCTGATTTCATGGTTACATTGATAAACAAACTGAAAAACTCAAAAGTACATGTTTCTTATTTTTCTTTATTTTCTCAAACAGATGACAAGTACCAAGATAGAAAATGGTGGACAAGCTTTACAAACACAAAGGGTATTAAGAGTCAAATTAAAATAGATGTTAAAGATGGATATTATGTGGGAGGCAGCTCCTTCTTCTGTCATCCCATTAGAGAACTAAATAAATAAAGCTTAAAAAGTAATGTATTAATGAATCAACTTTATCAGGAACTTCACTACTACAAAATTCTAAGCTGTAAGATGTGGGGGTGCAAGTGGCTCCAGCCATTCTGTCTCCTGAGGAGAACTCAGACAACCAGCTGCGGTGGTGAGCAACCCACCTTTAGCATGTAACTCACAGTCATGGTGATAACCCATGATTCCCTTGTTCTGCCTTTTGCATGTTTTCCCCTCCCTGTTTTATGTATGAAGTTATGTATATTCATTTCCCTTCTTTAATATGTATCAGTTCTAGAAAGTTCTTCGTTCCTCGATGCCCCATTGGATCCTTCCCTAAGTCCCTCCTATGTGTTGTTCCCATTGGTTCCCTTGCTGTCAACCCCGCCTACTTGCCTTTACCCCATTGGCTGAGATCCCTTTCCCCGCCTATCTTGTACCCAGTATAAAATCCCTGGACCCTCCTACCAGTTGGGCTCTTCATCCCGTCTTTTCACTGGAATAAACCTGCTGGAACACATATGAAGAGTCCCCTCTCTTTCTTCTTTGCCTTTGCCTGCATGCCTCCTTAACAGCGACAGGAAGATACAGCCCCTTTTGGGTGAGGAGCTCTACCCCTTTTTATTGTGTGTTGGGCACTGAGTGCTGCCTTCCAGAGGAACTGCAGCATTGACCTCCGGACTTCTTTCTGCTAGGTGTGACTGATGCAGCATTAGTGACCAAAGGCAGCAACACAGGGGTGGCAGATGTTGAAAATGCCATCAGATCACATTCATTGTAGGCAAAAGAAAGATTCAGACTGCTCTGTGGTAAGAAATTCATCCTGGAAAACAAAGATGCTGCCCACTGTCATGTAACACAGCTGTGGGTATTGGGCTGTTCAGAAAGCAGATGAGCAGAAAGCAGATCATTATAAAATTTCCGGTGTCAGGAGGTTCTGTTTCCCAATGTAATTTCCATTTTATGCTTCTAGTTTTTAACTTTTGGACTCTCCTTGCCTCCACACAACAGATCAACAAAGAGCTGGTAACAAAAAAAATTTCATACCACTGTGGTCATAGATGGGATTTGTGCCAGTCAAGAGAAGAGGCTTACTGGTAATGATCAATTCAATTTCAGAAGTTCAGAGGAAGAATTCTCAAAAAACTAACAAAACAAAAACCCCAACCAAGCACTTTCAAATTGCATCCCTGCAGTAATGATGGAAATAAAACCACCTGTTTGAATATCCACTCTTTGTTTTAGTCTGTATTGACTGAAGTTATTACAGGATGCAGAACAGGAAAGAAGCATCATTAAGAGCTGCACACCAAAACTTGTGAATGCCTTCCCAGGAAGAAAGATTTAATTCTTTTTGAAATACACATCTTCGCCGGTCCTAAAAATCAGAGCACAACGCAGAGCAGGACCATGGGCTTATGGTCTCAGCAAATGAATCAGCATTGCTATCTTGATGAAAAGAAAATTAACATCAGGCTGTATTATATCATCCTGAATTTTTAACTACTGAAAGTAGCCAGTTGTGTTTAGGGGCCATACATTTTGGAACTGTTTACCAATGAAAAACTGTAAGAATTGTAGAACTAAGCCCACACCCTTTGTGACATTTAAAGCCGTTGCTCCCATTGAAATTAAACTCCTCAGTGCCATTTCCAAAAAGGATTAAAATGCTCAAGAAACAGTCAGATAATTGGAAAATAATTACATGCTAAAACTCTACCAAGAACAAAGAAAAAGTATGTTACACCTATCATGTAATTCACTCAGAGTACAAAAGAAATTACATTTTAATGGTATTACAAATATTACATTTATTCAGTGTGTATGATTTATTATTAAAACAGTAAAATGAAATATTCTGTTTAATCAGATGTATTCAAAGTAGCTTCCTTGGCCAAAAATGTAAAACCCAATTTTCTTTTTAGCTCTCCGTGGAGATCCTCTCCCAGACAGGGACTGTGCCTGTGCTCCATGGTGAGTACTGCAGCTCTGTATGGCACCACTTTCCCCTGTGCCCAGCAGCTCCTCACTCTGCTGCTTCTGCCCCCCAGCCCAGCTTTGAAAGGGATCTAATTTGAAACCCACTGAGCTGAACAGAAAGATCCGCACTGATTTGTCTGAGCTGTGGACCATCCTTCTCCAAACAGCAAGCAGCAGTACCAACTGAGATGTTGATGCAGACATCACTGATTCTGGAGCTTAAGTTTTCCATGTAGTTCAGCAGTCTTAAGAAGCAACTCAACCTTTTTTCATTTCAGAAGACTGTATTTTCTATGTAAATCAATAGTAAAATAGTTGAAAAACCTCTTTATTCACAAAACTCCAATATAGATTTGAAGAATCTCTAAGAATAAATGCAATTTTGAGGTTTTTTAAAATCTTTGGAGTCATTTTCTAACAGCAGTGATGCCAAAGACTGAGAGAGTGTTTTTTGACTAGTGGACACCTCAGCCAGATCCAAGGAGCCAGTTAGGAACAGAAGGAGCAACACAGCCACATCACTGTGGCATCCTAAACGGGTTCCCTCCAGGTAAGCAGATCAGCTCAGGCAGACCAGGCTCTTAAGAGTCTGATACTTCAAAGAGCTGTTCAGAGGTGATGCAGGTAACTGTGGACATGCCATGTGGAGCTGTGCTAAGATGGGTTGCTGCTGCCAATGTTAGCATGTCCTAAAACTCCCTTTGTCACAATCATCTCTTAATTTATTCCTTTCATTCACCTTTTCCCTCCTCTGTCTTTTCATGGCCTTCAGCTGAGGCCAGCCCACTTCATCATTATTGATCTTACGTTCATTTTTCTATCTACAAAGTCTCTGCAAGGATATACTTTGTATTGTGAAAGGAGAAGTCTGCTTGATGTGTAAAAGGAAAATGAAAACTCTCAATTCTGGCTAAAAACTTTATCAACATCAGATACTGAACTGTCATTCAACTGTTACCAAAGTTCTAGTAAACATCTGTAAAAGCTGTTTTTTTAATTACGTTGGTACCTTTCAATAATGTATTCAGTAAAAGTGAGAGTATATTGTACAAATTTAACAAAAAAACCAAAAACCACAAACAAGCAAACCAACACAAACCCACCAAAAACAAAGCACATTTTAGGGCTTCTTCTCAGTAAAAAATTGGGAGTTGCTACTTCAATGGACATTCTTTGTCAGCAATTTAACAATTTGTTGTCATAGGAAGAATATATGAGAAGTGGATTGCCACAGAGTTAATTTCAAAAACAAAATGAAAAACATGCATACATGGAATGAAAATTCTAAAGAACTAGAGAATTAAAAAGTAACTTTAATGCATTTTTTTTTTATACTATTTTCCAAATGAAAGATTCAGAGTATTAATATTTTATTGTTGTGGGAATAGCTAGATGTAAATCAAAAGAACGAGCTACTGCATACCACATCAAGTAGGTTAATTTTCCACTGAAGTAAAGTTAGTGATTTCAAGAGCAATGTGAAGTCTGACTGTGTTAACAGCAATTCGGTTATCCAACTGTTCGATTACATTTTGGTTGTTGTTATGAGACTCCATCTACGTATTGATTTTATATGGTGCTTGTAATTGGTATTCCCCAAAACAGTCTCATGTGCATTCTTCACCTCTAATGGCTCCACTCGAGCAGCAGGAGCCCCTGAATGAGGAGGAAGATACTCTCTGTTACTACCCAGTCGCTTTTATTTCGCTTTCTTTTGTGTTCTATTATACAAACACAGAAAATACAAATACCCATGCCCATCTCACATCATCCTGCCACAGACCTCATCTACCATACTTTATTTTCTAGTCCATCCTTTAAATTGACTGTACTGCAGCTGTTAAGGTGCTCCTGGCTGTTATCTCCTGCTGTAGAAACTAGAGGAACAGGACTCGAATTTAAATTCAAACACCAGTTGAGTAAACAAAACCCATATAGCCTAACACTGAATATAACAGTTCTTTAAGTATTCTGTAAAACGTCTTTCATGGACCAAACATCACTTTATTGGAAATTTTTCCTGACAAGAAAAATAGACATATTACTGTTCTGTATCTAAAGTTGTACTGAGGGAAAGGTTCAGGCCTCCTTTAATACATTAAGTCCTACACAATAATAAAGCAAAACCTCTTCCACAACAGTTTCAGAAAGAGCTAGTAAGACTGCCTAGGAACTGACAGTCCCTATTCCAGCCTCTCTTGAATGTTTCTGGGTTTTTTAGGTTGGATTATCTAACTCTGCTCAAAGCCTACCTGAAGGCGCACTAGCCAGGAAAACAAGAAGCCCGGAGGTCTGGCTGCACCCTCTGCGTCCATAGCTCTAAGGGAGAGAGTGAGCTCCTCACCCAAAGGAGCTTGTCCTGGGCTAGGCTGTTGGGGCACACAGGCCGAGGCAAAGAATGAAGGAAGGGACTCCCTGTATAAGTTCCACAAGCAAGTTTACTGCTACTGAAGAGACTAGAGATGAAGAGCCAGATTTTGAAGAGGGTCCAGGGATTTTATACTCAGGGCAGGATAGGCAGGGATAAGGGATCCAGCCAATAGGGTAAGGCAAAGGAGGCAGGATTGACAATGAGTTAACCAATGGGGACAACTCAGAGGAGTGGTCACAGAGGATAGCCAATGGGGTATCGAATAACACAGAAACTTCTAGAACTGATACATATTCAGCTAAGGGAAATGAATATTTACAGACTTATACATAAAACAGGACAGGGAGAACAAGAACCAATCAACATAAAGTAGGCAAATAACTGCACCAAGGGGTGATGGGATCTCACCCTCAATGGGAAGGGAGTCTTTAAGCATTGGTACCTGACCAACAAAGAGTGGATTTTGGTGGTTCACCTGGGGTCAGGGTGGTTGCAGCCACTTGCGCTGCCACACCTATCCAGTTGAATGTTGATGTCTCTTTTTACCGGGCCAAGGACAAAGATAAGTGTTAGAGTGTAGTGGAGAAAGACATAATGGTTAAAAATTTCGAAAGGAAATCTAAATGTTATTTTTCCTGTACTAAACCAGCTGATTGTAGTTCCATCAAACTCTGAGAAGCAGCACTCAGTGTTGGGTCATCATTATAAAATCTCCCCTTAGTAAAGTAAATCATGTAGCAATAATCTGATGAAAATTGCTGACATTTGGGTTAGAAAATAGGAAATATGTTAATTCAATAGGCAAACTACACCAGAGCTTGCCTGAATCCTAAATAGTTCCCATCAGCTCTAAGGAACTAGAGGCCTAGTGTATTGCAGTTTCTGTTATTATCTACCTGACTGTGATTAAATCTGTAGTCATTAATTTCACCTAGAAAAACAATCAAGTTTTCTGCTCCTCTGCGTTTCCTCGGGTGGGAAAGGATGGCAAACCAGACCCTGGGGTTTACTTTGTGTATGACACTTGAACCACGTGATGCATGTCCTCTCCATGATCAGTGGATAAGAGAGAAACCATCCTGTCACAGCTGTTGCACTTGTCTCTCTGTTCTGGTAATAGGTGTCTTATTTTCTAGATATTGTGAAAAACATGTTGGATCTTTGTCCTCCTATAGAAAGTAATGGCAGTCCCTACTGTTACATACACAAAATCAGAACCTACATGAGTTATAAGATGTAAATATATTTTGTCCCCAGAAACTGATCTTTTTCCTCTAGTCAGTCCTTGCTTTTCTTGTATATAGAGTCAACAGGTTTTTTTCTTTCCTATTTTTTCTTTTTATTTCCTCTATCTCCATTTTGGTATAGACAGTCTCTTCATTAATTTAACTTTGATAACACACAAGTCTGAAAAACATGTAACCACAGATGGCCATGTTTTGGTTTCTGTGATAAGAGAGAGTCTCCTAGGCTTCATTTTAAAAGGAACTTTCTTAATGAATTTTGTAGCTTATGGTTTTCATGCAGTGCTTTTCTTTCAGTGTTATAACAAATGCTTGTCAGTAAGGGGAATTTGCCACTGAATCCTTGATAATGCCCTTTATTCTGCAGTTCTCTGCAGATTTGGAGTAATCCAGTTCTGTATTTGTTCAATTAATGCTACTGTGCATTTCATGCTGGTCATCCAGTCATCTTAAGCTCCTCAGTGAAATAAAAGGAGCTTAATTTTCTATTGCCTTAGGATTTGAAGGCTTATGAATGGAAGATAAAGACTTAATCCTGGTTGATCAGTTTAGTGAAAACTGTTTTTCTTTACATGATATCAATCCCATAATTTCTGCAGTTTTAAAAAATATTCAAATCATGGTTCAGCCTAAAGTCGTGGGAAAAAACGAGAGGTACAGGCACACTTTGCGTAAAAACAGGGGAACAACTATTTGTTGAATGGCAGAGCTTGGTGAGGTTTTGCTTTGCTAAAGGTAGTGTTTGTCCAGGAACAAGGTAAATTTTGAAGAGACAGATAGATATCGATATTATTTATTTATTTATTTATTTATTCAACGCTGGGAGAATCCCTAAGCACGTTCTGGCTTGAATCTATTCCCCAGCACAGGGCACAGCTGTTGATGTTAATGCAAACAACACAGTGTTCAGGGTCATTCCATACTGTTCCAACAGTCCCCCAAAAGAGCTGTGCCTATGGGGATTTAACCAAATCTTACTGAAGTCAGCAGTAGCACTTCCAGAGATCAGGACAAGTTCTGTGCCAGTTCCATGATGAAATGAAGCAACACTGCCGCCCCTTTTGTGATCTGTATCACAGAACTGCTTATGACTTCACTGTGCCTCCTAGTGATAAACAGCTGCTCAGGAACAGCAAAAACAGGTTCTTAAACTGAGCTCCACAGAGGGTACAGCACCATGGGAAAGTTTCAGCGAAGTAATACATAAACCAGCAAGGAGATTTGTGACTTTGTGTTTCAAGTTAAGATATAGCAGGGCACTTTTTCCTTATAAGGTTGCTTCTGTGTGCCATTGATTTTGCAGTTTATTATTAAAGTGTCGTACAAGAGAAATGGCAAGCAGGTTTGACACTGGGAGACATATTAATGGCATGAAACCTTAGACAAATGGGCACTCTGATAGTTATGAATCAGACCGAGCTAAGGCATGAGACTCCCCTTGCTCCCCTTTGCTTTGACAAAGAAGCAAATCCTCTGGCATCCTCCAACTCATTTTAACAGTTCCACAACTGCAGATTTCCCTTCCGCTCATGAAACAAACTGCTTCTTCAAAAACTGTCACTCCGATTCCCAAGCGGCACTTACACCTCATGACTCTACAATAGCATAATACATTAAAAAGTAATAAAAGCTTGTTCCTTTCTTTAAAAAAAAAAAAACAACCCAAAAACACCCCAAAAAGTTACGTTCCTGTAGTGAGCAGTGATTATTTCTAATCGAGATCTCTGGAGGAGGACATGGCATTTAAGCCAATTGAGCCCCTCTATTCAGAAAGGCTTATTCCTAATAGCATTGAGGGGAAAAATTGATTCTTTTGATCTTGTATTTTAATCTTAAATTTTAATTTGAACTATAAAACTTTAATAACTGTCCTCTAGGTTTCAAAGAGAACAGAACTAAGTATTTTCTGCACACTGCATATTACATGTGTAAAGCCAGATTCCTTTGTATCTACAGGAACTGTGAGGGCTGCGTATTAAATTAGTAATGACCAGAAGTCAATGGCTTTCAACCCCTCGGAGTGCCTGTTGTATCTTAAGCCAAGAAAAATAAAATCACTGTTGTCCATGTAGAGCCCTTATTTGCATAATCATCATGGCATTTTAAAATAATTATGCGCATCAACTTCATATGAGATTTGGAAAAAATGCAGGATTTCCCTAATGAAGCCTACCAGGTTTCACAAGGCTGAAATGCAAAGTGATTACTTGAGTCCTTCCAAGATCTAAAAACCTGATAATTAATTTTATATGGTACAAATAAACATATACCAGCTGGTGTAATAATTTCACCATACAGCTGGTAAGCAACAAATTCTCTAATATGAGCCCAAGAGGAGAAAAAGTGTGTTCTGTTAAAAGGCAGTTATTGCAACCTGAACAGTTGTCACAGCATACTTAGAAATGACCAACAGCTCTATTTTGCAAATCAGAGATTTAATTTTTATCTGAGCAGGAAGGGAACACTGTACTTAAGTTCTCCTGGCAGAACAACTTCATAAATTGCAGTAATCTATGAGCCAGCTGACTTGGTGTAACATACCTGTCTGTTCTGCCACAGGACAGAAGATACCTGTAAGAAGCATGCTGCCTTCTGCAGCATATGCAGTTTACACCACCTTATAGACCCAGACAGCACCTTTGGCTTTTTCCACTTGCAGTGGCAGCAAACATTATTCCCACTGATGGCATAATTACCCAGAATAGAAGCAACCACAGAAGAAGTTAAACTCTGCTTCATTTTACAGAATCAGCTGTTTGCCTACAGTTCGTAGTTTGAAAGGCCAGGAAGGTTTCCAGTGTTTGCAAAATGTGCTACTATGAGGAGGTTAAGGCAAAAAAAAAGGATAATTCTGAGGCAATAAAGACCTCTTTCATTTCAAATTCTCTTTAATGTAGTTTCTATTCATGAAGCAATTGCCTTGCATTTTCCAGACAATAAAAAGGGAGTGAAAAACATTTTGGGTAAGTGATTTTACACCTGCATGCTATTTTTAAATAATTTTTGCTTGTCTGCAAGGTAGGACAGCCTTATAGAAGGCTCATACTTCAGCCAAATTCAGAAAGTATGATTCATGCCAATTTTTACACAAAACTATGGGTTTTTTCTGTTGTTGCTATAGTGTAAGATTAGAAAAAATACTGATGGTGTTTAAAACAGGGTGAAGAATGACGTACAAGCACATTACTGAGGCTTCTTATTGCTGTATCTCCTGTCTGTGTCTCTACCACACCACCAGCACAGCAATTTCCGTAGTGCCAGTAACACCAGTGTTCTCATTCCAGCATCCTGGTGTCAGCTTTTATAGAGGTCAGCAAGAGAACAAGACTATGGCTGCACCTTCTCATCTCCTTCAGCCTCAGAGCAGATCAAACCATGCCTTGTTACCCACATCACTGTGAGTATTACTGCATAAAGCTGCTGGAATGCTACTGCAGGGACATCAGAGCTTCCAGATGAAAAACTGAGTCAAAGGCTAAATGAAGGCATCTTTGGATTAAAAACATAGAATAGTAAGTTAAAATCAATCTGTTGCCTTTTATAGTTCTGCAAATAAAGATGGCTTATTTCTGAAGTAGAACAGTTTACTTAACTGCTGTTCTGAGATACAGCATATACATTCATCTCAATATATCGTATTAAGAGGCTTGCTCCTGAGTCCTTCTCCTAGCTCTTCCTTTGGATGTCTAGGCAGAAAATACCCAGAAGGGAAATTTTTAAGACACTGTAAGATGGTGTTCTTTGAAAACAGAACACACTATGTTGTCAGGAGATGGCAACTAATATTGTTAACTTTGGTAATTAGTTTACATGAATCAGAGCCCAAGTGAAATGGTACCATTGCTAGGAGGCCTATTGAAAAAATAGATCATAGATGATACCCTCCCCACACACACACACTTCTCAAGGTGCAACCCACGTCTGCTGAGAAACACAAAGGGATTTGGCATGAGTATTTCACTGAATCCAAGGGGGATTTCTGAGAGGTACCTTTACACACACAGATGTGGATGTACACATCTCTGTGTGTGTGTGAATTGATTATGGTATGAATGCTGTTACCGAGACTCTACAATTAAGTCACAGTTATAATTGTAGTAAATCCTGTTAAATCAGTTTTAAAATATAAAATTAGTCAACGGGTAAGTGCTGCTAAATCCTTTTGAATCCTCACCTCTTGTATCCATGTCCGTTGCACCTTTACTCTTTTTCAGCCTGTATCCATGCAAACCATTCAAAATTGATTTTAATCCTTCTTTCCCATGCATGATTCATCTATGCAGTAAGAAACAGAGTGAACCTTGCCTCTGAACTCTGTTAAGTTGCACTTCCACAAATTTACAGTGGTTCTTTAAAAGGGGCAGATCGGGTAGGAATGTCTAAGTACTGGAATACTGAAACCAAGCAAGACCTCCAAGGGTGAGAACTGCTGATCTAAGACTAATGGACAAAGACAAGTTTCCAGTTGAAAAGTAGTAACTGCAAACAGGTAGGATTGTGTAAAACATTAATTGTTGAATTCCACCCCAGCAATCAGCAGCAGAACTCCTTGCTGTTGCTCTCCCCCTCCCTGTGATCCTGTGCATTGTGACAGACTGGCTGTGCACTGACAGAACACCTGCCTGCAAAGGCAAAGCTTTCCAAATTCAAAGCTTGTCAAAGGCATCAGTTATTGCCTGTACACATTTGATTTCATTCTGTCAAAATCTTAGGCTGATGTACATTACCTGGTGCAGCGCAACACTGACATGAAAGCTGTCACTGATTTTCTACCTTCTCTTATGCTGATTTAATTATATTGTATTTAAGAACATGCAGCTAACATAAAAAAATCTGGATTAATTAATTTAATCAAATTCTATTATCAGAAAAATAGCTTTTATTTTTAACCAGTTTCAAATAGGAATTCCTTATTTCTAGGCTAAAACACTGCTTTTTTTTTTTTCCAAAGGCATTCACACTGAGAGCATTTTAATTTTCCACACTATAGCTATGTTGACCTTCCAGACCTTGCAAAGTAAAGTATTTATGATCCCAGAGTTTTTTTATGGTACTGTTTCAATATTTTTGTAACATTTGTATTTCTTGCTGATGTTTTTGGCATTAAAAATCACTCAAGCTGTGCTGAAATATAATGATATTCACTGAACCATAGTATGGAAGGATAATTCAGTTCAGGGAGGTTATTCTAGCTCATCATGTACACAAAGGCTTGAAAGAAAATGCAAAGGATTCTCCGTTCTTGACATGTGCACTATTCAATCTCTCTTTAAAAAAAAATAATGTGGCACTGAGAAGACTTCACTTATATATCAAAATATGCAGCTTTTGTCTGCAGAGCCAGGCAGGCAAAACAAGTATCCAAAATGCACACATAAAAACACCTTTTATGGTCTTCCCAGAAACACACCATCTTTTAGATTCAATTGATCATGGAAAGCTCAAGTCTGTAACAGCTTCCTTTTTCTTTTCTTCCAGTAGCAGAGCCTGTCACCCATTAATTCATTGCATCTCAAATTATTATAAGCAAGTCACAAAATGTCACTGTGTTAGTTCTCCTACAGTCTATGCTGTGTCTTACATTTATCCCCATTTTCTTTTTTTAATTCCTATTATCCATTCCCTCTTTTGTCTTTTTCTTGTCTTTCCTGTGGTCTTTAATGGCAGAGGTGAAACTCATGTTGAGGAAGACAGTTCTGCCTCATCTTGACCGTTTTGATGCTTCTGTAATGCCACAACTCCACAAACTTTATTCATAGTCTCTCCTGCAGCCAACAATTTTGCAAACTCCAAGGGGACCAGTGTCAGAAAATCAGACATAGATCTCTGCTTTTTCAGGTTGGAAAGCCAGTTCCACCTTCAATATGCAAAGCCTGAGCTGCTCAACTGTATGTCAGTTTAATACAGGCTTTCCAGTCTTCTAATAATCTCTGAAATGAGACTACATGAATGCAGAAAATCTCCTGTTTTGGCATCAAGTGCTATGCAGACGATTTGGAGTTTACAGTGCTATGAGGCACGAATTTGAGCCTTTATAGCAGTTAACCCTTTCTTTTGATTGAGCACCTGGTCACATCAGCCTTCTCTGGATTTCTGAACAATGCTTTTATATGAAGTGCATGATGACCAGTCTGGAATATGTAAGAAGACAATGAAGTAATCTATAAAGATTACAACATGGCATGAGTTCAGATGATTTATTGCTGTGATGTATAATATGAAAAGCAGATAGTGAACCGTAGGTGAGCATGGGTCCTAAATGCTGTCATTCTATTTTATACAGGATGCTTTCAATAGAATTTCTCTCCAAGAGCTAAGTTTCAGTAAGAAAACCTTCACTGCCCCCCATGCACAGGATGTCTAAAATAAAAGAGTTAAGAAATATTTTAGATTCCTCAGTTATTAATTACATTTTATAATGTTAATATGTTCTGTTTCTGAAATATAAATAGGTATACAAGAATAGGCTCAGGAACCCAGTGGGTGCAAGAAGTCAGAGCATTTGCAACATTTTATATCATTAAAAATGGACTCTGCACTAAAATAGATCTATATTTTTATGGTTTCCTGTGAGACATATAATTAAATTCTCATCACAATTCAAAAATTTTAATGAAAAATATAATCATAATGCTGGATTCCCAACTCTTCAAAGGAATTTGATATATTTATGAATAAGGATCCATCATAGCAAGCAGTAGAAACACTGTATGCCAAGGTTTTTTATTTCTTTTTTTAATCCCAGTCAAGCATGATTTTCTCATGCATTATGATTGCAAAAGTAGTTAATACATTACAGAAAATTTCCATTTCCCCTCATGAGTTTTTATGGATAAATTTTGCAACAATTACAGAATCCTATAAATTGTGCAAAATTAGCTGTTCAGCTACCAGTCTAAAATAAGCTGCCAGGAGCCTTATCTTACTTTGAGACTTGATACAAAACCTTACTAGGGTACAAATATTTGCCTTTTTTTTTGGTTGGTTGGTTGGTTTTTAAAGCCTGGAGATACAATAACATTTGTTGAATGTATGCTATGAATAGTCAGTTTTTTACATCTACATACTACACACGAAAATTGTTTTGTACCTTAAGTACCATAAAAATATCACTGTGGGGAAACCCCGCCAGTCATGATGCTCACAACTCCTTCATATATATGTAAAATATTTGGCCTGCTTTTTTAATAGCTTCCCTTCCTACATTCATTATTTTCTGATTTCATTTAGTAAGTGGGCTTCTTATACCTGCTATGAGAGAGAAGCTGGGAAACAAAACAAGATAAATTATTGTATATATTCATTAAATATCAAGGCTTTAAAATAATTTCATATTTTAGGCAGACATGAGCCATGATTTTTGAAAGTTTGAGTTTGATCACACTGCAGGTGACCTTGTGATGACTGACACCTGCTCTGTTCTACAGGGTGCCTCACCTTAGGAGACAACCAGCTCCTTCTCAGGGAGCTTCCACTTGCATGAAGTAATACTGCTCCAAAATTCAGCCTGAGAAAGTTATCATGAATTTGCATTCAAATCACGTTTTATTTCATTTTAGGGTTCTGTTTGAAATCTGAGTGTTGGTTTTCCTTCATGCCTTCTGTAGATCCTCCTGGAATCAGGATCTGTAGAAAGGACCATCTTCTTTACAGATTATAAGGTCAATAAACCTAATCCTGCTTTTAACTGGTTGCACATGAGCTGCATTTTTCCTGCAAATCCACAAGACCAATGAAGTCTTATGGACAAAAACTTGTGCTCAAAGAAATCACTAGTAAAAGAATGGTTTAAGTGCCGTTGTGTATTTCAGTTTTCCAGCTGGGATTTGGTTGGTTTATCATTTATCATAGAACAGTGAAAAATGGTATTTATTATGTGGAGAAGTAAGATTGCTTTTCTTTGTAAACTTGGCTTTGTTACAACTATGTACCCATTTGTTATGAGTAAGATTTCAAAGGGACCATCAAGCTCAGCAGCACCAGCAAATCCAGGTTATTATTTTCAGTCTGAAAACTTACGCCTAGCTTTAGTATAATTCAAATAATGTCCACTTTTACGACAACAGTAAGACCTAATCACTGGTTGACATTTTTATCCAAGTATTTATCCCCAAGGATTCTGGGGACTAACAATTTGCCAAAAAGTCTATAGCTTCTATCCAAATTCTTCTGGAGGATAATTGGTGTTCATTGTGACTTTGTGAATCTATTTTCTATGTTAAGAAACATGTATGGACCTGTTAATCACATATCTCTGTTCTTCACCTATCTAGAAAACCTCAGTTCTTATCTGCAAATTCTCTAAATTCCTACAGTGCCATCATTCCTGAAATTCATAATCTCTGTGTTGAGTCTTCACATTTCTTTTGAAAATGAAACTGAGGCTTTCACAGCCTAGCTTTAACTTTGGGGATTTCATATTCCCTGATTCTCTTCCATAGACAACAGAGGAAGATGATAAGGAAACCGCCTCAAGTTGCACAAGGAGAGATTTAGATTGGATGTTAGGAAAAATTTCTTCTCTGCAAGGGTTGTCAAGCATTGGAACAGGCTCCCCAGGGAAGTGGTGGAGTCCCCATCCCTGGAGGTGTTGTGTAGATGGGGACATGCTTTAGTGGTGGACTCAGCAGTGCTGGGTTAATAGTTGGGTTTTGTGATCCCAAAGGTCTTTTCAAAGCTAAAAGATTCTGAAATTGTATGATTGATGTTTTCTGAACACCTCCATGAAGGGATTTCTGCTGACTGTAACCAGAACACAAGGGCATTAGCTTATCCAAGAAAATGTACACCTTGTGTGTACTTTTCTCAAATTATTCAGTCACACAAATGCTTTGGAGTACTTGGTCCACGTGTCCTCTCCCTCACTCACCAATAACTGCTTTGGATTTGTACTTAAAAATCAAAATTGTTGCATGTATAATGAATGTCACTGATCTCCTGTCCAGCACTGTTCACGGAACCCTGGCACAGGCTGAGTATGAAAACCACTTACGCAAACACACCCAACAGGAGTAACTTTAAGATTTATGCAAAAAGACAGAGCAATACTTCCAAGACAGCAGTTCCATGGCTTAAGTGTTCCTTCAATAGGATTTTCATAACCTCATAGCACAATTGCTGCCCAGTTTCTATGTATTTTTTGGGAAACACTAAGTAAAAGAAAATCGCCATTTCAAGGGGCCAAGTGAATTCACAGCCATACTGGAGCTTTGTAGGTACATTTAGGTACTGTTTTAATTCAGAGTCAAAAAGGGGCTAACAAACTTGCCATTTTATAAGGTTTAATCTGAATACCTGCCCCTTGTATTTCTGTGCTGGGAGATATTTATATTATCTCTTCAGCACTACACTAACCATCAGGCTGACTGTTCCCTGCAGCTCTGCTGACTCAAAATAATGACTTGTAGGGGAGCTCTAATGACAGAACAAGGGGCAATTACAGACACAGCATGAGCCTCGGAATAACTGCGTGATGCATTTTGTGCAGTTGATTGACCCTGCGTTCAAGTTCATTTGTGCTCTGCTGCTGTAGATCTGGCCTATGCCTGAAGGTATATGGCTTGTTAATCTCAATATAAGAAGACAGAGCAGATTAGATCAAATCAGATTGTTCAGACAAAAGCAAAACTGCTCCAGTGCTGGGACAATAAACGATAGCAAAAATATGTGTCTCTGAAAGCAAATATTCCTTTGCCTACAGACAGAAAGATCTGAGGCTGCAAAACCAGATTATTCAGCCATTTTTAAAGTTGGTCTCCATGTATGAAAAAAGAGGTGACTTTTTTCCTTAGATAGTGGAAAAGACTATCAGGAATTTTGAACGGTCAGAATAAATAAATTTATAAATTAAAAAATCTCCCATGAGAATTGGTCTATGAACCAAGGGCAAAACGAGTCAGACTATGTCCCTTCATGTTCTTGTCTCTCTGAAATACAATCGTGCTGCAGTTGCTCAAGACAGAAAAGCTTTTGTGATAATTTGTCATAATCCCAAATCCAATAACTGCTGCTAAAGAACAGAGAAGAGGAAACTGTGGGTGGTTTCTCACATCAATATTAGTATTTATCACCAAATCAACTACAGTTATCCAATGTTCACATGAAAAAGAACCAACACAAGGAGACATGTTTCTGAATGCTTCTGAAGCACTTTTCTCAGAAACAAGGCTTGGATTTTAAACTGCTTCAAAACTAGTGCTTCTCAAAGGAGCTTTTTTATAAGCAGTCCCACCCACCTGTCTTTCAAAACGACTGTTAATATTGATGTTAATATTTAATATAAACGTAAAAAAACCTATAGGAGCAAGTTTGTTACAAGCATGTGCATGAGGAAGGAGCAACATCCGGGTTGTGCAAACACAAAAATGTTTCTAAAAACATTGTATTCCAAAAGTATCCCCTCTCACACACATGCTTATGCTAATTTGTGCTAAGAGGTGGGTTTTTTTAACATCTGTCACTGTGAAAAACTTAACGCTAGCCTATCATTTCTACCTATTTTATGATCTCTTTAAAATGCCAGAAATACATGAAATGATCTCATAGAATCACATGTAGGAACACAGAATTCTGTGCAAGATACAGATTACGTTTTTCTAAATAATAGTGATGTTTGACTAGTTTACAATAATTTACACACTGTGCCAGCCACCAAAGTGCCTAAATGGTTGTGTATATGACAGATAGGACAGAAAACTTGCATCCAAATATAAGGCAGCAAGACAAATGCAAATCTTGTATGTGGAAACCTCCAGTGAATGCACAATCTTCCCAGGCGATATATTTACATGATTTATCATTTTGTATTTACTATTTAGGTAGTTGAACATGGAAATAAATTTACTCTTGGCCACACTAAATGCTACTTTGAAATTTGTTTCGATTTTTTTTCCAGAAGAGCTTTACTTTGATCAAGCCACACTTTTAATTTCTTCCTCTAATAAGTGCAGTTAAACCCCCCTACATTTGAATCCAGTGGAACTGTCACCACAAGAACAGGCCCTCATAACCCAAACATTTAAACAGAGAAGCAGGATATTTAACCTGAAACAAGGCAAGCACAACAGTGAAATGAATTATTCAAAACATAGGACTACACCAACCAGAAGACAAATACAAGTTTTCTGTTTAAATGCTCAGAAATGAGCTTATGACTTAGCACTTCCAAGTTACCAAGGAAACAGAACATCTGCCAGGAGGAACTGAAAAGGTCAGGACTTGGGAGACAGGAAAGTCTTCTCTGGGGAAGATCATGGTTAACAAAATTCCTGACTGCAGGACCCTTCTCCCTCAAATCTTAAAACACTGGACCTAGGAAGAGCCCATGAAAATAGGAGGGGTTAAGAACAGATCACTGATAGTAAACTAAGATTCTTCTCTCCTTAGGATTTTAACTTACAAGACAGTTTCTTACATGAACTAGAACAGTAAAAGAAGTGTGGGACATTTGACTTTGTCCTTTATATCTTGTTTTAGTAGAAATATTCCCAGGCATTGTGCTCTATTACTTAAAAGGGCATTTACACCTGTAGAAAAGCAGCAGCACTACTAAGAAAAGTCTTCAATATTTATTTAAACAGCAGGTAGCAAAGCCTCCCTTGAATCTTTCCCAAAATTCACACCAGCTGTTCAGGGTGGTTATTTAAAGATTAAAGGATCCATGTTGCAATACAGAATAAATTATCTGGAAAGGAATGTTAGATACAGCAGCCTCTGATTACCTGCATTATGAAATCTATGCTTATTAGCTGACTTGACATTTTACAAATCAAAAGAACTAGAAATAATATACTATGCTGAATAAGCTAATAAAAAAATCAATTACTTAGATCTCAAGTGTCACACCTTCCATTTAGGGACACAACTCAGATCAACATTTCAGCATAGGAGATTTACTACAAATAAACTACTTAAAAATAACCTTGAGATTACTCCATTTTAAAAAACAAAAGCGCAGATAAGGGAAAAAACAAGTTAAAGGTTTTCTGCACCTGAAAAAAAGCCTCCTACAGCAATGCAGGGCCGATTGTGTCCATTCTCTGCTGAAATATCCATGTACATTTCAAAACAGAAGAAACAAAGAACTTTCTATTGTTATTTTTATACCTATTTATATTTTTAATATATTTATTTATTTTTATATATATATTTATATATACCTATTTTATAACTATATTTATACCTATACCTCCTCTAAATGCTTTTCAACACATCAATGTACATGATGGAAAGGAATAAATGCTGCCAAAGTGCTCATGAATGCAAAATATATTTTGCCACACTCCTCTGTGGAGTCAATATATTCAAAGAAGTGAGGGCAAAATAAAGGAATTTAAAACCAAACTAGTGGAATGCAGCATCACATCATACGGGCTGCACTGAGAGCTTCAGTAGAGGTAAAGCTTGGGATAGTTTTTCCCCAATATTTCAATAATTTATTGAAATAATTTTCAAAGGATGTTCAACAGTCAAAAGCAGTGGACTGAAGCATTGTGCACCAGCTCAGAATGGAAACTCCAGTTCTCTTTGGTTGCTGACTGGTGCAGTACAAGAGAGCAGTGACTAATTTGAGGCTGGAAATGGAAATGGGTAAAAGGCAGATGTTTCGTCTTGTAACACTTGAACATGAACTAAGAAGATAGAGAAGAGAGAAGGTTCCAAAACATCCCACAACTCTGCTCAGTGTCAGACACAACAGCAGGATAACGGGTTTCTCTTGCTTGCAAACATTAGTGTTGTTTCTGGGAAGAAATCTTTCAGAAGATGAATACCTAGAAAACACCAGGTACCAGCTCCCAGCCCTCCCTGCTGCACCTTCCATCCCTGCAGAGGGATTTCGGAATAGCCATGGCACGCTGGCGTCACTGTCCCTGGAGTGACAAGGATGTCCCTTTCCCTTTTAATGATTAAACAGCCCAAAGGAAAGGCAAAGGACAGATACATCTTTTCATCCCATTTTTCCCCCACAAGCTTTTGCTCTAACAGCTTCAAGGAGGTAAAAAATAATTACTTTTGAGACTGTCTGGAGAAGATCAATTTGCTCACTGATCATCTTGCACAAGTAATTAGTCACAATTGCTATGAGGAGGGGATAAAGAAAAAGATATAGAAAGCAAATTAAAGAAACAAACCATAACAAATTCCATTAAGTCTCTGCAAATGTCAAAACCTTGTCAATCTTATAATTGCATATGTAAATATCCAGGTTTTAGTCCCAGTGGCTTAACAACTTCCATTTAAGTAGGAAATAGCTGAATATATAATTGCTTGTTCATTTTACATGCACTTTAGTTCATTAAAATAAAACCCGCACTCGGCTGGATATCCAGTACTTAACAGTGATTTTACAGCACATGTAGATGATAAATTTGACAAAAACTTACTGAGGATATATTTCAAAATCTATTGGAATTTTAGCTTCTTCCTTTAATTGAGCCAGTGGTAACTAAGAGTAAATATACCACAAATATAAGATGGAGGAAGCATTATATTTTCAAGCATTGCTTACATATGTAAGAATAACCCAAACAGTATTTTCAGATGCTTAGGCAGCTCGCTCCTGCAGAAATCAGGAATATAACACAGTTTTGTACAATCAGTGGGTCCAGTAAATTCTTTTCAATTCCTTCAGCAAAAGAAATCTTTTGCCAAATTGTTAGTGGGGGGAAAAAAAACCCAAAAAGTGTTTCAATGACAAACATAGAACACCAGTTAAATAGGTGGAAGCGACAGCATTACCAATATCAGTGTGACCAAGTTATATTTGAACAGATATTTAAATGACTGCAGCTTGAAAGTTTCAGTTCTCTGTATGGCAACTGAATTCTTTTCCTCTCTCACCTCCAGTACTTGAAACCCTTTCTCTTCAGCTAGAACCTTCAGCTTCCTCAGGGAAGCAGGGATGGCTCTATGTCACAATCCCACAATTACACCTGCTCCTTTCCCTCAGATCCCTGCACAGAATTGCAGAGAATGATGACACATAAAAAGATGATAGAAATCAAATGGTGTTACTTCAGCACCTCAAAGAATTGCTTCAGGTTAAGAGTTCTGGGGAGAAGATTCTTAAAGATCCAGGCTTTGGTCAGGTAGGCAGAACCCCTTTCTGCTCTCTCCATTTAGCACTGTGGCCTTTGTTTTTGCACACAACACAGAGACCAGTACTTCACACTGTTTGAAATACTTCCTTGCACATCACCTTCCTTTTCTAAATATAAAAAATTTGGCTCTTTGTTGTATCCACTGCAAAATAGCCACAAGTTGTCAATTGGTTTGATTCATAGGCATAGACCTAAATAATTCAAAGAGCAAACAAAACAGTTCAGCCCATACATAGTTCTCTCAAAACAAGAAAAATCAAATAAAATAAACCCACAAAAAAACTCCCCACACAAGAAAGTAGACTACAGTCTTGCAAAAACACCAATTCAATGTGTATCTGAAACTTCTGATTAACGTATAGTAACACTAAAGCAGTATTGGCGGAATACAGTGTTCTGATTTCAGATTAGATGCCAGCAGAATAAATCTGAGCACCAAGTCTGACAGTCATAACATTTTAAAAGTTTTTTACATGCTCATTACTCTGCCAGTGATCTGACACACCACTGACACACTGTCATGGCCTACTAAGCACAAGATAGGGAGGGCGGGGGGCTTGCAGGAGGTCTTGTCTTTTTCTCCCAGAAAGGAAGTGGCAGAAAGAGGCAGTTTTTCATAAAACTCAGGCTTGCGTAAAACTACATTTGTTCAAAAGTGGAGTGATGCATGGGTTCAGAGCCCCTCAGGGAAATCGTCATTACAGAGGTGGGATGTACACTGACATCTAAAAATAACACAGCTTTGGTGTCAGATGCAGGCCCTCTTTCTGAAATCTGCCCCTGCTTTGCCTTCAAGAGAAAACATTCAGATCCTCAAAGACCTCTCTCCTGAGCTAAAGAAAATCTCCATTATCATTTGGCAGCAAGAGATTTGACATTCTCTCTGCATGTTCCTGCTGCTAGAGGGCATGAGCATTAAACCTGCGAGCAAAACACACGTATGTAGAAAGGCAGTAACAAAAAGTGCACTGAGGGGAAAAGTTGTATTTTTAACAAATCTCCCATGACCTATTTTGATATCTCATTGAAAATTTTTATTTAAAAGTTGCTGGCCCCCCCCCCCCCCCCCCCCCCCCCGGGGGTAGAGGGCAGAATGCCAATCCTATCTCAATTAAAACATTCCCTGCAAGGTATCTGACCTCATCTGTTGTTTCAAAGGATGGATGGATGAGCACTAAAAGTCAGAAAGTATTATCAGGGCAATGACCTCTCTGATGCTTTATAGATTCACAACAAAGCAGCTTTATTGATATGATTTTAAAGAGCTCTCAGAGGCGCAAAATGCAGTTGCTATAGGAATAAATAGCAGACATCCCTTTGAGAACAACAGATGGCATCCAAGGTGACTTATCTCTCAAACAGGTAAGCACTCACTTTCACTTCTTTGTAGATAGCCATCATTTATCCTGGTCTGTTCAGTGGGTCCCAGTGGTGTCACTGCATCAACAACTGAAAGAAATTAATGACAAAAATAAAATGCGAAAGTGCAAGTTTAACTTCTTTTGCCCCTCCAGCATATCTGAGACCTGAAAGGCTACATAAAGAAACCTGTGAAAATAAAAAGTAATGGTACTCTTGATAAAAATTATGGATTCCAGTAGATTCTGAATACAGCATAGAGGAATCCTAATGTCCTTTCTTTCCTGCTGAGATTCTAGTATAAAAAGAACTTATGTCACTAGAACAGCTGGCTAAAAACAAGTTTTGTAAGTAGCCTGGATATCAAGAATGAGCATTAATGGCTTAAGTGGAGATGCACAGCTGCAAGTTGCTTATTAAAATGCTTTATCATTCATTAAGTCCCAATGGCAGAATCAGAAGAGCTGGAAGACTTTCCAGGATGCTCTTAGAAAGTGGTTCACAATCAGCATTAGAGGCAACTCAATCAAAGAGAAATCATGTCTCAACTACCACCAAAAAAAAAAAAAAAAAAAAGGCACCAAAACCCACACACAAACAAAAAAACCACAAAACCAGACCTTGCTGGCAGACATGTCCCAGACTGGTGCAGAGTGGTGCTCAGCTCCTCAGGTAGGACTGCAGAATGGTTTGACCTCTAGAAGCAGAAAGGTGTCCACATTAGCACTGCACTTTGGATCAGCAGGGCCCTTGAGAAGCAAAGCCCTCAGCTGTCCCGCTGCCGTGACACCTGGTCCTACAGCATTGTCATGGGAGGCCCTTTCCAAGGATGCTGAGGAGAAGCTGCTCCCTGACACCAAGCCAAGCACACATGGCTACTAGATGGCATTTAGTCTATACAACCAGAGCAAAAGTAGTTTAAAGCAACCTCCACCCCACTCTTGCCAGGTCATTCCTTCTCTAGAGATCTGCTCCTGCCTGCACCATACTGTGGCTAATACATTTATTTCTAGAGCACTGAAGGATCCCACATTATGTTACTAAACTGCAACATCATTTTTCACAAACTCAGCAATTCTTCTGATACAGCTCAGCACTGGTGAGGCCACACCTTGAGTACTGTGTCCAGTTCTGGGCCCCTCCGTTCAGGAAGGATCTTGAGATGCTCAGACACGTCCAGAGGAGGGACAATAAAGCTGGTGAAGGGCCTGAAACACAAGCCCTATGAAGAATGGCTGAGGGAGCTGGGGTTGTTTAGCCTGGAGAAAAGGAGACTCAGAGGTGACCTTATCACTCTCTACAACTTCCTTAAACGTGGTTGTAGCCAAGTGGGGGTTGGTTTCTTCTCCCAGGCAACCACTGACAGAATGAGAGGACACAGTCTTAAGCTGTGCCAAGGGAAGTTAAGGTTAGACGTTAGAAAAAAATTCTTCACTGAAAGAGTGATTGGGCACTGGAATCATCTGCCCAGAGAGGGGGTGGAGTCGCCGTCCCTGAACGTGTTTAAAAAAAGACTGGATGTGGCACTGAGTGCCATGGTTTAGTCGATGAGGAGGGCATAGGTTGGACTAGATGATCTCAAAGGTCTTTTCCAACCTAGTTCATTCTGTGATTCTGTGATTCCTCAGCTTGGGTGAGACCCTGTTCCAGCCTAGGTCCCCTGGTCTGTATTTTACTTTTTTGAGGGTATTTCTAGACCAGCCTTTACAAGTTCTCAAATAAGATGCACTATTTCTCAGATATTCAGTACCTCACAGAATTTGTAATCTTTAAAGCTGATGACTAACTACATTTTTGGCAAACAGTGTTATTGAATGGTAGAGCAAAATACCACTTTTCTTATATCTAAGGAATAAACTAGTGATCAGATTAAAAAGCTTAGTTTTTCTGTTGTCGCACCTTCAGTTCTGACAATGCAGGACAAACATTACCTCCCATAAGGTTTTTTCTTTCGTAAAGTCTTGAAAGAGAATCAAGGAAAGAAAGGAGGAGAAAGGATTGTGACTATTTAGCTCAGTTTTGCAAACGAAAAGGATTCCTTTGGCTGCAACAACTTCAAATTGCTACTCCCATTTGTACAGTTCATAGAGGTTTTGTTTCAAGTTGATGCAGTGGGATTTACATACCATTCAGTTATCTGAAGCCTCTCTAGCAAGGCCATTTATATTTGATTTTGTGTTCAGGTTGCATGTCTGGGAGGAATGAAAAAGGAAACAGGTTTGATTTTTCCTCCTATTAAAGGATTTCCACAGAAACACACTATCACAATTCTGTCCCCTGGGCACAGGGAAACCCACAGAGAACTAACCAAGAGGAAATGCTGGGCAGCTACCCCAGGCAGAAAGGACACTCAGTGCTGAATGTCACTGAAACTTGCAGGAGCAAGAATGGGCCCACAAACAGATGTTTCTCCACTGTGAAACACAGCTAACATCACACAGAGCTCCCTCATCCTGGCCAAGCTTCACCTCCGTGGCCACCTTGCAAAATCACTGCTTGTTTTTCTATTTCCAGTAAAATAAAGCTAATCTCCAATTTATTTCTGAGGACCCCTTAAGTGTTTATTTCTCAGATTATTGCAGTGTGAAAAGAAAAATCACCCTTTACAATGAAGAGAAGGATTGGGGGTATTGAGGACTTGATGTGAAGTAACAAAAGACATCCTTCAGCAGATGAATATTGCCCTCACATCAATGCTCCAACCAGCAGCACAGCAGTAAAGATTACAGAGAAGCGTCATCCAGCCATCAGCAGTGCCACCACACTGCTAAGTCACACTCCAAATTTAGATTCCTCTCCTCTCTGCTTTTTGTACAATTCCTGAACAGGGAAGGATGAGAAAAGTGGCTATGTACAAAAGAAGCAATGACAGAAAAACTTGCTTTTCCTTAACAAATTGTTAAAGAGAGCTGAAAAATGCTCAAAGTTTACCAATATGAAGATGTATTTTGGTGATAAGTTTCCATACTGCAGACAACATCTTCTACCCTCCCTCCCAAAATGTTATTCATGAAATATTAGCATTCAAATTCATCTGTCAAAATGATTGTTGATGTAGTATAGAAAGGCTATATTATCATCTGCTCTGCAGTTTGCCTCAGAGCAATCTTGATTCATATATTTGCATAACCAAAGATTATGACATCTTTTCCAGCCCTTTTGATGCGTCTGTCAGCAAGATGTCAGTCAGATTAATTCTTTCCAGATACCCGAGAATAGTTGTGAGGCATGAAGCAGCCATTTTGCCAAGGAGAAAGTTTGTTTTCCAAAAACCCCTGACAAATCATTTGAAGCAGAAAACACATTTACACAAGAGTGAAAAACGTGTGCTTTATTATCCTTGATGCCCAGGATGTAGTGGATTTGAAGACAAGCATGACCACTGGTAGAAATATCTTTAAGAATATCTTAAAAGTACTAAAATATATCCTATATCTTATATCAAATATCTTATTTTTTTATTGCTAGTCCTTGTAATATAGTGATAGATGCAAACTGGGGAAAACCATATACTAAAGGACATAGAACCAGCCAATATTCAGACAAATCTTGCAAAGCTCAACTATTTCCAGATAGTGTTGAGACTTGTCAAGGTTCATAGGTCACACAACTTAAATCTCCATACAGCTCCCCCTAACCCCCCCTCAAACCTTACATCCATTTTGCTTTCCACCACAGTAAAAAAAATGGAACAGAGCTTGTTGACATTGATGAAAATTGTCTTCTAACTTTTCACAGCTGATTCAGGTGACAAAATGGGCAAAGACTCTTCTTTTTGTCAACATTAAGGCTGCTTTTTGCAATTGTTGAGTAAGTGAAACAAGATGGTAACAGAGAAGAAAATTCTCATAAAGGTCAATATCCAAGCACAGAATGAATTGATGTAGAGTAATTCTCTACTAAGACTTTACAGCACAAAATATAAAAAACATTTAGAGAGAATATGTTTGTATATAAATTTATGCTGGAGGTGAGGAAAGATTATTGAGTAAATAATAGAAAAATGTCCAAAAGGACGGGTTAAAGGACCAGATAGAAAGATAAGAAATGCAGCAAAAGAAGGATTGGCATCTTACACCTTAGCAAGAGGAAATATGAACAATCAAAAGCAATGCAGCAGATGACCTAACAACAAACTAGATCCCAATCCCAAATTAAGGCTCTAGAAGAGACCAAATGAAGAATCAAATAACTCACAAGAATTTCTCCAAGCCTTTCATTCGCCTCTTGCTGCTAGTGGGTGAGTAAATGGGGTGCTCTTTACTATCAAAGGCCAGATATCACAGACTAGTGGTAAAAGTGAATTTGACTTACAAACATTCTCATAGCTCAGCTTTACAATCCCAAATATTTTACACTTTCCAGATTGTTTTGCAAAACTTCAAGTTCTTCCAGAACACGTGTCCTGTTTGTCTAACATCTCTCAGTGCCAGGAGGAGGTTACTGGGCAATGACATACTGGATACAGGACGTCAGCTGACCTTATTTGCTTGTCTATTGATAAATGTATCATAGTAGAGATAAAACTCATAGTCTACAAAGGCCCAAATTAAATACCATCTCAAGCATTCTTGCTCTCAGAATACAGTAACTACTGTCATTTCCAATCACCTGTTGGCTCAACTGTCAGGTTGAAATCCTCCTCTGTAATTTTAAAGCTTTATTCTCCAGTGTACAGCACTTGACATTATATGAATCATACAGATGAAAGATGAAGGTATCTGACTGATATTAAATGCTGTCACTCCGCTGGGGCTGGGTGGATGCCAACTGGTCAAATTCTCCAAAATCTTTGAACAGATGCTGTGGCTATTCCAGTTTTATTTCAATTTCACACTCTTCCTATCTATGCTGACAGCTGATTTTGACAGTCTGCTCTCTTCTTCTCAGCTCTCATGTCAGTCTCAGACACATAATAGCTGGATTAGAGCTTAAACAATAGTGATTAGATCAGGTAGAAGAGGAAGCATGGTGGCAATAAAAATAAGATGCTTCAGTAACCCTTCAAACTCTAGCCATAGCCACTTCATCTGAAAACAAATTTACAGAAACTCATCCAGAAAGCCAAAAATTATTCAGAAGAGAAGAGTAGGAATTTTATCAAAGCTTGGGGATATCTTGTTGGTTTTCCGAGGTTTTGTAAAATCACATTAATATTAATTTCCATGAAAGAGTTTCACTGAACAATTCTATTTTCACAGTCTCAGTATTTAGATGGGTCAACAGGTTACAGTTACATCACCTTATCCTTGGCAGTTCTCTGTGAAAAGGCCCTGCACCCTTCAAGTCATTTGATGCAATTTAGCCCTCATTAAAATAACGAAAGCCCTTGGCTTTGTAAATCATTTTAACATAGGTTAAATATCAAATAAATAATCAGAAGAAAGAGTTGTGGATCAGACCCCATCACATTTAAGCATGCCAAGGAGTGCTGTATGCTGTCAACAGTAAAAACCAGCATGTAAACACTGCTCTCCTCCACAGTAGGAACAGGGGTAATATCGGAAATGCATTTTTGCCATCTGTTAAATAATTCACACAAACTAGAACTGAAGATGTACTTTTTTTCCAGAAATGCTGGCTGTATATTTAAAAAGGTAACCTCTACAATCCTCACATCCATAATTAAGTTTGTGGCTAGAGTGAAGAAAAGAATTCCATTTGCAGAAAAGCTCAACAGATGGTAATTTGTATTAAAGTAGAAGCATGTGAAAACTATTTGAACAAATGGCAGATGTGTCTCTCAAACTTCTCCTGTGCCATTAAAGATTGGCATTTAGACTATTACTCAGACTCCCAGAATTTCACAAAAGTCCTCTGAAGCTTGTGCTGGCTAAGGATCTTTGCAGGCCCAGAAATAACCAGGCAGGGGAAAAAAAAATTGTGGGACTTGCACGGCATATAGGTTGGTCTCCTTATCCAGTCCCACTCTCAGCTTCTTTCCAAAGCCCCTCTTTGACTACATAGAAGAAATTGCATTTAGCTGAACTTCAGGCAACCCTGAATGGCTGACCATTATGGCATTTTTTTGGGGTTTTCTTCCTGTAAGGCTGAATGAACTGCCTGGGTTTAACCAGCAAGGGGCAACACTGCTTCAAGAAACATTTTCTTCTATCTGGACTCTTCTGCAGTGGCTTTACTTAATTAGAGCTCATGAAAAGTATTCAGAGGAGAGACAGGGCAGTACAAAAGAACAACCTATTAAAGGTTCACAAGAGGTCAATATTTTAGGGATCTGTACTCTAGCACATGAAATGTAGGTTTTCTCAGATGGTACCTATTGGTAATGCACCCTTTTTTTAAAAACATACATTGTTTTTGCAAAGACAGTGACCTGTGTTATATCATAGTCTGTGTAATCTGGGACCACTGAAAGTTCATGCCTCTGAATAAATACACTTCATGTGCATAGACTTTCTCCTATGTGCCTACACCTGCTACTACTGAAGTGAGGCAGGAGGTTTCCCATTCATATAGCAAAATTAGAGGTGCCTATTCACGGAACCAGGAAGAATAAAAAAATTTGTTCAGTTACAAGAAAAAATGTTGCTTAAATGCACATAATGTAAAGGACAATCTGTTTTACTTTGAAAAGCTCAGATAATTTTATTTTTAGGAATACCTTTGAAAGACCCAAATCCTCTCTAAGCAGCAATTGCCAAAAGCAATGAAACACAACAATATTTTCAAGATAAATAATCCATAGTTAGCTGTTACGGATGCTAATTCTTAATTTAGGCTTATCTTAGGCTTTTGTTTACCCAGAACACACAACCTATCTTCCCCAGGGAAGAACAGAGAGCCTGCTAGCTAGTTCTTTCTGATTAGCAAAGAATCAAAGCCTGTCTCACACTCTAACACTTTAGGAACCTCCTGGTTCCAGTTCTGTCTGACCTGAAATCCAGGCTCCAATTCTACAGGATCCCAGAGACTCTTTTAAGAGTCACTTCCATTCTATTGAATTCTCTTACTAAGAGAAACCTTGCCTCGTTGAAAATGAGAAAGGGCCCTGAGAGCCAGCATGTGTTCAAAATTCTTTCTCCTTGTTCATGTGGGTTTTAAGAATCTGGATGGGAATTCAGTGTCAAAGGGAAGAGCCTGTCTGATGCTTGGGAGGCAGAACACACGACCATCACATCAACTGCATAAACCCAAGGAATCCCATTATAAACATCAGGATGTGCAAGAGTCATCTAGGCCAACAGGGAGAAGTTGATGCTCTGCCAGGGACAGGAGTCACAGCTCCATGCAACACAAATGTAAATGAAAGGCAGCTGCAGCCCATGGAACATCTAGAGAAAAAAACCAAACACACAACTGTCCTCTCTTCCCCCTCAGACCTAGTGTATTTTGGGAGCATACAGGTACACTGAGTGCTCTTTATGTAACCCTCTGCAAAAGTAAATCCCCTTTATCAAAGAATGCGTAGATGAATGGATTCCTCAAATTCACAAGCAGAGTTTATGCAGAGAGGCCTTCTCACTGATAATATGTTCTGCATCTTCTGAACTATTGGCAGACAATTCCTGCAAATTTCTCCTACTTTACTGCATCTTCCCACTTTCACGTACTCATTGGAGATTAAATTCTAATTTTGAAGAACCAATTTCTTTAATGGAGCTTTTTCTCTTTGATTTCACATACACTTACTTTCTGCTATCTACTCTAGCTACTTTAAGGAAAAGTGTTTAGGCCTGTAGCTAAATGGGCTGTTTTTCTAAGGAGTTAATTCTGTACAGATTCGTGCTTTCTCAGCAGGCTGCAAAGAAAATGGATGCACAAATGGGCCTGTAAATATAGATTAAAACATTGACATCACATCCTTATCTTAAAATGGAGTACATGGAGTTTGCAATTTTGCTTGTATTGCATAGACTGTGTCACTGAATAAGAGAAAACCTTTTGTTGCTTCTATAGCTTAAGTTAGTCACAAAGCAAATAACAGGTAAGTGTACCAACCCAAAGATCACACACAGCAAAATTAGTTAGCATTGACTAAAAGGGTTTGGATTGTTTACACTAAAGCAAGTCTTTAAGTGAACACACAGGATCAATTCATAGCTCTAAATGAAGATCCGCAACTAACCAGCAACACAGCAGTTTCAGAAATAAACTGCAGTACTTTCAGTCCTGTTGTTGTGTTTTGGGGTTTGGTTTCATTTGTTTTTAAACAGAGCAGACAAAATACTAGAAAATACACTGAGAACACCTTCAACTTCACCACGTACCTGCAGCTCCAGCTGGTCAGCAGCACTGCTGTGCACTGAATAGACTGGTATAAGAGATGGTACAACACTAACTGCTATTAGTAAGATAATTGTTCAAGTACAGAAGATAAGTAATTTCAAAAAGCATATTCTCAAAACAGTTTCTTTTTGCAATTGACCTTAGAACTTTTTGATTTATCCTGGATGATGTCATGGCTTAACGATCAAATTATAAAAGAATGAAATACTGATTGCTAACTAAGAGCAAGGGAAGTATTTTCAGGAATGCACATGGCATGGCTGGAAGATGTTATTAAACCTTGCTGTTTATCTCTATTTGCATTTTGAATTTTTTTTCTTAGAAGAAATGGCTTAACTTGCTAGTATGAATGGTTAAAAAAGCCACATCAGAGCAAAGCATAAATTGTATCTTAGAAATGGTTATCTTCTTTGTCTGCACTAAACATGTGCCTTTCTCCCTGAAGATCAAGTGCTGAGCGACACTAAAACAGTGCAAATACAGCATAGACAGAGCTGTTCCTATCCAACGAATTAAAAAAGCAGTTGAGAATTAAATACTTTTTTCACCAATTGAAATGATTGAATCAATTCTCTACTAATGGTCATTATTTACAGGTTCATGTTACATCATCTGGACAGCCCTAAATAGAGTTGATAGGAACACCAGCAGAAAAGGAGCCTCTGACAAACAGTGAAATGCTAACACACAGTTCTCTGAGTGAAATCTGCACTGCCACTGCTTGGGTGGGCTGGAGGATTTTTTTGGAAGGAGATTACAGTCCTAATTGTTATCAATCTCCTTCCTTTCATTTGTGTTAAACTCACTCCAACAAAATAATCCAACAAACAAACAAAAAATCTTCTTGCCTCCTACCAATCAAAATCCCAAGCAGGTTGTTCAAGTGAAATTTATTTTTTGAAAAATAATTACATTCCTATTTCTAAAACATATTACATTTAGAAAAGCAGAGTGAAGAAGCCATGCCTCTAACTCTTTTACAAGAACGAAGTCCTATCCAACTATTTGTGACATGACTTATCTGCTCAAATGGAACTTAAATTATTGTCACCTTTATACCTGTGCAACATGCCACAGTGATGTACTGCACACTGACAACGTTTGGTTTTGATGCTGTTTTTTATACTAAAACCCACATTACACTGGTTATTGATCCAGTGAAAAGCATGATTGATTTCCTACTTGGCTTTGCCATTAAAGAGAGAAAGTCCCAGCAAATGGCTTTCTTTGTAAGGTGTCCTACTACATGAACATCAGCGCTTACCCCTTAATTGCTGACAGATGGCTAAACTCTAACTACAAGCTATTAGACAAGTAGGATAAATGCTCCGGAGAGCTGACATGGATTGGATGCAAACTTAACATACCTTCTGATAAAGTTAAACCTTTTAAGAGGAAACATTTTGGGTGACTGAATTCTTATCTTCCTATTCTTGAATCTTCTGTATTTAATCAGCCCTTGACACATAGTTTTAAGACTTTCTGCTATATAATATCAATCAGGCTGCTTAGCTATTCTCATCTTTTGACGCCATATCCCTCTTCAGATTATCTGCATGGATGTACACTGAAAACAGAAGCTTGACATTGAGAAAAACTGTTTACAGTAAAACAGATTTTACTGATGATGTGAACAGAACTCAGTCCATATGAAAGACTACTACCTGACTACTTGAGGAGGTTAAAAAAAAAAAAAAAACAATGAGATATCTCAATGAAAATAGAATCATGCAATTACATTTTTACACTGTCATTACAGTCACGTTCTACTAAACCTCAATTCAAAGTGTCACATCAGAATTTACTGTCCCTTCTCATTTACCTGTCAACAGAAGAATATCTTAAAGCCACCGCCAAACAGCAAACAATCAAAGACAGAGCTAGCCTCATGCAGCTAAACGTAAGAAACACACAGTGAAGCCTAGAGCTGATGCGCTTCACAGAACTGGATTATTTTGCTCTAGTTTTTCACTATAATATGCAGTCCTTTCAGACAAAAAAATAATGGTTGTATGGCATCTTTCAAGTAGCATTTAATTATTTTAATAAAGCCTTCTCAAGACTTGCAGACCTGCTTCCTGTCTCCCTTCACAAAAGGTGTTATTCTGCCAGGTGGTTTATCCAGACTCCCTCAAGTTTTAATTATCTCTTTACTTAATAAATACAGTAGCTGATCTAGATTTATTGCAGTAGCTAGAAGCTTGTGTGAATAAAATATCAGCTCTGTTTGTGATGTGGCAGTTATCTTTGTTTGCAGACTCTTCTAATTACTTCCAGGTCATTAAGCCCATCTCCAGCAGATATTTTACTGTCATTAGAAAAAGTGTTATAATGACACTAAAAAAGTCAATGAGTACAGAAAAAAAAAAGTCAGAAAAGGTCAAAATAAAGCTCTAACCTGTTAATTCAAATCTGGATTATAGTCACAGAAATCACGCAGATAACTTGGCACATATCGTATAAGACACCATAGCAATCAATAGGTTACACTGGGCATGTTTCAGGGCAGAATTTCAGCTTACAAGTTATCACATTAAGGTTAAACTATAAGAATAGGTTAAGTTTCTCATTAGTTTAAACACTGACTTCCCAATACACAACATGTGGAGGAAAGGATATATACACTCAAAAATACATATTCATATACATACACACACGTGTCAGAACTGACATTGAATAAATTAGCAAAGCTGTCTGTACTTAACCAATCCCATCACTGGACCAGGTATAATTTTTTTTTCCCACTTCACTCCTGAACATTTTTTTTAGAAGCAGAAATCCAAATATACGCATTTGTCATGTCTTCACCTGTCTCTTCCAGAGACACTATTCACTGAGGCAGAAACCCTGGCTCTAATTGCTTGATCCACTTGTTCACTGAAAGATTACCTCCATTACCAACATTTTCTTGTACCAATCCATCCACTCCCCATCCTTTCTTTAGTTGTTTGTTTGTGATGTATTTTAAGAAGGTGGGGATTTCAGCAATAATTAGATTCTACCACTTCAGCTATCCAGTCAATAGCTGTAATTCCAAAGGAAGATATCCAAAAGCAATCCAAGAGAACATCTAAAAAAAATGCAGTTTAACGTAAACATTCAATTGACCACTTACGCTGACAGTCCTAATTGTTCACAAGTGGACAAAACTATGCATTAAAATGTCTTTTGGCACTGTCCTAAATCAAACTATGAAGTGGATTCAATCATCATGTTTGTATTCGCAAACTAATTGCATCTCTTCCCTTTTCTTTCAAAAATTGTTCCTACAATTTAAAAGCCTTCCAAGACACTGTTGGAGAAATACTTCTGTCCTTAAAAACAAAAAGGCATTATTCAATATTTACAAAAAATGACCACAGAGCTTCACATTCATTGTGGATTTTCAAGAGGTTTCTGACCTCCCTGGCAAAGTGCACAGTGTCGCTTTTCATTCCCTATTAGCTGAGTATGGGTAGGAATAGTCTGTAAGGGTGAAAAAAACAGAGTTAATACACATAGCCTGCAGCTTTGGAGTAAGACTTAAGTAAGGAGAACTGAAATAAGATTTAAAGAGCAACGTCTAATAGAAATTGTACCTGCATATTATGCCTGATCTCACAATTGTCAAAACTCATCACTCAAAGAGGGTACCAGAGGGAAAAGTTTCCTGCTAGTGTTTGCATTTCATCTCTAGTTTTTCTTCCAGCCCCTCCCTATTAGGCAGGTGTCACTTTAAGCTCAAGATCATACATTTTTCTCTTTTGATCAAAAAAATATTTCCAGTGATAAATAAGAAGCCTAGTCTGCATGGTATGATCAGTACATTTAGTCCCCTAGGCTTGTTTTTCAAGGTATGTTTGTGCATATTTGCTCTTTTATTCATGTAGATTTGGCAGAAAATCATCACAGTAGCACAAATTTGCCCTTTCTCTAGCATAGTTCCCATTCTGTTTCAGTATGTCTTGACAGTGTACACTGGTCTGTCTCTTGCATTCGTTGGATTGTAGCTCCCTAAAATGCTGCACTGGTAAATGAATGATGGCATGCACCAGAAACCAAACAAAAACCCAACCCAACCAACGAAAACAACACAGCTACACACAAGAAACAGAATCACCAAGTGTAGGTACAAAAATGCTGTTAGTGAGGATTTTCTTGTTAGTTTCTAAGTCCGTGAGAGATTTTTCTCTATCACAGAAGAGGTAGCAGGGAATGTAAACAACCAAGCCACTTGCAACCTTGAAAAGTCTTGTTTATGGTATAGTAGAAAATATTTTGATAATGGATGTTTTAGGATTTTGGCCAATCACCCCCAAGGGGTGGCTGGTCCTTTGTCCAATTAGACTATGAAGAAAAAAGTCTATAAAAGAGTTTGTAAAATAATTAAATCAATCTTGCTGCACAATTCCTGCCTGCTGGATCTTCTCTCCTCCTCCTCCCTATGGCTGCGGGACACGGTGATATACCGTAGGAACCAGGCCTGCGGTAATATTTGGTGCTGCCCGACGTGATTTGCACTCTCTGACGTGTCCTGCTGCTGCGAGCCAAGCCGAATTCCTCTAGAGGTACGCTGTTCCCCTTCCCCCCAGGACCGGGAGGTCCGACAGAACTGAGAAATGGCGAACAGCGGCTCACAAACCGACGCTGTCGTACTGGTCTGGAAAGGTGTGTTTAGCATACTGCACACCTCCATTCCTGAAAACTCAGTACAGGAATTATTAGACTGGGCTACTTTAAAAGGGATTTCCATGGGCAGAGATACTGCCCTGGACTTTGCCTTGTGGCAGGAACTCGGCTGCGCTGTCCGACATGAGCTCCTGTCTGGGAACCCAGCAGCGTTAGAATTATACAAAACCTGGTGGTCGTTATTTATTCTGCTGACAGACCTTGACTGTGATAGCAGGGCTGGATCGCCTATTTCGGTGATGAGTGAAGGAGGAATGTCCAAGGGTGGCCCCGCTGACTGGGCTTCCGGGGCAAATGATGGTGGATTTGGAAAAACCCCCCCGGCTCCACAGGCAGAGCCTGCGCCGGCTCACCCTGCACAATCGCAGGACTCCGCAGCCCCCAGGAACCCCGCGCCGCCAGGCACAGCCGCAGAGAACGGGCCAGCGGCGGAGCCGGGCACGTCCGCAGAGCGCCGGCCAGAGACAGCGGCGCCGAGCGCGGCCGGGGAGCGTGAAACAGCAGCAGAAGCGGCGACCGCGCTGAACGCGGCTGCTGTGCAAGAGACAAGCGTGGTGCCGAGCGCGGCCATAGCCCCAGAGACGGCTGCAGCAGTCCCAGTACTGGCTCGGTCAGGACTGGCTGAGACGGCCTCCCGTAAAGAAACTGCTGTAAAAACTGCCGCACAGCCAGCTGCAGTCTGTGCTGTCTGTTCTGGCTCTAACGAACTTAGCCAAAGTGCCCCTCTCCGTCCATTTCTGTTCACTCCCAGCACCGCAGAGTTGCCTTTGCCTGATGATTCCTCGTCAGGCAGTGAGGCAGATGAGGTTCTGGCCCCAGGTCATCAGGCGGCTGTAGCCGCGCGGCGAAGAAAAAGGCTGCGCCGGTCTTGCCCCTGGACCTTTCAGGACTGCACGGTAATAGTGCATCCGACCCATTACAATCGCTTCTTAGAGTCAGTTAAGATGCGAGCATTGGAGGAGGGTGACTGGAGGTTATTAGAAATCCTTGGAATGCCAAATAGATCTGAGGATTCTGGGGGTAACCAGGGAGCTGTTAGGCTCCATCCACAGGCTGTGCCAGAAGTTCAGGATGGTAGTGGTTCCCCAAAAGAGATCCAAGCTTTCCCAATGTATAAGGCTCTCCCAGATTCAGGGGAGCATGACAAGCATGAGGTAATTGCTTGGAAAGTTGCCCAGGACCTCCAATCCAAGGTGGCACAATATGGGCTAGGTTCTGCTGAGGTTATGCAGATAATAAGGGTGATAAATACAGATTTGCTTTCTCCATTTGGTATCAGGCATTTAGGTCAAATTCTATTTCAACCTGTACAATTTACAGTTTTTGAGAAAACCTGGAGAAAGCTGGCCGGCAAGACTGCATTAGCAAATATGCAGCTCCCTGCTGCTGATCCTAGACAGACAGCAGGAATGGATGTTTTGATGGGGACTGGTCCCTTCTCTGATCCCAGTCTACAGGGTACGTTGTCCTCTAGCATCCTGCAGCAAGCTCAACAGGTCGGCATGGCTGCCCTGTTGAAAACCATGGAGTTATCAGCGCCCAGAAAGCGATATACTGAAATAGTTCAAGGGAAATCAGAGTCATTCCTCTCCTTTGTAGAGAAAGTTGCTGCTTCTCTCGAGAAGCAGGTTGAGGATGACGGGTTAAGACAGTTGTTGTTAAGGCAGTTAGTGAGAGATGACGCAAACGAGGAGTGCAGAAAAATCATAGATGCCTTACCAGGGGATCCTGAGGTAACAGACATGATCGAAGCCTGTGCTAAGGTGGGATCTGGGAACCAGAGAAGGTCTGCTTTGGCTGCGTTCCTGCAGCCTGTTCACACATCTTCTGGTCGTGAACCAAAGCAACCAAAGCAGGTGAAGAAACGGAAGCGGCCTAAGCCGAGCCAAAAAGAGAACACACCGATCCCCCAGTGCAAAAGGTGTGGCAGGCCAGGGCATTGCTCGGGCTACTGTAGATCCCGGACTCATGCCGATGGTCGGCCGTTGCCGGGAAACTTCCGCCGGGGTGCAAGAAGGGGGAATTGCTCTCCAATGCAGTTGCTCCCCGGGAGAGTGGCACAGGTACAGGCACAGGCCTACCCGAGAGACGGCACCCAGGGATCAGACGGGTTTGACGTCCACACCGCAGCCGCAGTCGTCTTAGACTCTAGCGGTATTTATAAGGTTCCCTTGGACGCATATGGACCCTTAGCCCAGGGATCCAGTGCGATGCTGGTGGGAAAACCTGATGTTGCCCATCAAGGAATCTTAGTGCACTCAGGAGTTATTGATGCTGACTCTAAAGGTCAGATTTACGCTATGGTCTCCACGCAAAAACCCACTGTAACTATTCCTGAAAAGACCTGCCTTGCTAAATTAGTGCCTTTTAAGTCTTGTGTCCCCAGGATAGAACAAACTCACGAAGATAACGGCAGTGGATCTACGGGACTTCCGCAGGCCTTCTGGACTGCAGACATCTCTGACCAAAGGCCACAGATGACATGTACCCTGGTCCTGCCGAACGCCCGTCCACCCCGGACTCAGCTTCGAGGTTTGATTGATACGGGTGCTGATGTAACGATCATCTCCTTCTCTGCATGGCCTCCCTCATGGCCTTTAGCCCCTGTGGGATCGGCCATTGCAGGATTAGGAGGAACCACACAGAGCTATTTAAGCGAACGGCTTGTGGTGGTGAAGGATTCAGAGGGGCACACAGCTACGATTAGGCCTTATGTTGCTACCACTCCCCTTAACCTTTGGGGACGGGATGTGTTGGCAGCTTGGGGCGTACGGATGGGGACAAATTTTTAGCAGGGGTCACTGTGCGTAAGGGCGCACAGTATCCTACACTGCCTTTGCAGTGGTTGATTAACCTACCAATCCGAGTCAGACTCTGCTCAGTTAGTTGAATTAAGGGCTGTTACCATGGCTTTTCAGCAATTCTCACAGGAACCTTTGAATTTGGTTACTGACTCTGCTTATGTAGCAGATATCACCCAATGCTTAGATTGTTCACTTCTGAAGGAGGTGAACAATGCGGCTCTGTTTTCGCTGTTGCAAACCTTGTGGTCTGCGATTCAGGCTCAAGTGCATCTGTATTACATTCTGCACATTCGAAGCCACACCAATTTACCAGGTTTTCTAACAGAAGGCAATGCCAGGGCTGACATGCTGGCCAACCCTGCGTGGGTAAGGCCTCAGCCTGACAAAATTGCACAAGCCAAGTCATCGCACAGTTTCTTCCATCAAAGTGCACATACCCTGCAGAAGCAGTTTCATTTAACGCCAACCGAGGCGCGCGACATTGTCAGCGCGTGTGCTGACTGTCACGGACTCACTGCGCCTTTGCCAGCGGGGGTAAACCCCAGAGGGCTAAAAGCCTTGCAGATTTGGCAAACGGATGTAACACACATCCCAGAATTTGGTCAGCTGAAATATGTGCACGTGTCTATTGACACTTTCTCCTCGGCTATGTGGCTACTGCTCACACTGGAGAGAAGGACCGTGATGTCATTGCCCATTGGAAATTGGCTTTCTTGGTCCCAGGCATGCCAGCTTCTGTGAAAACCGATAATGGTCCTGCCTACGCCTCGGAGAAGATGCAGCAGTTTTTACACTTATGGGGTGTAGACCATACCTTTGGTATCCCACATTCTCCTTCTGGCCAAGCCATTGTCGAACGTGCTCATGGTACCTTGAAGCGTGTTTTGGACAAACAGAAAAGGGGAATGCATGGAGAAACCCCACAGAGCCGACTAGCAAAAGCTTTGTATACAATTAATCACCTTACAGTACCACAAAATTCAAATAATCCTGTTATTCTGAATCATTTTCTCTCATTGCAGTCTGCAGGCGATAGATAGCTGCCCCGGGCAAAAGTCTGGGTGCGGAATTTACTCACTAACCAGTGGGAAGGCCCGCATGAACTTATCGTTTGGGGTTGTGGGTATGCTTGCGTTTCCACAGATACTGGGGTATGGTGGCTACATTCAAAATGCGTTCGCCTTGACCTATGGCACCAGAGGCAGAACAGGCAACCTCCAAATGATGACCAGAACACCAGCCAGCCAAATGGCAACCAGAATGTAGATCATCAGCCTAATGACTCTTCTGATGATGACCAGGGTGCCGACCATCAGGCAGATGGTCCTTCTACAAGCAGAGACTGGGATGGTCCTTCCACAAGCAGAGACTGAACTTTAAATTTCTTGTTATGGAGTCAGATAGTTAAAGCCTTAAGTACATCTTTAGAATTAATAACTGATGTAGATTTCTATTTAGGATTAACAGTAGGGTTGTTATCTTATAAAACAAAAAGGGGGAATTGTAGATACAAAAATTCTGTTAGTGAGGATTTTCTTGTTAGTTTCTAAGTCCGTGAGAGGTTTTTCTCTATCACAGAAGAGGTAGCAGGGAATGTAGACAACCAAGCCACTTGCAACCTTGAAAAGTCTTGTTTATGGTATAGTAGAAAATATTTTGATAATGGATGTTTTAGGATTTTGGCCAATCACCCCCAAGGGGTGGCTGGTCCTTTGTCCAATTAGACTATGAAGAAAAAAGTCTATAAAAGAGTTTGTAAAATAATTAAATAAATCAATCTTGCTGCACAATTCCTGCCTGTTGGATCTTCTCTCCTCCTCCTCCCTATGGCTGCAGGACACGGTGATATACCGTAGGAACCAGGCCTGCAGTAATAACCAAGTATCAGATTTCAGAAAACAGAGGATGTGATCATTAAACATACTGGGTCAGCATGAAATTCTAACTGTAAAATGAGTGCTGTTATGATTTCTGAATCAGCCCTCTCACTTCATCACTGAAGTGATCATATAAGGATCACTAATACATGTGAAGCTATGGGAAATGCTGTATATTATTGGTACAGTGTGTTAGACAACAAGGTTTTACAGGCTGTCACGTGAACCCGAGGTTGGGAAATGGAGAAGAAGGAACTGCATTTTGGGGTGACTGTCAAACAGGTAAGTCACTACTGCACTAAGGAACTTCATGTCAGTGTTCCACTGGAACACCATACATTTCACACAGTCTTTTCTTCACAAAGGCCAAAGGGAGATACAGATGCACTGCCTGTTCCCCAAAAGCAGCAGCAGCAGCCTCAGAGCTTTGCTCTTCCTTTTCCTCTCCATCTCCCGAGGCCTCAGGCAGCCCAGGGCTTCAGAGCCCTGACAGACCCCCCCGCAGTTAAAAATCCACTGGCAGCCATTTAAGTTCTTTCTCAAGCTTTACCCTACAGTTTCAGATTTAACTCCAAATCCTCAGAATCTGAGCAGATTGTATTCCTGGAGACACTTCCTTAGACCTATTTCTTTTCTTTGCAGTATTCCAAACAGGAACTGCTTGATAACCTTTTCTGTTTTTCCTTTACTACTATAGGTCACTAGAAAAGAAGAAATGGTCTCCTCACTAGACACTGTTTTAGTGTCACAGACAAAATGATTCTTCATTACCTAGGAGTACACTGGTCTTTCATTTGTCCCTGTGGCAGGACATCCCCTCTCTCTCATGGCTGGGGCATTTGGAAGAGATAACTCAGGCCAGGTTAATAGCCCAGCAAGGGGTCAGAGAGCCCAACAAGGGGTCACCTCCAGGCAACTGAGAGTCTGAGCCCCAGCCCTGAGTATACATCTTGGTATGAAAGCAGACGTGGAAAGAGATAAAAGAAAATAAACATCAGTGACAAAAAGACATGGTTCTTATATCTATAAAAGTCCACATGAATTATCACAGAGGCACAAGTCTCTTACACACTCTTTTGGAACGTGCAAGATGATTTCTTCCCGAAGCTTGGATGCAACTTTGTGGTTACGGAAACTGAGAGAAAGGATTTTGATGTGTGCCTGTTACAGTGGGGATTACTGTAACACGCATTTATCAAACCAGGAGTCCCGTGGAAAGGAAATATATATGGACAGATTCTTGGTAGATGTTTCAGAGAGATGTTTATTTCTCCAGCCGCATGGCCGGGGCTCTGCCGAGGAACTGTTCCAGTCATGGGACCCAAGGGTCCTTCTGCCCGCGCAGGGAACACAAACCAACCAATGGGGAACGAGGCTGACCAGGGGCTTGGGAAACCCCATGCCTCCCCTCAGGGCCCATCTCCCAGGGCTCCATGGCAGGGGGAGGAGACCCCAACATCTCACCCGTTTTATTTTAATAAAAGGAGAATGAAAACAACTGGATAAACATAACAAGAACAGTTTCAAAACAAAACAAGCCACCCTCCTGAGTCTTTAAATGTCCAAACAGATTCTGTGGAACATCTTAGGGCTGACAGAAGGGAGACAGAACTCTCTGAGCATGCTTTGTGGGGAAACTGAGGCAGGAGAGGGTTTAATTTCTTCCCTCCCCCTTTTCATCCCCCCCTCGGCATCGGAGAGGAATTGTAGGGAAAGGGAATTGTATAGGGAAGCCATGGGGTGAAAAATGGATTAGGAATAAATTGGGGATGGGGTAAACTTAGGAAAGGGTACATATTGGGTATAGGGTAAAAGGGGAAAGTAGGTTGTGGGTAGGGGAGTTGCTGGGATGGATATTGTTTATAATTTTGTGCATAACGGCTGCCTTTGACGGGAATACCTCCAGGCCCAGTAACATTCGCTGCTTGAAACCCTTCTTTCCTTGCACTATATCTAATTGTACAACTTCCCCATCTCCTACACTTTGCAGGTAATTTTTAGGGTTATTCCTTTTAATGGGAGTTCTATGGATTTATTCATCTTCGCCTGTATCATCTCGTGTTATAAATCCATAGTTGTTTTTTACATTGTACCATTTCACAGTTCCTGTGATTTTCGTTGCTATAACTTCTATCATGTGCTTGTGTGTTCGTCGTGGCTGCCGGTCCCGTGTGGCCGCTGCCTCGCTGACTCCGACATCTCGGCTGGGCCCCCGCATTGCGGCTGCTCCTCGCCCCGCGCCCTGTGAGTGGTTTCGCTCCGCCAACTCCACGCTGCTTTGAGAGCGGCCCTGTTTTGGCTCGGTGCTGCGCGGCTTCTCGTGTCGCTGTGGAAACCACCGCTTCTCCCTCCGCAGGGCTCTCCAAGCCGTGTGCTCAGAGAGGGCTTCCACACCAACCTCCGGTTCCTGGCCGCTCGTGGCCCACGACACCCGCAGCGCCTGTGGCATCGCTTCCTCACTCGCGGTCGCGTGGCAGGGGACCCCGAGACAGGGATGGGGTCTGCGATAAGGCGCGCGCTCCCGAGGGGGCCGGGCACATCCAGCGCAGGCACCTCCGCCGGCACAGCTGCAGTCACGCGCCCCTGGGATGGCGGCCGCGTGGCCTTGGCCGTGGGACTATGGCCATCCTCTGCTCTAGGGGTAATGGGACCGTAAAAATGCTCCTGAATAGCTTCACTGACCATGAGCAATCCACGCAAGGGTTCAATCACTAATGCATGTTCTGTTTGATCCTTCATCTCCAACAAGATCTCGTGCCAAAAACACCCGTGACAAGCCAGAGGAACTTCAGGAGGTTCAATATCAAAAAGTAAGTCTTGAGAAATATAGAAGAAATTTTTGAAAAGCCAGTTAAAAAAATGTTCTAGATCTCCCGGTTCCAATACTTTCTTGTTTTGCTGTTCAAGGATTCCTTTAACTTCTAGATACATTTTTTTCTGTGGCTCAGAGAGCCACATTTCCCACAATTCTTCCATAGTCCAGAGAGAATATCCAAACCAAGGTGAGAAGAGAGAGATCAAGAGTGGTTTTTACTCACGAATTTTCTGTCCTTAGGGATTGGTGTCTTGCCCACATTCCTCCACCATTTGTTACAGTGGGGATTACTGTAACACACATTTATCAAACCAGGAGTCCCGTGGAAAGGAAATATATATGGACAGATTCTTGGTAGATGTTTCAGAGAGATGTTTATTTCTCCAGCCGCATGGCCGGAGCTCTGCCGAGGAACTGTTACAGTCACAGGACCCGAGGGTCCTTCCCTGCGCAGGGGAACACAAACCAACCAATGGGGAACAAGGCTGACCAGGGACTTGGGAAACCCCATGCCTCCCCTCAGGGCCCCTCTCCCAGGGCTACATGGCAGGGGGAGGAGACCCCAACATGTGCCCCTTCAACAGTTTGGTGGTAAGAAACAATGGATCCTAAGTTATACTACTTCTTAGCTAGCTGTAAATTTCATGGTACCTTTAACCCCAAGTGTATTACTAGTATTCCCTTTTGTCTTATTCCTATGTAGTAATAGTCTGTTTTAAGTCTTATGTCTGTTAGTTTTGTGTCTATTAATAAATAATTCATTCTATAATAGACCGAATCAGCCATTATTAAAGAACTTGCAAATGAGAATGGGTCTTTGGGTGCTGGACACCTCAATAATGTGACTGCCTGCTGCCAGAGGCCTGGACAAAAGGCAGGAACTTATTTAAACTCACATCATCCATTCATAACAGTCCAGATACTGAAAGATCTGTTTTCTCTTTTGAGGAGATGGGAAGGATACTGAAAGCACATCCTTCAGCTCAGGATGCTTAAATCAACTCAGTTGCAGTTTTGTATTCTGTATGTGTTCAGTCACTTGCAGGCTGCAATGACTATAAATCAAACAGCATCACATCCAATTGCACCCCGAAGTAGTAATTTAAAGGATAGATACCATATCTGTTTAGGATCATCTTAGAGACGTTGTAAAACATAACATTTCCATGTCATAATGAGAGATGACTTAGCAGTGAGTGAAGGAAGTCTCTCTCACCACAGGGTTTTAAGAAACTATTGAAATGTTAAGTAACTCTTCCTGGGAAAGGAATTATATAATACAATCTGTATAGTACCAGGGAGTTGTCGAATCACTCTTAGATTGCATGTATTCTCTTCCTGCTTCAAAACTAAATAAGCTTTAGAAAAACAGTCACAACATAGTGCTATTAATAAAAAGAATTCTCTTTCAAATAAAATTTGTGTCTGTACTCTGATATATACAGCAGATTAGGCAATTCATCTCCTTGGCAAAAAATGTTTGTGTCATTAATTTCTTCTTTTAAATATATAATACTATACATATTTAATAACAGTCCATAAATCTTAGCAGACACTCCAAAAAGCATTTAATCCACAAAGAACTCCCATTTTGCAAGTGAGCAGTAGCTTGAATCCCAAAAGTAATCTGATATAGCATGATAAAATCCCAGTTATATCATCTATGCAATTTCTTTTGCAAAAGCATCCAAGAAATAAAGTATTAACAACAAAAAAAGTTCTAGAAGGTATAACCTGTGTTGCTGACCTTGGGCTTTCAGTAATTGCCTTAGCAGTAAGACCGACACCTGTCCTTGAACTAGTTTGTGTTACATTTCAGAGTCAAATCATTGGATTTGCAATATCACAGGATCCCATGTTAGGGAGTTTTCACTTGTATAGAATTGGATGTCAAGTTCTTCTTCATTTTCACCCATTTGCTTTAGACCAACAGGAAAATCTTAGGGCTTCACAAGCTAAAACTAACCATTAAATTCCAGGTGGAAAGACACCAAGAGTAGGGCACAGGTACCATGCTGCTCTGAAGGCTCTCTGCAGGGATGAATTTCCTTTTTTTCTTCATAGTCTCAAATACTTCTTGAAAAGTGCTGGTTACAAAAGCTGCAATGAATGCAGAAAAATCTTTGACAGAAAGTCAGTATTCAACAACACCCCAAATCCCTAATCCTAAACTAAATTAAACAGAGTTGCTGTCTTTCTCCTATAAAACAGTAGCTCCATCCCTAATGCTGATTCCAATACACCAAACTGGGTTCTAAATTGGAAATATTTTAAGACCTGTTTCAACCTTAAAAAGTCTGATATAAGCTACTGACTTCATTTGAACTGAAGCTCTATTTGCACTGACTCCACTTTATGTGTTTCTCCAAGATTGACATCCACTTCTTAGCAACTTGCATTAACCTCTGCAAAGCAGGCTCACTCTGGTCAGTGACAGGAAAACAAGCACATACATCACTGAAACCATCTGCACAGCAACTGACTGTCTCCAAGATCTTCTTTAGGTGGTCAGAAAGAGGATGAAGGATTAAAGCAATGCTTGCTGCCAGTTGCTTCCAAAAAAAAACCCCAACAGAAACACCAGAAAACTCAAACCTCAAGTGGGAAAGGAGCCAGGCATATTTAGTGTCTAATTTCAAGCCATTATTTATATGCTGAAAGGGGAAGGACTAGCTGCATATCAAAGAATGCTGCTCAAGTGCTCTAGAAAAGCACTGATTCTGCAAGGGTCCCAGAACGTTCAGTCTCCTAACCTGAGCATCTAAATTAGATTCTTACTTCAAGCCCTTGCTGTCACACTCATATATAGCCCTCACTCAGTGTGCTGGCACATATCTCCATGACTTTCCACCATTAGGAGTAAGTATCTTAAACCAGCAGTCAAAAAAAATCAAACCGAATAATTAGGCAATCAAGAAGCTGTCTAACCACATGGTCACAAAGAAATTGGGTGATTTTTCAAATTGACAAAAAAAATGCAGTTCAAAAAGTCACTTGGCTCAGAAATTTGTGGTCCTTAATAAGCACAACCTTCCATATTGTGGCTAGAAGTGTTACATATCATAAACAAATTATTATTGTTAAAAATACATAGAATCCTGGAAAAAAGGCTCACACAAAACATAACTTTACAAGATCGAATTAATTCTTTATTGTTAGTAAATAGCTCTGAGGATTGAAGTGACTAATTAGACTACAATTATAAATTATTATTACACCATATTATACATAATGCTTGCATTAACAATACATTTGAATTAAGTCTTGTAAATAATTGTATCTATTATAGGGTATGTAACATAAAGCTATCCAGAAAAAACATTGAGAAAAGGATTTCAAACACTCTGTGTTTGCATTTCAATTAGAATAAGTTCTTTTGTCCCCAGTTAAATAACTGATTGGAACCAGTGTTTCAAAACCCTCCCTCTTGTATCCTACAGATGTTTCATCACTTGCATATCGTTAGTTCCTCAGCCTTTAGTAATGCTAAACAGGACACACTGTGCTCACTGATCTATGATGCAGTACAGAAACATTGGCCAGCCAGTTTTGTCTGATGACTTCAGTAAGTCCATCTCCTTTCTCTTCACACACCAGCTTCACTAAAGATCTATGAATCAATCACTTCTCCTTCTAGAGTTATTTCAGGGAAACTAGATACAAAATACATGATTGAAATGGTTTAGAAATGTTATTTTCTAAATTTCTAGGTTTTCTATTGTTTTCTCCTTTTGATTGCTAGCATATTCATATACATATCATATACATTACACACCAACACATATCAAAAGTAATCAAGAGCCATAGAATAGATTTTATGCTGAATAACACATTTGGGATATTATTCCAGAGAGGGAGAAGCCAAATCTGAGTTTGTATTTAGAGATAAGATTGGGGTCATATGGAATGAAAGTTTTGGTTGAAGCACAGCTATAGTAAAACCTTTTCAGAGTTCTGCATCATGAAGTTTCCCATTTCCACCCAAGCTAAAATGACCCAGAAATGCATTGTCTATGGAGACATACTGCTTAAATATGCAAAAGGTTCAATCAGACAAATTACTGAATCGCATGGCTTTACTTTTCTTGCACAGGGTGTATTAGGCTATTGCCTTTTACAATATTTAATTGAACAATTCTATCAATTATCCCGAACAAATATGCAAATACAGCCACAGCTGCTTCATGCAGTTTTTTTTGACTTAGCATTCATTAAAAACTCTGGTAGACTGTGTAGCACATTAAATTCATTTTGCAAGCATAGCAATTGTCTTACCTGAGAAAACTGTTTCTTTATAATTAAAACATTTGCTCTTATTTGGCACTTTTCCCTCTGTAAATTGAATTCAGAAGGCTCCCCTGCAGTATCAGTATCTCGGGGTGGAAGCACACACTCAGGGCTGGGTTGAGGTTTATTTGCCCCCTGAATGAGAAAGCTCTAATTAGCCATCAACAAAACTGGATCTTTCATTTCCTCCATGCAAGAAACAATAGTCTTATAAGACCCATTACCAGAAAATACAATTGGGATCAAGGCCTATGATACACAGTTAGACTAGATACGTACACCGAAAATGAGAACTCTATAGTGGCACAGCTAAAAAAAAGGCAAGGCTTTTGGAAGGGATTCAAGTTCCCTTGTCAGTGTAGTTTCTCCCAGCACTGTTCCAGGGCTGCCTGTGCCACAGTACATCTAAGATAGTCCATGTTTAGGACTTATCTTGAATTGTACATAGCCACACTGCAAATGCCCTTCCATCTACATTTGATAAGGACTATCTAATGAATTCATGCACTATTTCATTTTCTCTGAACCCGACATAAGGGAGCATTAGGGGTATCTACATAAAAGTAGATCTCTCCTAAGCATCCGTCCCTGTGGACTCCTTGCTGCAGCATCCCTACAAATTTGATTTCCTAAGGGAAGAGAGTTTGAAAGTAGATGACAACAGATCTACATTCAACTGAAAATTCAACATTGAATTTGCACATACAGGATGAACTGCTGGCAAGATCTGAGTTTTGAGGCTTATAGCTCAGATACTTGGCAATACAAGCTTAAGAATAACCTTCCTTTTCCAAGACTAGGTTCCATTCCTGGAGATGGTATTTTGGAATAAATCCCCAGCCAATACACTCCTGGTACAATCTAATATAGCCATATAGAACACAGTACCATTTATGGACCACATTGACACTTAAGACTAATCAGGAGACAAAATGCTAGAAAAATTCTAAAGAAATTATCCAAGTCAAACTAACTTACTAAGACACATCACCTTCAGTTGGTGTGGAGCAGGTTTGCTTTTGTTTCCAATATATGTTAAGGGTATTTTTCTTTTGTCTCAAGGTAAATCTGTACCTGGATAAGAGGGGTTTTTTTGAAGAAAAATTTTTAAAACATTAGAAGTGTGAATCACTTTTCTAAGCAGTTTTGAATGGACCTGCACTTTACATAGGGCTACTGGTTCTATATTTATACAGTGGCACCACTGGCAACTGATTAAAGTACAATTTCATCCTGAAAATGTTTACTGGCATACCTTCCTGAGAATATTAGTGTTCATAGATGAAAAAAACATTGTTTGACTTTTTCAAAACTAGTTACTGGTAAAATGTGTTTACAAATAAACACTTATCAAGACACAACAATTACAGATACTATTTTAAGAAATGGATCTTACATGCATAAACAGCGTTTCTACTGTTAAAAATAAACATAAAATTTTAAAGCAAAATGCATTTAAGGAATTCTTCTATTTTTCCTTCTTTTTATAACGCATAGCTGAAAGCTAAAATAAAAGTACAAACCACTACAAGCATGAAATCATATATTGAAACTGCATCCTGAGCACCCTAAAGCCTTTGCTGGGCTATATTTGATACATGACACATTATCAAAAGCACTTCCTGTTCTTATCACAATAGCTTTGTAGCTATTTAGGGAATTAGCCACTCGAGCAAGTCTTTGCACATAAATAAAGAGTGGGAGCATGAAAGAGAAGGCATTTTTGAGGCTTTTAAAAGAGGTAAGAGATTAAACAGAATGCACTTCTCCATTTTATGGATTCTGTGAACAGAAAAGTAGTGTTACATCTTTCTTTATAGGCCAGTATTTGTGTTTGTCAAATTAGAAGGTAACAGTAAGAACTAAAATCCTTTATTTTTTGAAAATTGTCTGAAACAGTGCACTTCTGACTTCTGTCTCCTTCAGGTATTAAAATCACCAAAAGTCAGTGGAACAAAAATATTTACAACACTGGACTTTGGATTACAATTTACAAGAAGTTTCCTTTGAGTGTCACTTGATAATAATTTTGATCCACTGATACTTTCCACATTCTTCCTTGTATTATGCTTTATTACCATCAAGTCTCTACAGTAATAACAAAAATATTCAAATATAATCAGGTATCTCACTGCTAAAATAGTAAAATTACCTGATTTTCCCCTTGCTCAAGATTATTATTCTTGTGTACAATTGTTGGGGTTCCTCCCCCTTGGCGTGGGGTCCGGGGGGAGGGGGACCCTGGAGTAGAGGCATCACCTACAGGGTTTCCCTACTCCCCGCCAACTCTTGTTCCCCATTGGGTGTTTTGTGTTCCCCTGGGCGGAGAGGACTCTGGTGGTCCCGTGATTGCTACAGTTCTTCAGCAGTCACCGGCCACGTGGCTGGAAAATAAAGATCTCTGAAAACATCTACCAAGAATCGGTCCATATTTCTTTTCCACAGGCCCCGCTGTCTTATGCACGTTGCAGTAATCCCCGCTGCAACATACAATGAAAGATCATTTAGGCACAACAGCCATGGTGCACGTTGCCCTTTTTAAACTTCAGGTCCTTGCAGGAAGGCACACTCTTAAAGGTGGTATTACTCCTAGCCAACTTGCAGTGTTACCAGATTGCATATGCATGCCAAAGAATTCACTCAATTAGGGCATTAATGGTTTTTTTTTAATCATTACTTGTACAGTGGGTGAAATATTAGTATTTGCATGTGTAAATAAGTTCAGTTAATGTGTTAATTGCACAGAGACATGAATATTAGTTTAATCAAGTCAATTAAATCATAAACAGTTCAGAAATAAGAAAGTAAGCTTGTAATGCAATTAGTGTTCTAATATGCTAGTAACTTTAATAAACAGGATCTTAATTATATGGCAGGTCAAAAAGACAAAATATTTTAATTGATATAAAAAGGAGCTTTTTGCTGCTACACTAGAGTCTAGCTGAGTTTAGAGAAAATGATCCATGCTAATGAGATCAAAATGCTGTTATCTAGAATAAAAATAAGGATTTTTTTAATAGAAATTTATCTCCAAAGTAGTTCAGATGACTGAACTAAGCATTACTGACTGCAAGAAACTAATCATGATAATCTACATGTGATTGAATTATACATTCATAAAGTGCTCTCCCCAAAGCTTTTCAGAATAATAAAGCAGAATAAAATATTTGGTAATATTTTAATATTAATCATAATAAATTAATGTTATATTAATACAGTGAACAGCACTGCTGCTCAAAAAGCGGTGAGTTGTGGAGAAGAGATGAGTCATGAAAAAGGCTATTCCTCTCACTAATGTGTAATTGTGTGTTAATTTATGGGGCACTGGGATCCATGAGCAGCATACCCAAGGTCAGTGAATTCCAGCCCCGCACACCCAGAGTGCTCTGCTGGAAGGGCTCCATGCAGGGGCTAAGCAGTGGACTCAGGGACCCCATCAGCCACGTTCAGCTTCACTGAGGGTATGACATAATATCTTAAATGCAGCAGATGGCCTTTTTATTCCAAATTAAAGGACAACTAGCACATATTGCTCGATCAGTTAATCATCTGTACTCAAGAAAGGGCAACAAGGAAAAGCCTTGGATCTGAAGCAGAAAAAAAGTTTATCCATAGCAACAACTCAACGTGATAGCTGTAAATTTAAATATTAAGCCTACTACTCTAGAATGCTGTGCTGCTCAGACTTGGAATAGGCTACACATCTGAACCAGCACCTAAAAATGTGAGTCCCCCTAGAGGGAAGTCCCCAGTGCAGACTCTGGCACGCCTGACATTTTCTGCTGTGTGCTGGGCACAGTGCAGTGGGAATGCTGTGCCACCCCATCCCATCCCACTGCATTGGCAGAAGAGCAACTCCATTCCAAAATCCTGATTTTTCACACAACTTCGAAATAAAAAGGCACAGTAGGGACCATCTGCATGATCAATCAGTTAAAATTTTAATAGCAACTCTTGTGAACAGTTAATTTGCACATTGAGCAAGCAATAGTTGGCTCCATATTTGAGGGATGCAATTTCAATCTAAGTAGCATGAGACAAAGCCATTATTTGCCTGCTTTTTAATTCCAAGAAAAATCTCTAATATTTATTCCTTTCTTGAATCCACAGTCCAGTAGTAAATTAATTATTAGGTTTAAAGGAAGAAGTGGATAAGAGGATATTCCTAAGAAGTATTTACCAAGGGTTACTGCAATGAAGTCTGAATGGAAAGAAGTGTACAGAGGGAAGAAACTGTTTTCCTGTTTAACTTATTGATACAAAATCATTATCATCTTATCTTGTGACACATGATATTCAACAACTTGATCATAAAAATCATCCCCCAAAGCTAAAGAAACGCAAATATTGCCTTAAAAAAAAAAAAACCCACACAAACATAACACAAAAAAACCCCAAAGAAACCCCAAACCACAAAAAAAACCAAACTCACCCCCCCCCCCCAAAACCAAACCAAACCAAACCAAACCAACCAACACCAAAAAACAAAGTCCCAGTCCAGAGACATAAATGGCATATTTTAAACCTCTCCTGTTTTTCAACAAAATCTTAATCTACTGGGATTTTCTATATGTCTCAAAATCTGGTCCTAGGGAGTTCCCTCGGGTCCCACAGTAATTAATCATTCTGAACTGTCATTTTTGTACAAGTCATTTTAAAAAAAGTAAGTTAAAAATGGAACAAAATTAATGACTTTTAAAAAAATATGCCACACTTGCTATGATTGTATTTGCTTATGTTTTTATGATTTTACTCCCTAAGAAGGAAAAGAATAGTTACCTGTTCCCTCAGAGGTGCTTCGAGAGAACAACAGCAGCCCAGGCAAGTAGCCTGTCACTCCCCCAGGAACTCACCACCAGAACAAATGGCACAGAGACTCCAAAGACATTGAGGTGAAACATCTATCTGTCCACTCTTTCCTTAAAAGAATGGCAGTAGGATTGGGATTTCAGCCTGGGCTGGGTGGGATAGCAGGCTAGGTTAGGAAGGAGGGCATTGAAGAGAGGAAAAAGGGGTTTGGTGCTGCTGTATCTGTGTGACCACACAGCACTGCTGACCTTTCAGGTTCTGGTACCATGAACAAGAGCTGGACAATGGGTACCTAAATTTGTCCCCTTGAAGTCCAACAGGGATGAGCATTCACTACTCCAGTGAATCCTCAGTGCTCTAGAAAAACCAGCCTCCTTGCATTTCCTTAGAGTACTTCATTACACCCCTGACATAAATCAGAGCATGTATGTGCTATTTCTGTCCTTGCCTGACTTTGAAATCCCCTGCATCTCTTGCAATAAACATTAACTATTGTTGGGTTTTTAGGAGTTCCCCTTTTGTTTTCTTTTTCTGTTAAAGAATTTTCCCCATACATGTTGCCAGGGGGACAAATTACTGGGTGCTTAAGAAAAACGAAAGACCTGGCGACAGGGGGGAGGGGTCCATCTGGCTACTCTCTTTCACCTGGGCTTGTGGGCTGTTAGTCCCCGGCATTTGGACAGAGAGGGAGGCTGGAAGGAATTCGTCAGCACTGGAGACTTCTGCTTTTCCAGCTGCCTTCCTTCTAGAGGAGAAACCCCGGGATCCCGAGCCCGCCTTCCCTGCCCCGCTGGGAGCCGGGCTGAGGCCACCCTGCCCCCACCATTGCTTCGAGCCTTCACTACTCTGTAGCGCCACCACACCCTGCCTGCTGAGACCTCCGGGGGGTTCGCACTGCAGCTCCGGAGTTCGATACATCTCCTCTGCCGCCCAGGATTTGCACTCGTCCCTGCTGTTCCAGCCTGCTGTTCCTGAGGGTCCGGCCAGACACCGGATCAGCTGCCCAGGGGGTTTGTGAAGCCTTTGTTCCATCCTTCCTTGGCAGACACCTGTCTTTCAAACCAAGACAGCTATAAATGGCTATTGAGCAGCCTTGTTTTTTACACTTCCATGCAAAGAGGTGCTGCCAGGGGTGGGAGGAACATGATGTACAGCATCTACTTTTTCAGCTAGAAGTAGTTTTTTCCTACGCTGTACTCTAGTAGAATTTTTAAGAGCTCCCTGAACATCACAAAAATACAGGAAAAACATATAATGAACACACTGAGTAAGTATTTCAAAAGTAGCATTTTTAAACACATTCCTGAAGCCTAAGAGTTTTCCAGAGGTATTTGGGTATTTCTGTGACTTTATTAGCATTACTTACTACTAGGCTGCCAACTGAGGGCCTGCTGCAGAGAGCCACCCACCCCTGGACACACTGATCAGACCCACAGGTCTAAGTGCCCTCCTGGTACTTCCCTTTTCCAAACATGGGAAAGCAACACCTGAAATAAAATTTACTCTTTGCTCTCAGCAGTAACTAATGCTTATCAAACACTCTGGTCAAACACAACAAAATCACACTGGGATAGTGTTATGATCGAGTTTTATTAAGGTTCTTTAGAAATTCCTCTGCCCAAATTAAGGTGCAAACGAGACCATATGCCAGTGACAATAATATGGGTTTTATTGTATAGTAAATGTGAGAGAAAGAGAAAAGGAGAAAGAAAGAAATAGAAAATAGGTGGGGGGACGAAGCATGACAGAGACAGAATAAAAAGAATATCACCACTCCATGGGTCCCACTGGTGCCTCGATGATCCTCTTCAGCAGGTCTTCCCGGTGGTGTAGGTCCCCCAGACAGCACAGAGTCCGATGGGTACATGTGCTCAGGCTAGGTAGGTATGTCCGAGCATGTCCCCCTGGGGTGGGGGGTCAGTCTCTCACAGCAGACTCTGGGTCTGTTGCATCACGTGCAGTCCTGTGGGGCAAAGCCTCTCATGTGAATGTCCCATGGATGTGGCCGTGGGGTTGGGGGTTCCACAGCTGGGCCGGTTCGTGTAATCAGAGGATGGGTGTTTATTGCCTCCCACCAGAGGCTGCACCATGCACCCAAAACCTCTTCCTCCACCCTCGACTGGGGGGAGTCTGTGTAAGCCTGGCTTCTGTAAGTTGTGCTCTTCCCCTACCCCAAACTCAGCCAGGGATAGTTGCAGCTGGTGGCTTTGGCCTTTTGTGGATGCATACCTTTCCCTCAGACTGAGATGACTGAACAATGGGTTTCCCTTTATCTAATCAACAGTTTGACTCAGTTCAAAGTCCCACTCTTCAGGGAGGCTTCTTTGGTTGTAGCTTCTTTATAATGAGCAAAACTTTATATCAATGTTTGAGGCATGAACTATTTTCAGTCTCGGACAGATAGGGAATGGCTTTTGCAATTGATTTCACTGATGAAAAGGCATTTTAGTAACATCTTCATTAACCTGCTTGTCTACAGCAACAATCACCACTCCCCCTTCAAAATGGCTGGTTTTAAAAAGCCAGTATCTTTGTTGGCAGAAAGTAATAGAATGAAAGAAACCATTGGTGGCATGTTGTGTTGTAAAAGGAGGTCTGGATGCAGATATTGACAATTAGCCATCCCTTGGAACTGCCAAGCAGCAGCAGCATGCTTTGTGCAGCCAAAGCTGCTGCATAACAGACCAGCACAGGCTGGGCAGGAGACTTCATCTCTGAATTTCTTTGTGCTTCTCCTACCTGACTACTGACAAAGCCTCACACAGCACAGACCTGGCTCATATTTCATCATCCCCGCTTTCTGGGTCAGGGACTTAACAGTGACCAGCAGGATGAAATAACTGAGCTCTGGAATTTTTTCAAGACTCCCAATTATGTCAGTCAGTGACAAAGCAGACAAACTTATAAGGGTCTTAAATACTTGATGGAAATAGATCCAGAAGAAGCTGCACTTTCACACTGCCTGGAAAAATACCTCAGTATGATGAACCACAGAGACAGCAAATTCACTCCCTTAAACCAGTATTTAGTTTTTTTCTAAACTATTTCAATTAAATAAATAAGTCATGGTCCTGCCATGTTGACAGGACCAGGTCCACAGAAAACTTTGGGCCATACCAGATACCACTGCCTGCAAAGCAGGAAAATATTCTTTAGCTACTAAATAAATACAAAACCCATTAAGAGGAAGTTCCATTCTACTCTTGCAGGAGAAGTAACTTTAAAAACTGTAGCCTTACATAATACCACACAGTCTGTATTCCCCTTCTAATCCCCATACTTTCTTCCCTGATAAGGAAAGTGATCTTTGAATAACCCATCTCAAAACCCACAGAGATCCATCTCTACTTTACCAATAGAGTGAGGTACATTTATTTTGACATAGTTTTCTGAGAAAAATGAAAAGGCTAAATTCCACATCTCAGATGTGCTCCCAAAGATTTGCAGTCCAACTCCAGAGACCCCAACCCCATAATCAAGAGGTTTTTCCATCCAGCCCTTAGTTCCAGTTCCTTGGTACCAGCCCCATCCTCTGCAAATCCTTTTGGCACGTGTCTGTCCAGCAACCCCCAGTTTCCAGCTCACAGAACTGAAATGTTTGCAATGACAGCTATGTATACACAGCTGGATCTGTGACAGACTACAGACTTAATGGAAGGTAAGGCTGGAAAATTCAGTCCAGAATGAGCTCTGGGTTTCTCCTGTTTGATTTTAGTCTTTTGTCAAGACAGTTCAAGAATGTCCAGCCCAGAATCACAGTTCCTGTGTCTATGGATGGCTCTATCCTGTCATACACAATGCATTTTGAGCTCAGAATCAAAAAAAATGGAACCGCTACTAATTTAAAAAATATTGCATATACAAACTCTGTAAATACCTCAGATTCTTAATTTTGTCCAGTTCACATGAAATATGAGAAAAAACCAGGCACAGTAAAGATCCCAAGAATCTTCATTAAAAATCATACTTAGTTTCTGGTGCCAAATTTCACTTTAAATGCTAGTTTGACATTTAAAACATCTTCTTGCACAAAGGGCACTGTTCATAATACAAAAAATTAATTAACTAGATCTCACAAGCTTTTATGTATTGTAATTCATGGATTACTGAGATTCATAATTGAATAATATGTAGATGTCACCTAGAGGTACTAAACCAATTCTCTTACTTGTAATTGCCTGACTAAGTAAGAATGACACTAACTTTAGCATTTTCTCTCTGATTAAGGCTGCTATAGATTTGTGGTTGCCACTGTGTAATATAAATCAATAAAGAATAATTTTCCAGGCAGCAAATCAATTGTCAGTTCACAGACCCTAATACCTCTGTGCAGGATTTACTGAAAAAATGAATGGCAGGCTTGTTAGTGGATGTACAACACGCTTTGCAGGCACATAATGGTGTAGGGACCAGTCCATTCCATACCCTGGCCTTAACTCCTTCCTTGCCTGACACAACTGTGGTGAAATGGAAGAAAAGTGAACAGACCTCCTAACTGGACGAAAGGAAATCAAAAAATTGTATTTGCTTTATACTCCTCCATTTTAGCATCTTGTCTGGTGTTCTACTGTCTTGGCGTTCCCATTTCTGCCGTGAGATTTTAGGGCAAGTGTGCCACTATACTGCCTGAAGTTGTCAAATGACAAGTCATATAGAGCTGAAACTGCTATTTTAGGAGTTGAGCTATCTGAAAAAAGCACCAACAGGATGAAAAAACATTGGAAAACACTACCCTGATTACATTTAAACATTTTGTATGCATCTTTTTGCCAAATTTTTTTAATCAGATGGACTCCTTTTCTGTATTTCTCTCCTTGGCTTTTACACAATGCTGCTCTGTTACAGGATGCTCCTCCAGACCCAATGGATCCCTTCCTGGATCCATCCTGACAGTGTTCGTGTTGCTACTTGAAAGTTAAATTTTTTGGTCACCAAAATGAGTTTTAATACATCTCGGGGCCAAAATCAACATGCCACATGGTAAATTATATCTAGAAAGACTGCAGTGCCATCTATCAACCTAAAGCACACGTACAGCTATAGAGCTTCCATGCAGACCACACTCCAGGACTAAACAGAGTTTATCTCCTTCCTAAGGGAGGTAAATGCATCCTAAAGATACTCAGTGAAAACACAGTTGTCATTATCTAACAATGAACAACAGGCACATTCTTTATCAGCACAGGAGGAATATGTTTGGCCCCACCTGAAGTGTGACCTAAACTTAAAAATAAAAAGTAAATAAAAAATAAAATTAATACACCCCACACCCCAGGAAAATTGCCAGGAAAGAATTTTAAGAAACAGTTCACAAATCTCTGCTTTGACAGTCAATCTGTGTCACTCTAATTCACTCCCAAATCACTTAGCACTGCCGCTGATGTCACCTTTAAAAATGAAAGGTATTTGAACTTTCCTCTATACAAACAGCAATGGTTGCTCTCTTTCTTACGAAGCAGCACAAAGAAAAAGTAAGATAGAAGCTATACGCAGAATTTTATGCAGAGAAGGCAAAAATTATGCCTTATGCCAGACTATTATGGAGAAAAAACTTCTCATAAATTCAAACTAGGCTCATTCTCTTACACATAAAATAAAGGTTGGGTGCAGCCTTCAAGCAAAGGAGACAGAAAATGTGCAGGCATTGTAATATCCACACTCTCCCACAGTGCTGAGAAAATAGGACCTTAATTATCCAACACTGTTGTCACCTAAAAATAAGGACTAATGCTCCCCCACTGGTTTCTGAAAATCCATTCCACCCTCAATTCAGTGGAAAGCCCACGCTGCATAATCTAACTTCTCACCCTACTTTCAAGGCTTGCATTTTCTGGTATTGTGAATTTCATATCTTTGCTGGGAAATAACAGAATTGGACAAAAAGTAGTCATTAAACCTCATTTCTCAAACAAAGTGGGCCTTCAAAACGAATATTCTCCTCCCCCTAATTCCTGCAATTTCTGCTGACACTTTTCAATACAAGAGTTAGATACTATTTAAAACCAGTTTGTGGATTCTTTTCATTAAGGGGAGATCTGTACATCTCAAGTGAGAGAATAGATTATATAGGGCCTCTAAGAAAGAAATAAAAGAACCCCAAACATACTATATTCAAAATATTAATTAATCTATATTTGTCTTTTTCTTTTTATTTAAAATAAACAGATTTTCTTGCAGGCAAGTGCTTTTCATTCTTCTCGTCACACAAAAAGTCTTATCAGCTAACCCTAGAATGATACAGTTTAGTTTGGAAGGGAAGTTTGGAGTTCTCTAACCCACTCCTGTGCTCAAAACACGTCCAATTACTTCAGGTTGCATAGGATCTTACTCAGATAAGTTCTGAGTATCTCCAAAAATGATATTAAAAACCTTGCTCTTAAAAACAAGTGATGGTTTTTCACAGGGCCTGATGTACAGGGCAAAAATATGTTCCTACTAACACAAAGCTCTGAAGTTAATTTGAGTAAATTTGGCTAATTTCTGTTATTTTAATCATACTTTAATATTGAGCATGATATTAAACTGTCTAACAGATTCAGATACCTGGATGAGTTGCCTGTGATACAGTCAATATTTTCTTTTTAATGAGTTTAAATGTCTACAAAAGTCTACAGCTTTTTTGCTATAATATGCTCATCACTAACAGTAACCCAATTTACCATTGTTTATGTATGTACATTATTTTTAATACTTGATAACTCAAAATAGATCAGAAATTAGATAAATGGAAAAAGATCTCATCTGCAAAACTCTTGTTGCAAAGACATCCAAGCTCACAAGGGATTTGAACTCAAAAACATAATGTAACATAAACCTCAGGAATGCATTCACGCAGAGCTGCATTTAGCCTTATTATATTTATCTTTAAGGGTTTTATGCATATTCTTGTCTACAGTTTGCACATCATCTTGTTCATTATTGCAGTAGCATTTCAGTACATGTCTAATCAAAATAATTACGACAAATTGTTTAGACCTGTGAAGCATGTGGGACTAAGCCTGCAGTTCAGAAGTCTATATAATCACACAGAGAGCTGTGCTAGAGACTTTCTATAAAGTAATCTAATTGTGAAACTTAGCAATGCAATTGATTTTCTTGTCAGAAGATCTACATCACTGCCTGGGATGCCAAACCGCTGATGAGAAATTCATTCACCTACAAGCCTGGGAGCAATCACCCACCTACCAAAACATTTGAAGAGGTGGGGGGTCTGCTTCAAATAAGTCACCTAATTACCTGTGATGCACTGGTACACAAGCAACACTGAGCAATATGCATTTTACTCAACAGCTTCTTTCTTTCTCATTTCTCATTGGCACTTCTTCCTTCTAAAATAAAGCCCCTTCTTTCATGCCACGTCAGAGAAGACATATGATGAGTTGTAGCATTCAATGAGGAGCTGCTTCATTAACAACTGAGTTATGTGACATCCCTTTCATACCTTGCTGTGTGACTGCAACATCATGTCAAGACAAACTCTAACACAATGCATCAGCCGAGGTTGATAGATGCTACTTTCAGAAGCCCGCTCTCAGGATAGGATTTCTTTATTTTTTGTTCTGTAGGTTGTCCTCACTGAAGGCTGCACAGGTCCTTCAAATACATCTTGGGAGGCCACACGCTGACTCATACATCCCACTACACCCACTAATGAGTAGTCATATGGCACAGAACTGCTAGAAGTAAAATTGTGGACAGTACCACAGTAGTGTACACCAACTATTATTCCTTCTCAGCTTGGGCTAATGCACTGTTTTGGGGTTTGTCTTGACAAGATGTTGCAGTTATATAGCTCACAAAACCCATTCTCACACGTTTTCCACTGACTCCGATATGTATAATTTCCTGCTTTTTCAGACAGTTGATTCATCAGACAAAAGTCTCATAGATGAGCCTTTTGTTTTCTCAGCCCTTATGTACATACTGATTAAATTCTTCTCCAGTTCTCTTTGATAAAGACAGTGGACTGCAATCCCTGAATCCCTCAGCATAATATGTATTTGAGTTTATTCTGTGGACTTCCTCCAACAATTCCATACCATTTCTGAATTGTGTATTTTTTTAATAGCCACTGTATTCTTATCAAGTAGTCTTTACTACTAGTAATATTTTCCTTGTTGAAATACTAGTAATTTCTTATGCTTCCAGAGATGGGCTGATGAGACTAACATTCAGGCAAATCCTCCAGCTCTGAGTTTGAGTCCTTCCCAGAACAGTTCTCTGCCCTAGAGATAAAACTAATTTTCATTTAAGCACATTAAAAACGCATTGCTTTCTCATATGCTCTTTTTCAAGTGAAAAGAGTAGCTCTCTTATCAGCAGTTCCTGCTGTTATTTACCATTTTACAATTGTTGGGCCCTTTGTGAATATCACCAGTGTTAATGCTCTCTTTCGGTGGCTATTTCCCTTCATTCCCTCTCTTGTTGCCAATATTCCACTCTGACCTTCCTCCCATCCCCACAATCCATCCACCTACCTTACCTGAATACCAAAGTCTGTACCAATAGAGCACAGCCTAAACAGGTTCCTCTGGCTGTTGTAGACGTGTATTCATATTCTCTCAAACTGTTACAGTTTCTTGCCCAGTGAGCTACCATTTTAACCAGTCTTTTCAAAAAAAGCAATTATTAGAACAAAAGAGGTTCATTCCCAGCTCTGCAAGATGATGCCCAACCTGAAGACAACTTTTACAAAGGCTAAAGCATTTCCTGCCTTTTTTTAGTTACTGTTCATCACAATGCAAACTTTCATGTTTTTTCATAACTACTTTTGTCACATCTTTCTCTCACATTCTCATTTAAATAAAGGCCCTGGAAACCTATGGTTTCATAGCTTGCCCACAACCCACAATTTATGGATGCTACTTGCAACTTTCAAAAGCTTTTAAAAATAGTGCTGAATCTATTATTGTGAATTACAGTAATTGTAGCAAAGATGTAAGAGGCACTTTGAGAAATTTCAATTTCATGGTATGTTTCTGAACCCACTTCCTTGGCATCTTGGGGAAAATGCAGTTATTTTTTCTGAAAGAGCTTTTCTTCCTGCCTTTTCATAGAAAATTCCAACTGAAACTCCAGTATCCAAAGTTTTCTTAAGAAAAAGAGAGTGCTGAGTTTCCAATTCCAACGCTTGGCAACAGAGACCAAGATGGTACAAGGCTAGAGCCTCCCCTCAGCTGTTTGAGAGCAACCAGAAAGCAGCTCCATCGATAGAGTGCAGCCTTTGTGATCTCAGTATTCTTCAGCTTCCTAGAAATTTCTTTTTCCAAGGTTTCCGACTGAAAGGCCTGATGTAGTCAGTATATTCTTAGATGAACAATCAAAACCCAAACTGGAATATGCTATTCATGAGAACATTAACAAGTTTGGGCTGAAGAAGTACAACTTCGTTGATATATACAACTGGAAGAAACATTGAAGGAGCTCTCCAGCTTCCCCTACACAGCCTGCCCACTACCAGTACTAGATTACTAGTACAATACTGTAAGTTTTTCAGCTTTAGATTACCTCCAGATGGTTTCCCTTAAATTCAGCTTATACCACCTCTCTCACTGAAGTTGTAGCATTACATTTGGTTTGGAGGAAAGGGAATGACATTTTTGCTTTTAAGTAAAATGGGGGATGAATCAAAAGCAGTAAGTTCCTTCCATGCAACTACAGTGGCAGTAGCAGAGTGATGCAGCAGCAAAAGTGTCTTGTCCCCAAACACAAGAAACTTTTAGGAGGGAAAGAAGTAATCATTAGAATCATTGGCTTGGCTTCTGATTTGTGTGCTACTTGCAAAGCAGTTTCATTGATGGCTCATCAAGTTTTAAATTACTGATCTGGGAGCAATCAAGTTGTCCACATACCAAGAAGACTAGCTATTACCATAGGAACAAGAGCTGAATCTCACTCTCCTGTCTCTCTTCCCCTTCCCTCACACTACAAATACTATCAATGCTCATGTTTGGAACAGCCTGCAGAGTCTTGCTAATACCAACCTTCAAATAACAGATTCACACAACTGCTCTACTGATAAGGCTCCAACACAATGGCATTAGCTGGTGTTAGACTTGGTCTAAATTTTCCTCTTCAGGGGGTTTTGAAGTGACTTCCCTATCAAAATTGTACTGCCGTGATCCTGAATGCTCTCCCTTCTCTGAAATTGCCAGCTGCAGGGAGGACAGGACTAAACCAGATGAGAACAGACTCTGGACCTCCAACTTTGTCTTCTATGCAAATGAAGCAACAAATGAAGGACCCTCTTGGTTTCACTGAATTAAAAGAAGGCTTGCAATCCTTCTAGACACACAAATAAAAAAACACCCCCAAAAAGTAGGCTATTTTTTTTCCTTTGGTGATGAAACAGACATGAACCAGAAGACAGGATGGGAGCAGAATGGACAAAAAGTTGTGGAGAGCAGGAGAGAAACATGCTTAGGATGTGTTACTGCTTGAACAGTAAATGCAGTGAAGTCTATGACATAAAAGAGAACATGACAAACATTACCAGTCTAATCAAATTCTCATTACAACAGCACAATAGAGGGATTCCTTCGTCACCCTCATCTCTCCTTCATTTCTTTGACTATGAGCACAAGAGAAATAAACTTGCTTGTTTCAGAGCTGGGCTGGGCTCTGTTACTCTGACACACAGACTCCAAGGCACACCAGCTCCGAAAATGTTCTTCCTCTACTGCATTGATCTACTTCAGTGTTTGCTGGAGCATGGCAGGGGTCGTTGAATAAGCTCTTTCTGAAGAAAAACACTTTTAACAAAGCACATTTTTCCCTCAAGGTTTGTTGATTTTTCTTCTCCTTACTGCTCTCCTAATGAAAAAATAACTACATTGCCCACATACTGTAAATACTAGTAAGTGCTTCTGCTCTGTTTTGTATGCCTCATATTCATGTAAATTTTGACAGTGACAAGCAAGCTTGCTCTGCCCAATGGTACTTTGTCATTTTAATTTCTCCAAATGATGTGAATTTTATTGTATTTTACCATCCAGTGGGCTTACTTAAAAGATCCCCTACGGAAGAAGAATCTGGAGACCCCTCCCCGGCCTTAGAGTAGCTTAAACTACAGGGCAAGTCTGGTTTTCTCAGCACAATTTCTTTTTTTCCAAGTTATGGGACAGTGGGATGTATAGTCAGAAAGCTGCAACTTAGCTGATTTCTTAAGCAATGTTCCTCACCTACAAATATTTGGTTTTCAATGGCCTTACTCCTTCCTTGATAGCGATGTACTACAGAACCTGTGGCAACATTCTTCCTTTCAGAAACCAGCCATCAATGCTTTACAAAGCAATTCTGCTGCTGAATCAATATTTTCATGGTCTCCTACTACTAGAAATGCCAGTATTTTTAGAGCTGCTGAAACACTGAAATGTCATTTTAAGATCAAGGCCTAGATCGTGATCTCCATTACACCTGTATAACTACACATCAGCAGAATCACTCAGGATTTAGAAATGAAACTGCTCAAAATACAGCCTCATCACCTTGTTTATTTTCTGCCTTTTCTCTGAAGGCATTATTTTTAGAACCCCTGATCGTGAGGGAAGGTAAGAAGCCAGAGACCTGACTCCTATTAGGAGAGCCATTATTGGTTCTTAATGCTCCACTGATCAACCTCCTTGCAGGCTGTTACAGCTCTGCTGCAGCAAGGGGGAGGAACATCAGCAAAAGAGTAGATGCTTCAGCTGGTCTGCTGACCAGACACTCCTCTCAGCAAACTCAGTGCTCCTTTGGATCTTATTCCCTAGCTTTCATTCTGCCATTTGTTTTCTCCTCTTCCTGTAATATTGGCCCACTTTCTGGCAATCAGTTACATTCCTGATAGGGGTCCTGTGACTTTCTGAAATCTCATAGTCCAGAGAACAAATAATTTACTTAGAAGTTCATTTTTTACTCTAGTACAGATGTTTTTTCATCAGTTCATACCTTGTTACATGGTTGCACATCCAGTAAAGACACAGTTTTTAAATGATGACCACTGACTCTGCAGGTAGTAGTGAGAAAGAGTGACCAGAATACATCCAAAAAGATAAAGACTAACGACCAGATAAAACTGAAAGGAAGTAGGGGAAGGAAGGAACAAGTAATTATTTTTTTCCCCCCACCTGTCTATACCCTACCACTCTCATCATCATCACGAAGGATCATGGAAAAGGAATGACATGAGCCAGAGAAGAGCTCTTGCATAGAGTGAAGGCCAGACACAGCTGGATCCAACAAGCCAGGCCACAGCCTCTTGGGTCAGCAGATAACAAGCAACTGAAGAGAGCTAATTAATATTTTTGGTGCATGACCATGCTCTTCAGGTTTAATTGGTGACAAGTGAGCAACCAAAGAATTGTAAGTGGAATTTCATTTATCTGTATAGAACAGATCAATATTCACTCAGCATGCAACAACTCCTTGCATCTCAATGGGATGAAATAAATTGTCAGTCAGCAGCATGCTTTAGTTATTGGTGGAATGTTTCCAGCTAAATTATTCACCTTCTCAAAAGCATATCTGATAAATGTTTATTTCTTCATAATTGTGCTGTCTAAGGCTGGGTAGAGTTAATTTTCTTCACAGTAGCTGGTATGGATTGTGTTTTAGATTGGGCTGGGAACAGTGCTGATAGCACAGGGTTATTTTAGTTGTTGCTGAGCAGGGCTTGTACAGAGTCAGGGACTTGCCTGCTCCTCACTCCACCCCACCAGCAAGGAGAATGAGGATGCACAAGGAGCTGGGAGGGGACACAGCCAGGAGAGCTGACCCCAAATGGCCAAAGGGATATTCCAGACCATGGCATCATGCTCAGCAATAAACTGGTTGTCCAGGGGCTGCTGCTCTGGGACTGTCTGGGCATCATTTGGTTGGTGGGGAGCAATTGTTTAATGCTGGGAGGGGGAAGGAGCCAGTGGCTGTGTGGGGCTTAGTTACTAGCTGGGGTTAAACCACGACAGTCCTGCATTTAACATCTTCTGATTCATGACACTTGCGATGAACACAATTTAAATTCAGAGCAGGGCTCTAGGAAAATAGTAAGAAGTACAAATAGGAGAGGGCTGCAGGAATTTATTTATTTTTCTCCTCTTCAGATATTGCAATGGCTTCCCATGGCATAAGGGGCACTAATTGAATTTAAAGATATCATAATCAGAAGTTCTCCTGCTCACTTCATATCACAATGAATTCCAACTCAACAGCACTGGCAGTAGCAGCAGCACCAGAACAGCACTGTGGGGCTGTAAAGTTCACTGATGGCGTTAGCTGAGGTCAGTCGTGGACAGCAGCAATGAAAATTTCATGGGCACTCTCTTCAAGAGGGTACAAAATCAGACTATCTCTTTTGCAAATAATAAACCTCAACCGATGTTATTTTTCAGTGTCACAGAAAATTCAGATTTCATTCATCCCTTGTCAAAAACTTCAACTGTGTATTTCAGCAGTATACTACAACATCTAGAACCAGAGTCCTGGAAACAGATAATTACAAATAATATTTCTACATTAAAGAATTTTAGATCCTGAAATATTACCATCTCATGAGTTTAACTTCATTTTTACTAAAACATAAGTATTCTCTGTTAGTTTCAGTTCTGTTATTAGTTTCAGTGTTGAAGAGCATAATGCAAAGATGCATAATTCATGTTATGAAGAGCCCATAAGACACACACCTGCAAACCATGATTAAGGCCCTTAGTGTGAATTTGACTCCACGAGAACACAGAGCTCAAATCTTCAGCAGGTTCAGAACCACAACAGGATCACAGGGGTGATTCAAAGTGTCAACAAACAAAAACAATTTCAGAAGATCAAGGGGAAGATTCTTGGAAATACAGTAAGATTAAATTATTATCCAGGGAAGTTAAATGTTTCGCACTGTTGAGTTATCTTGATTGAAACCAACACTACAGAAGAATTTCCTTGAAGAACTGGTTCTCAGCATGGATTTTGTATGATAAGTAACACTGAGATTCCACACAGAAAACCACCAAATAGAGTAATATGGCAGAAAGCTACAGTTAACTGGCAGAAAAAAAACCCAAGAAAATTGAAGAAAGGGGCTATGACCATTAATAAAGTAGAAAGAATGTGAACAATCCAATAAAAGATTATATAAGAAAAGAAACTGAGTCGCACAAGATGTAAACAGGATAATACAAAATGAGAATCTAATGAGGCATAAAGAGAGGGTTCATTTAGGGGAAGGCATCATAGACAGGATGTTCAGAGCTGTTGCATTTTCATATACATTGGAAGAGGGGGATATAGCTTTGCTTGCAGCTTGCAAGGTTGCTGCAGTAATCCAGATGGTAAGGGATAAGACCCTAGTTAAAAGTCCTAATGGTAAAGAACGGGAAAGGGTAAACAAGCTTATACTGCCCAATTTTGAATGTGGCACATTTCTTGTTTGATTCAAATGCTGCTGAGTTTACCTCATATCAGAGGCAAAACACAAGCATAGGGAGCAAAAAAGAAAACTCTACTGAGGAAAAAAAATCCTTGTGAACATGGATTAATCTCTGACAATTATTTTAAAAGTCAGGCAGAGAAATACAAATTGTGTATCAGTTGTAATTTATGTTAAATGCAGCTTTAAGTGCCACATCTAATATGTCTATATCCTCAGAAACAGAAAAGGGAAAAATAACAGATGTTGCTGCTGTAAAACATTAGGCAACATGAATGACACCATTTGTTTTCCTAAATAAAAATAAAAAAGCAAGATAAATGAACACTGAAGACTTAAATTCATAAAATATTCAATACCTCACTTAGCTGATGTAGTATGTGACACCCTTTCTTGCTGCAAATCTCACAGCTACTGTGGTAAAAGAAAGGAAGCAAAGAAATGAGAGTTAGTGTAAAATGATGGGGCTTTGACACAAGTTATGACAGAGATGAAACCTCTAATTTAGAAGCTTTCAGGAAATTTGGGGGTGCAGAGCTTACCGTGATAGCCTCGAAGAACTGTATAGGGTTATGTTATACAGGAGGGAAGCAGCACAGCATTTATGTCTTGACATGGGAGTTATCTGGGAAAAATATCTGAAGGCTTTTCAGAAAACATTCAAGACCTTTGCTAGCTGAAGAACTTCATTTGTCCCAAGAGATTCCTCTGAAGGGCTCAGTAAATGAGATAGGAGTTTTACCCCTCTCACCTGCAAACTGGTGAGAATGTTATTTGTATTGCAGTGCTGGCAAGTGCCCTTGCAGCAAGTTCTGAAGTCCTTCTCTCTCCAGCCTAATGACACCTTGCCCATTTTACTTTCCCAGGACAAGGCATGTCTAGACGGAACAAGGATTGCAAAGAGCAGGACCGTAGTCAGTCAGTGAGAATGGATACAGAAGGAGAAACGAAGAGGAAGACACAACCTGCCTGCAGCGAGAGCCTGGGACACAGCACTACCTCCAAGCAGATGGACTCTTTTTTTAGGTAGGAGGGGGATTTTCTGTTGGTTTTTTGGGGGTGATTTTTTTGTTGGTTTGGGGTTTCTTACTGGGCTTTAATGCATTTTTGCTGTTCCTTTAGCCCCCACAGTTGCTCTGAATACTATTGTTTGCTCTTTCATTAATTTGAATTTCTCTTTGCAGAACAAAGGCTCCCTGACTGCTCCAGTTTCCTCACTGCATGCCACTCACTCCAGTGACAGAACATGAAAAGAAATTACAGACTGTGGGATTGAGATTCTGCTTTCACCTCTCCCAAGATCTGTGGGACAGGGGGTAACAAGAAACAGTTTTGTATTTCTGTGCTTCCCCACAACTCAGACTGCTTTTACAGGGAAATTTGAAGATTACTGCCTCATTTTTGTCCCACATATTTTCTTCTCCATGCATTTTCCTTTCCCTGAAATCAAACTACCAAAAAAGCTTTGTAGTATTACATTTGTGCCATTCAGCAAAATCTAGTAAAAAAAGCACAGCAACTGCTGTGAAATTTTTCACTTTTTCCCCCAACAAATGAAATTCCTGCCTGCTGCCTGCACATCCTCCCTCTCAACTGAGCCAGTGCACTGCGATAATTACACCAGTAGCATTCAGATAGAGATCAAGTGATGCAACCAGCTCTATCTCAATTCTGACTTTCAGCTTCACATTTTACTTGGATGTACATTTTTTCCTCTAATGAAAACTGCTTTTAGATAACAGCAGAACTACCCCAGATTCAGATAGGAAAGGAAGGAGTCTAATCCATCTAAACACAGGGAAAAGGGTTTGCTGGGTTATGCTGTCCTTCTTAATATTCTCTTTAAGAACACTGCTAGAATCATTTAAATCTCAAAAAATTTACAGCTTCTTCCAAGGGCAGTACAGACTATGCCATTTCTATCAGCCCTTCCAGTACTGGCTCCATACTGCTACAAAACCAGTCTTGCCCTGTACATTATACACGCAGTCAAATACTGAATACCTACAAAACTAATCTGGAATATGTCAGATACCCAGAGGCTTCCTGAGCTATGGCTGTGACACAGCTAAACACAGGTAAATAGGAAAACAGCCTGAAATACAAAGGCAAAATCTGGGGTTCACTTTCTTTTTACACCTGACTTAACTAATCTGACAGTGAACTTTCTGTCTCTTTTGGGTTTTACTTTAAGTCTTGCTTTATCCTGGAACCCTTACAGAAGAGGGAGCACTTGGGTTTGGTTACTACCAAACTAAAGGTACCACATCTAAGTTTTCATGGAAGTTATGTGTGGATAGCCATAACCACTGCTCTCCTCATCATTGCTCTGTATTTTATCAAAAACAACTTTGATGATCCTGGAAGAACTCACTGACAATGCAGCGTCTGAATAAGCAAATAGCTATTAACAGATCTATTGACTTCAGAGGGGCCACTTGTGTAAGAAGCGATTCTACAGCCATGACTTATACAAAAAACACATCAATATCCTCTGTTTCTTCTCCAGCTTGTCCTAGAGGTTGAACCTGCCAACAGTCACAACCTCAGTTATATAAATCAAGCTTAAGGTAAGATACGCCACCTTATTGCATTATTGTTACAGTGATTGTCTCCCTGAATAACCATGGACAGAATTCCAGGTTTCCCTGTAATCTATAATCGAGGGCTATAAAATCGTACTCATCCATCTCATGCTGCGTTTATTGGTATGAATACTTATAGAGTGCCAGTACACTTAGAGCAAATACATCCCCAAATGAAGAAACAAATCAGCTTATGCTTCAAAGCACAGCCTGTACCCTCTGATTCACTGCCTGCTCTCCCTCCTCTATCATAACAGCTCAAACTTGGCTTCTAAATCAGCTGCTGAAACAATGATGCTGGAGCAGTGAGAGACTGAGGGAACCAGCTCTCTCCCTAGAAATCCAGTCAATTAAATTTTGCCCTGAAGGAATCCAATCTAATATCAAAGATGCTGCCATAAAGGTAAGTTCCCTGGAGCACAGGGTTAATGATTCAGAGCATGTCAGGCTGGTCTGGAGCAGTGGAAAAGAAGGCACACCTAAACTAATAAATAAATACATAAGGAAGCAACCCAAATAAATACCAGGAGTAATGAAAAAAAAAAAAATTGCTACGGAGACATACTGCTGTAGTTGGCACCCTATTTAAGGGATATTCAAACTTCCCTGAAATCTCACCTTAATGCCTGAATATTTTATTTCCCAAGATCGCTGATACATGAAACACCAAAGAGTCTGTTAATACCCGGGAAAAACCTCAAGCATAAGTCAATCATTTCTGATAGGTATTGCAGTTCCTGCTAGGAGCAGGTGAAGGATGTTTTCACATTCAAAATGGAGACTGAAGGTTGGCTGTCTTTGCATCTTGTAATTCATCCTTATATATACATTATCACCAGCACTAAAATACAAGTACTTGCATAATCTCTAAAGTATCTATCTGTGAACTCACACTGAAATAAGGTGTCTTCGGGTGACTTTATGATGTGTATCCCCTATCGCCTGCTCTACACCCAGATGTGAATCCTGTGCCCTTCTGTGCCTTTAAAACTGAGTCTGAGAGAAGGAAGGAAAAAAAAAAAGCCAGGCAAACTTTTCAAAGCAGTTTTGTGTTCAAGGACACGGAGCTTGCTGCTGCTGCTGCTGCAGAGCAGAGCCAAGTACCTTCCTGCTTTTCCCAGCTCTTGGCTCCTTTTCTCGGAAGAGAGAGATGGAGAGTTAAACTCCTTTGTTTTCCTGTGACTTCAGTTTCTTCATCTTCTCTTCTGGACTGTTCAAAAACACCAGAACACACTGGGAGACCTTACACCTCGACCCGGAGGGGCCCAAGCCGACCCAGCTCCGAGGAGGAGAAAGCCACACCCACAGAAAGGACACCCACTGAAAATTTACCAGGTTCTCTCCACAGCGAGAGGTTTCATTATTTAGCATTACTCTTTTCCCATGCTTGCGTGCACTTTACTTGTTAAATAAATAGTTTTTTCTTTTTCACTTTCCTCTGAGGAATTTCTTCCCGAACCTGGTGGGAGAGGGGCAGCTGAAACTTGCCTTCTATCAGAGGATATTTTCCTCCAATTTGTCTCAAACCGGGACATAAGGGTATCTGATGATATGAAGAACAAGGTTTTCTAAACTTAACGTTCCAGACCCAATAGTAGAGAAATTCACATCCCCCTCTTTTCCATTTGTTCCAAATTCAGTTGCTAAATTAAGAGATTCATTCGTTTTGTTCCCCAAAACCAGAACACAATCCCCCTTTCCTTTTTTGTGTGCACTACTTAATGTTAAAGCAAGGACAATTTCCCCACTAGAATGAGAATCATCAAAAGCTGTGAGAGGATATTCTGAACTATTGTCCTCAAGCAGCAGGAAGAACACACCATACAAGTGCTTCATGTGCTTCTATTGCAGAACACCAACAGTCACAAAGAGGCTGAACTACTTCGGAAGACAAAAATGTCACTTGTCTTTACTTTAACAGCTGTGTTTGATGATTATATATATGCAATGTATCATTTCTTTATATATATTGTAAATTTTTACCTTCTGCAACACAACTTCTAAATACATTTGGCTAAGAAGATTCAGAAACCCCCAGTTATGTTATAAAGCAGGCGATAGCCATGTTCCTGTTAGCCTCGTTCTAGCTGAATTACCTTCCCCTTTAGAAGCTGCATGGAATAAGCTAAGTGACTGGAATTAGTTTCCAGGATCATTAACAGACTGTGTTAAAGTCACCCAAATGAAAACTCTTTAAGTTAAAAAGTTAAGTTTAAGTTAAGTTAAGTTACGTTTTAAAACTGGGCAAGTTTATGTTCATAACGGAAAAATATTTGGTCATTTTGCCAAATTAGTTCTGTCATCAGTTCACAAGAATATTGAATATTTTTGCTCTGTCAAAAAAGTATTTGCATCCGTACAAATAGGTCTATGCAAAAGCCTTGCTGTAGGTACTCCCCATGCCATAATTTGTAGCAAGTTAGTTATTTATGCTACTTAGGCAGTCTGTATTATCTAAGCATTTTAGAGCTTCAGCACAGTGCTCTTGTGCCCAGCTTTAGCTGGGGGTACCACACAAAAGAGGTTCCAAAGGAGCTTTCAACTAGTAAGATCAAGGCCCTGAACCCATGATCTCTTTAAGGGGAAAAAAAACATACAATATTTCACAAAAAGTAGTTGGAGAATAAATTTCTATCAGAGAACTGCTAATAAAAAGCAAAACCTTATTGATAAAGGACAGGACTTAGTGACTCCTCTTTCTGTGTGATCAACAGCCCAAGCTGGATCCTGTGACATAAACAATAAAGCTGAGCCTTCAGGTGCTGTGAGAGAAGGTCGGATGCTGGAATAAATCAGTTCTATGCTGTTAAGGGAAGTGAATACAATGGTGATGGGCAAAGTATAAGAAAATAGAAGTCAAAACAGCAACAGAACAATCAAGTAGATAGATATTTGTTACCACAGCAACCCAACAGCATATGCTAGAAAGCATATATGCTAGAAAGAGCCTCTGAGACATTACAAGGAGAAATGAGAGAAACTGCAACCCAAACAGGGTTTGGGCTATGCTAGGCTTGAAAAGTAGTCCTGTTCCTTATCTATGCCTAAGGTGATTTGCAGACCATAGGAATGATATTACCTGGTGGGCAGGTCCTTCAGGAGCATCCATGGTGCAGGGAAATCATGTTCAAGTTTGGCAATGAAGGCATAGTATGAATGGAGAAGGAAAAAGGAAGTCTAGACTATCAAGACAGACTGTTCAAAAGACATTGCTATATCCCATTTGATAAAAATCTCCCCTTGGGCCTGTAACAGATTCTGTATAGAAGCAAAACCAATTCACTTCTATTGGTATCTTAGTGCCACATTAATTCCCAGTTAAAAATCCAGGTATGTCTTGTAAAATCTCTATTTACTTCTAGTACGTGTCACATGGAAGATTAAAGTCTAATTATTACATTTTTACTCTCTCTCTCTCTAAGAAGTTTTACAAGTTCTACAGGCAGTATTTTATGCTCTTATGAAGCATCAGCCAGGAGAAAAGGCACTGCTTATCTTACTAACACATCACAACCTACATCACCTCAAGTCTCTTCCACGCCCAGCTCATTAGTTGCTGCAGGTTTTTGCACCACAGATCACCCAGATATTTTAGCTTTCTGCAGGTAGTCAAACAGGCAGAACTTTTATTACCTCTCCTTTTGAAGAAAGGGAGAGAGAGAGAAGCAGCAGCCAAGGGTCATTTACTTTCAAGCTGTACTTCCAGGTTGGATATTTAATGTTAGCAGTCATATTGTAAGCTCATTCCTTTAGAAAATTCCTAGGGGAAGAAGCTGTACCAGAAATACTGGCTGAAATAGTAACCCTTCATCCTTAGGGTCAAAGGAAAACCTCTTCTTGTAAGCTCAACGAAAACCGATCTGCTGGATATGAATGAAAGGAAAAAAAAAGTTGCCTACTGTATAAACACCTCCAAAGTAAATAAAACCCTTGAAGGGAAATGACAAAGTTACAGAGTCAAGGGAAATAGCAGAAAGGTAAATTATCTCAGGAAGCCAGACTCACTCCTGTGCAATACATCAGTAGCAGGACAAAAAAAAAAAAAGATTGAAAATCATGGCAGGTTTTAATAGATTTTTAAAAAAAAGTATGAAAGTCTGACCTAACAACCGTGCCTTCCCCCTCAAAGCCAAACAAACACAAAGCAACAACAAAAAACCACCTGGAAGACAAACCAAAACAACTTTAGAGGAAACCACAATTTTGGAAATTAAAACTAATAACTTCTCCAACCATTTTAAGTTACTATGCTTGTGACAGGGCATTTGAGGTGTTCATTTCAGATTGGCAAAGCAGATAAAGATCCCACTAGAGAAATAAAAAAGATGCCCAAAAAAGAGCAGAGTAAGAAAGCTCAGCACAAGCACTGATGGAAGAGAGCCACTAGGCCAACCCTCTAAAATCAAAATGCTTTTGATGGAATAGATCTGGATTCACAGTGTTTAGCTGAGTGCCAGTATATGGATCAGTTATCATCAATTTGAAAGGAAATAGCTCATTTAAGAAAGCAGTAGCACAGGAGTTTGCTGACGGTGAGGAATATAAACACCAGAAATCTCTCTGTTTCTGTGATGATACAGAATATGCACAATTATAAACACAAATTGCTAAGGAAATTATTTAATAACAGTATATATGAGTCCCATTTTATCATTATACCCTGCAGTATTATTTTGTATGTAAATTTGTACAGAGAAAAAAGCACTCCAAAGGAAATACAGCCAGGACACAGGACCAGGAGGCCTGCTTTTTTAACTCTGTCACAAACTCACTCTGATTAATCTCCATTTCCTGTTACATGTATTTGACCATAGCCAGACCCATCCCTCTGGAGATACCCTGGGTATGTCCTGCCCTGTGAACATCCTTTAAGTGGTCACTAAATTGTTCTCCATGGAAATTTCAGGAGCCATCCCATCTGCTGGGAGGGTTTTACCCAAAAAGGCAGCGCTCTGATGGCAATAACGCTGCTGCCATCACTGCAGGTCTGTTTCAATGAACACCTCTGTGTCCACCTGCGCTAAGCAAAGCCTGAGAGGCAGCCTCACACAAATCCTGCCATAGGCTGGTACACGTTCATGCCCTCAGAGAACACTTTCTGGGGCATTTTCAAGTACACAGTTAGACACAAGTTCTTGTGTCAGCAAACAAGACAAGGATGAAATTTTCACTTTTTGCTTCTGTTCTAACCCTTTTTTATACCCTTCTTAGGAAATGTCAAAACTCTCTTTTTATATGCTATTAATATCTTGAAATATTCTCCTTTTGTTGCAAAGCTATCATGGCAATGTACAAAACGGAATCTAGTTCAATACCATTCAGACTCATGATATGACAGGATTTAAACAAAAACAGCTCCTTCCAGTTTCATTTTAAAATATGACAAAACCTGTTTATCAAATACAACAAACCCATCTATCACCTTCTAACTGGAAGCCTTTTTTGCTAGCATGCCTCTTGCCTCACTAATCTGTACACAACTTAATACGGAAGTTAATAAATTATACAAGAGAACTAATTATACCTATTTGTCAAAAGATGAGATAGTTAAACTGAGGAATGAGCATTTCATTCTAATTAGTTTGACCTCAACTTTGGGGGGCAGAGGAAAAGCAGGATAAATTTTTCTGACTAATCTCTGAGTGGTAAGAGCTATTATCATACAGACAATACAAGGCTGAAAGGGCCACTGTTTCATCAAGCACAGGAACATGCATTTCTTTCAACTCACAGTGTACCATCCTGACACCAATCTCCCCAGCTGTCCAATCTGCTTATGGTAGAAGACCATGAAAGGGAAATTAAGCCATTTTATCTACTTCCTCTCTTTGTTACTCTGAGGTTGTTTGTGGTCTTACACTTATTGAAAATCTACCTTTGTATCTTCCAGCCTATTGTTAAAAACCCACACAAACAAAAAAAATAAAAACAAAGGAAGAAAATCTAGGGGATAAAATTATTTCCTCTAAGCATATATAAAACAGGTCTAGGTATGAAAAACTATCTGAAAGATAGTCATTACTGGAACAGAAGTGGTGCTGACCAGCTGTCATGGGTTAACAAGCATAGTCCCGGAAGTGACTTTCTTGCAAAGAGGTGCTTACAGCTTCCTCTATGACCTAACAGAACCTATCAACTGGCTAGTGTGAATTTTGACAATTTTTTAAGCCACTTAAAATTTTGACCGCCTCTGTGGTCCACACTTAAGAATGGACAAACCCTGGGAAAGGTCTCTCTTGCTTCTGGCTGGGGGACAGGTGACTGGGCTGGGCCCGTAGAGGGCCCAGCGGGCCCAGCCCAGGCCCTGCCGGGTCCAGGCCAGGACCTGCTCGGCCCGGGCCCGGGCCGGGACACAGCCATCCTGGAGCTGTGCGGCCCTGTTCCACCCGCGGAACCCCCCATAGCCCTGTTATGTGCAGACAGTGTGGCTCCCCCCCCTCCTCCAGTGCGGCCGAAGATTCAGCTGAAGCTTCCCCGCTGCCCGGCAAAGATCATGTGACCAACAGCGATAAGCAAACTCCAGCTGCGGGGCCGGGTGAGATTAACCCTTTTAGGGCTGTAAGTTTCCTCCAGAACAGATGGAGCCTACAGACATTAAGTAAAGAAAGAAGAGCTGAAATCCTGAGGGAGGAGAAAGAGGAGATGCTTAAAGCTGAAATTCTGTTGTAAATCTATGGTGGTGATGGACTATGATCTATCAGAGTACCCATTGTAATTTCATGAAAGCATGGGCCATGGAGCGTTCAAACTGTACTTGTGAGCAAAAGCACCTGTGCTGGAATAAGCAAATGCTGAAGCAGCTGTAATTTGATGAGAAGTTGGAACAGGGAGAGATGGAAGCGATGAGGACTCTTGCTCCTATCAGAAGGCGAAGACCTCTGTTCCTAGAGATACTCCCAGAGATAGTCCTAGAGATGAAGATGATGAGGACCCTTTATCTCCCAGGGAAGGGGGAGGGCCTCTATTCTTAGAGATGAAGATGCTCCCAGAGATGGGTGAAGAGAACTTTTGGTTTTGAACAGCTCAACCTTAAAATGGTACCCCAGTAGCTCAAGATTGGGCCCTCAAAAGCAGTTGTGGGAAAAGCTGCAAGTCAGGGGAAGGGACTCTCACATGCAAGCAGAGAACCAACCTGGGCGGCTGTCTCGCTGTGACATTGAAGCCATGAGAGAACCTCTTGTGGAGATGTCTCCATAGCATGAGCAAGAGAGACTCCTCTCCCTAAATGAACTGAACAAGGTTATTATGGAAGTGGTAAACTGACTGAAAATCTCAAGGATTGTCTTTTTACAGTGGGAGAAGGGGGAAAGTTGGGGGGAGGAGAAGTGTTCTGAAGGCTTGGTATGATTTTTTTTCCTTCTTTGAGGTCTGTTAATAAACTTCTTTATATTCTTTTAAGTTTTGTGCCTGCTTTGCTTTCTCCTAATTCTTATCTCACAGAAGGTAAATAGTAATGAGTATTTTGGACCAAACCACTGCACCAGCAATAAAAGACAAAGCACAGAATACCTGACAAATGCACTCAACACATGGCCTGCATTTGGCTTTACCTGCTTGTCGGCTGTACCCTGAGTAGTACAGAATTCTTTCTCTTCAGGTTGCATCACCATATGTTTTTCACTCCTCCTGTGCTTAAGGAGGAGGATCATCAAAAGAAACTGACAATTCATGCATAAAAACTATGTAGATATATTTTCCAAATAGAGTTCATATCTAGATGAACCCTCTTCACCACAGCTTTGCTGTGTGGATGCTGCATACCAAGTGACCAATTTTGCAAGGCTAAAACTGCTTTTATAATGAACTCTGAACCTTGAGTTGTTATGCAACACCTATGGCTCTCTAGTAAAGCCCCTCTAGGGACAAAAAGCAACAGTAACGGTCCATATTCCAAAAGAAACTGACAATTCAACATTCTAATATTAGGATAAAGTATAAGCTGCAGAATCCCAACTCTCTGGTCTAAGGTAAAATTTTCAGAAATCATTTTTACAAGAAAAATATGAGAAGTTGAGAGCCTGACTGTCACAATGTCAAATCAAAAGTGATTAGAACTTTTGTTGATTGAAGTTTTCAGCCATATCCCAGGGACTGTTTCTACAACTCTTGCACTGAACAGCAGCGTGTGCCAGAAGCCCACTGACATCAACGGAGTAGCTGGTGTGTGTGCTGGGCAACATGGGCAGGCACAGTGGAACTGGATTCTGACACATAACCTACAGCAGTGCAAGCACGAAGATATACTTGCTAAATATTTAATAATACCTGTCTTAGTTCTTCAGTTAACTAACCTTTTAGCTCAAGGAAGCCCAAAAATACATGTTTTACTTCTGCAAGCTACAGATACTGGTAAAAAACCTGTGTGGATTGAAAAAAGGCCTGCAGGGAGTCTGAGGACCTGAGCCAAAGCCACCAGAAGCTGACAGTTTGGGCATTTAATTGAAAGCCAAGTTTCAAGTACACTTTGGGACAGTCTGAACCAGCAGTGCATGAGGTAATTCTGCCCCTTTTCCATCCATTTTGTTTCCATTCCTGTCTCACTCACTCATCCTGGTGCAAGTGTTAGCCCAATGCAGTGGAACACAAGGGATGTAACTAGCTGAAACAAAACTGAAGGTGATGGAGGGCTGAAGAGGAGAGTAAAGGTTAGCTTTAACCACACAGATTTTTCCCAGTTCACATTACCTCATAAATCTTTCCATCTCTAAGAGAAGGAAGACAGAGACCGTCAACCAGAAGGCAGGTAGTACTAATTTAAATCTTCTGACCATGAATGTGTCAGTGCAGCCCTACTATGGATATACCAGGCTAACTTTGTAAGTTTTGCTACTCTGTTTTCTTACAAAATGCACATTTTTATCCTTGTTCCCTGCTTTTATTACAACCAGAAGGAGAAAAACATGTTTGTATGCAGAATTTATTTATGAAGTAGATTCCAATATTTCCTACTAGCAAAAGGTATAAGAACTTTTTACAATTAAGAACACAAGCCTTGCTTTTTAATGGAATCCAAGAACTGCTGATCAGTTTCTAAAGAGAAAGATTTTTTGTAACCAGAAATAGGAAGAAATTGGTATTCTCTCCCTTCAGTCATTACAGTTCTCATCAGCTGTTTTTTTAACTTAACCTTTACTGGCTTACATTAACCAGACAAGTCTACATTTACTTTTTTTGGAGTTGGTTTTGAGGAAGAAGAGAGAGCAAGAGGAAACAGATGATATTTACTGCACAATTTTAAGATGCAATCTGGATGAGTCAAAACGAGTCATCTCCTGAGCCAGGAAGTGTATGAGAAAGTTTAAATGTAATTGAAAAATTCTTCATTCAATTCTGCAAAGAAAATTCTCCTTCCAGCATAGATCAGTCACCGACAGTCACAACCCTTAACTATTAGTTGTGATTCTCTATAGATCCTAAATCACTTTACACAGGAATATCATTTAGCCAAATGTTTCCATGCAGGATTTATTTAGGTAATTCACCCTGCTGGAGTAGTCTTGTCCCCCAGATCATTTTGAGTTCTGTACCTGTTTCCCCATGTACTGTGTTCCTTCTCACTCTGCCAGGGTTGACAGACTCAGAAAATACTCTGCATTCTACTGTCCAACTCATTAATAAAAATACTGATTAATATGAGTCACAGAGTATTTACAAGCCCTCCTTGATATGTTAGCATGTTCTGATGTTTGGCTAATTATAAATATTCATTTTGGGTTTTTTTCTGACCAGTTCTATATCCACCAGGCAGTAGACATCTCTAGACTACTTTTCCTCATCTGACTCAAGAAAACACTACATGAATACAGTGCAAGAAACTTGAGCCAATCAAGGTATAATATATCTAATGCTTCTCTCCTCACCACCTGACCTGTAACACTGCCGTACAAAGAAATCAAATGGGTTTGTCACGATTTGCCCTTGAGAAATCTGTTTACTTGGTAACAGATCTTGCTAACTGGCAGGGGCTTAGAAGATGTCTATCCAATTATTTCTTGCTATATTTAAGCCAAACAGACTGGTCTTTAATTACCAGCTCATCCTTTCCCTACCCCCTCCTAAAGTAGCATATTTGCTTTTCCCCAGATACCACTGTCTTCCCTACACAGCCAATTCTTTAAATGCCCTAAAATTAATCACATCACGTCCAGCTTCCTTGAACACATTTAAGAACTACACTTAAAGCTAGAAGACTTCTGCACCTTTTTTCATTGACATAAATCCCTCAGTACAGAAGAGTCCTCTGAAGCAGCTAAAAAAATGTTTTCAAAATACATAAATCCTAAAAGAAAACACAAAGTGGCAATCATGTGGCTTAAGAAAATGTTCTTCCTATTCAGCAGGCATTAAGATCAAGAGAAGCAGTGGCTTGTACCAAGAAAAATACTTTATAATTTTGAAGCAATTGAGACCCTAACTGTGCACTTGGGTCTCAAGGTATTTTAGATGTGTATTTCTAGATCTCCCTCCCACTACTTGAGTTTTATTGCTCCATTTTTGGAAAGTAGACCATAATAGTAATGCTTCTACTTTGCCACCCTGAGAACACTATTTTTAGGGGCCAAAATAATCAAGATGCAGTTAAGAGAAACTTGGGTTTAGTCCTACAACTGTGTCTGTAACTCAAGAACTCAGAAATTCTAATCCTTGTCTTTGCTTTCTCTGACTGATGACGTTGGTATATCTCGCTAGGGTTGTGCGCAGTTTTGAACCTCACAATGAGAGGTCACTGGGTATAGAGGGCCTTGTTTCACATCTAAGGTAGGACACGAACCAAACTCCCTCCTTCTCTTTCCCCTTGTAAAAACACATCTGTTCAAGAAGGAACAAGCCCCACTAGAACAACAAAACAAATTTCTGACAGCCTAACACCTTCTCTAACTATTGCAACTACTCCTTACTGGATTACACATGGTCACTATGATAAAGAAATAATTCTTGGCAAGTCCCTGCTACCAAATATCCAGAGATGGAGATGTTTCCTTGTGGGAGCTACACTGTATTTAACCTCTCCATTTGTTCTTCACATATTACTTTATTGTTCACAGCAGTCCTACAGATGCCAGAGCAAATGACTCAGCCCTTACACAACGACAGTTGATTGATTGCCAAATCATTACTCTGAGTCTCTTTTTTCTTTTTTTTGCCAAAGTTGCTGTGGTTTGAATATCAATTTTTTGCTTAAATCAGCTTAAAGGTACTTAAACAATAGCATTCAGTTGATCCTAATGGAAACAATCCTGAAGTATTGCATTAAGGACATCATGATATCACAGAATAAACTCTAACCCACATAAGACAAATACAGCTATTACAATAAACTGCTCTAAACTGCCTGAGCCAGCAGAAGGGTTAAGTGTCAAAGACCTGAGGCAGTTATCATTCTATCCAGGAGACTGCTATACAATCAGTAAGAATAGAAATCAGAAGAGAACATTGGATTTTTTGTTTACATACCTGCTATATAACAACTTTAAGAACATTTGCAATTAAGGATCACATTGTTTAACAGCTAAAACAAACAAACAAAAACACCACCAAAAAAAAAAAAAAAAAGCATCAATTCCATTTTTAAGGGGACAATCTCTACCTCATCTATCCAACATGAAGTATTCCACTTGAACTTCAAGCATCCCTGCAACGTAGAATATTTATTTTTTGGTATTTTGAAAGGAACCAACACAACCCTTCAACTAACTACTAAAAGGAAAGACAAGCTCATTTTTCTAATTATCTTTTCCCAAAGAAAATTCCCCTTATTACAGTATCCAACCCCCATATCCTCATCTCTATAATTGTTATTGAAGAGACACTTTGCAACTGGGATTCTTAATTTGCTGCGGTTATTACAGATTGCATAAATAATGTAACAGTGTATTTCTCATGGAAAATGTAGAACTAGTTGCTTCAGCCCTCTGGTGACATATTCTCCTCACTTGACTCTACCTCCCCAGCAGACAGATGCATTTTTCTTACAAGGAGTACTATTGTCTGGAGAGACCAGCACTGCCCCAGCTAGAAATTCTGCAAAATGCCTACCACTATGACTTTCTTCAGAGAAGTGGAATATCACGAGCTTGACAGGGAACAGGAACTTCTGTTCCTGAACTATCTTTTGTCACTACCAGTTTAAAAATATTTCAATTGAATGTAGCCTAGATTATGGAGCAAATGGCAAAGCAGCAAACCTATTCAGGCCTATTTCCACCCATTTTCTCCTACAAAGAATCTGCAGTGCTACTTATGTTGCATGCAATAAATCCTTGCCTAAGTATCCACATACTATTTAAAAACATCTTCAAGAGGAAGTAAACAATGAACAAAAATTGCTGCTGATCTCAACCCAAAGACTACAGATGTTGTAAGGTCTGAAACACCTTATGCTATTCAACAGCTACAGACTAAGGCTGGTGAGGTTTACAGTAAAGAGAGCAAAGAAAATCAGTAAACAGAGTAATAAATAGCTTGCCTGAATAGTGCATGTCTTTCACATCAAAGACATAAAGGAGAGACAAAAATACAGAGATCACTTTGTCCTCAAAGTGAACACAGCACGTGACTGGAGCTCGTTTCTCACTGATACATGCTCCTCCTACTTCTGCAGGCAGGTGTAAACAATAGGTGAAAGCTACTGAGCCATTGTATTAAAGTTCTGGCTTTACAGTCTACTTTCTTTATTAACCTATATGCTTAATTACAACCAGTTAAAGAAATGTAGTGCGAGTCTGTAAACAAAGCTTGGTCAATTTGAGGTAATGGATAGTAGGTCATTTGGAGCTAAATGAGATTTCTACTCAACTATGTTCATATGTATGTTCAATGTTCATATGTAGCATGCTCAACATACTCAATATTACAGCATGATGTTCCAGAGGATTCTTGAAAGCTCCATGTGGAACTGGTTTCCAAAACAATCTAAAAATTTGTACTTCTTTAGACGGTCAAACAATATCCTTGCAACAATGGACTTAGAGAAACTTGATGCAGGACTGCCCTAGAAACACTCCCTCAAATAAAAAACCTGTGTTCACTTAGGTGAAGTTTCACTCCAGATTACCAGAAGGTCATGCTGATTAAATAAACACAGTATATCTAAGGAAAACAAATTATATCAAGACTTCTACTAAATTTACAAGAGGAAAGGCATAGGCATCTGTTAGGAAACAATTTGGGGTTTCCAGTGAAAACTAGTCTCTATGGAAGCACATTCCACTTCCTGCTGCTTGAGATCCAACTCATAACACTGGAGTTTCCTACCCAACTGAACTCTGAAAGTGCCACAGAAGAGCTGAAGGAGGGAAGGAAATTATACTGAAGGGGTAAGGATCACTTCCTTCAAGCACTTGGACAATAATCATCATTGGATTGCCCCTGAAATTCTGTCTCCTCACACAGTCCTTGGGCTGTAAAGTTGATTAAACTCATTACCTATTCAAGGTACAATTCAGTGCTTACTTACAATACTTGCTTAGTATTGCTTACAATATAATCAACGTCATCCTCTCCCAGACATGACAGCTGATGTTCCAGTCTCTTCCTTCACTGGCTATTCCTGTCCCTATCCACCCTACAGCTTTTCTGAGTTTCTCTGGCCTATGAAACTAATAACTCACACTATTTATTACTGCTTACTACTTTGTTTCATTTTCTTTATTAGAGATCAAAATACTGCTCTCCCAATAGCTCTGTTTGAGTCCACATGTACCATTTTAACTTTCCCTTTGGACAAGTGCAATATGCTTTAAAGTCATATTAAAAAACAGTTCTTTCAATATAGCCTACATAATTACTTTCAGGGACAGAAACACAGTTTCAGTCTTCCACAAATCCACACATATCCTTAAGCACTTGAGCTAAACAGAATGAATCTTGGTTTGAGAACTTCAATCACTGTTCCTTGTTAATCCCCAGTGTAAACTCCTAAGCACTCAGCCTGTCCAGGAAAATGTGTATTGGTCCAACAATTCTTTTTCAACACTAAGACAGCTACAGGCAATGTTGCTTGAAAAAGCACATGGTATAAATGGAATGTTGACTGATAAGTTTCCATTTATCAAATCAATTTTCTTCCCCTAGAACATACTCGGTTAAATCCTGAGGAATTAACCCATATATGGTACTGTAATAATACCCCTTTCTGACCTTTGTGGTATGATACTTGAATTCAACATGGCAGCATCATGTTTCAACATTCAAACTCACATATTTCCCATTAGCCAATAAGTCACAGATTACTAATAGATTTTTCACGGTGAGAAAACATTATTGCCATTATTACAATCAAAGCAAATGCTTGGCTATTTGTTTAAGAGCCTGCCCACAAGTGCTGGAGCCAGTGCAGGTGAGCAGCAGAGAGAGATGCTCACAAAGAACACAGGAGTGCAAGAAGATCATAGTCATGGCACATTTTGAGATTTGTGCCTTCCCCCCCCAGCCTGCTCCAAAGGCATTCATTTTATTCTCAGCTGAGTGGTGCTGCAGCAGTTCAGAAGTGGATCTGACCACTGCCAACAGGGCTGCTGCAGCAGAGGGAGCCTGATGGGGCAGGCAGCTCAGCTTAAGTTTTTTCCATGAGGAAAGCAGTGTTCCACTAGTTCCTTCAGATTAAAAATAAATAAATAAAAAATAAACACCTCAATATTATTAACTGAAGTTCACCTAAGACTGCACCATCAAATGCCCTAAATTTAAAGTGCTTGTTGATCTCACTCTGCTTGCCAGAACAAAGTTCTCAGGAATATAAACAGCTGGTTATTTTTCTGATTATACAACTTACTAATATACAAAATAATTGCATCTTTAGGTGTTAATCTGCTTTTTCACAGATCATCACTCAGTTTTCTTTTGAATCTTGGCACATTTTCTCAAATCCACCTTTGCTGACAAGTTGTTATTACTATTTAGTAGCAGAAGTTTTTCAAACAGTAGATTTCTGTCTTCTTGTTTACATCTACGAGAACATTTTAAGGTTATTTTTCAATTGTTAAGATCTACTGTTTTATATGTCTCATCACCACACCCTTGAAAAGTCAGACAGACTTCATGAGTTCCTTTGGAATTTCGTTTGTCTTTCATCATCAAAAGCACATGCTGCTTTATATAGCTATGCATAACATTTTTCATTTTTTCCCCTGAAAGTTTGCAATTTTCAGAGCTGCCATTTCACAAATGGATTGAAAAATACTATCACAGTCTTATTTTTAAAACTACAGCAAGGGTTTCACAGAGCACTAGGCATACACAGGTGGGATGACTGCAACAGAGTTACACTGATAAATTAAGGTCGTTTAGAACCTGAGCCGCCTTCTCATCTTGCTTGAAAACTCATCTGCACATATGTGAACCTAGGCATACCCTCTATCCTGCCTGTACCTTGCTTTGTGCTAAAAGTCACAGACAAGAAGAAGGGAAGGATCAGATTTTCTGGTGTGTCCATGTATCTAACTTGAATTTAGTGTACAGAAATCCACATTAGATTAAAGCAAAGCAGTTCATTCAGGAAAGCAGTTAAGCTGTAGCAAGATGGTAATGAAGGATAAATTAGCCCATAATAAAGACTTCTGGAGTGATGTCTTAAAAAAATTACTTCCAGTACTCAGCTGATCTCTTTAGTTTATATGCAGTATACAATATACACATTTTTCTTGTCTGTCATAGGTTATCTGAAACCTACAGAAAAAAATACATTTACAAAGGGGGACAGTATATATAGCCCATTTTGCCCATTACTACATCTTTCATTCCCAAGAACTGTTGCATTAACTTTCATGTTTTAAAAAGGCCCAAAAAAGCAAAACATGCCAATATGACCCTGTAACTATCCAATATTAAACACTAAGACCACACTCTTGATTTTACAACACAAAGATTTCTACCTCCTTAGTATCGTGGCAACATCTAACCTTAGACATCTTTGTCACCTTTTGTTAAAGACGTCGGGGGGGAAATGAAAACATTCAAAGCCTTGAAAATGTAAAGAAATAAATTAAGGTTTCTGTTTTCAAAAAAAAACACTATTTATTTCCATTCCCTTTAGCCAAAGGACATGGGGAAGAAAACAATCTTTTAGACAGTACTAACAATTCTTTAATATATTAAAGTATAGGAATGTTGAACGTTGGTTCAGCTTCTTTGGAAGTAACTTGGGTATACGCAGAAGGAAGATAATAACCACTGAAAAAAACACAGGACACTGTGGTATTGACATATTCAGATTCCCTCAAGAAGAAATTCAAAGGTAGCACAAAATGGTGTCAAGCCACTTCAAAATCTGGCAAAATTACATCAGCTTTAGCTTCAAGACAGAGGCTTTGTCTGACTTTTTTATCGTGTCAGAGAACTGCAGACATGAAACCCTCTGTATTAGGTAGCTTTGGCTTTCTGCTTTTAGCATTTTTAAGAGCAGATTAATGCAAACCCAAGAGGCAGAAGGAGCTGTATAAAAGGCACAACAACAACGTAGGACATCGATAATAAGGATATGACTGAGACCTGTAAGATTAGCCATGATAAGGTCTTCCATCAAGATCACAAGGTTGCAAGGGCAACAGAAACTGGTAGAAGGACATGGGGCTCCAAAGAACAATAAGAGCATTGTCCATAGGAGCAGATGTTTATCCATCTGGCATCAAATTGTAACCCTCCCTGAGCACTGGCCACGTGCAGTACCGCATTCTATCTGGCTCACCATGAGAGCTGAGCTCATGACACACCTGTTTGGTTAACAATTCTCTGGAGTCTCAAAAGCTTTACACCTTCTTGGGTGGACTATCCCAGTGCACCAGCAACTGCCAACTTGCATCAACTAACTTGCACAATGCTTTTTGTCCAGCCAGTCTTATGAGTTCTCATCATCAGCTGTCCCCGTTTGGCCCCTCATCCACTCAGATGGTGCAAGCCTGCCTTCAATGTGCAAATAAGAACATTTACCTTGCAAGAAATCATCTCTGGTTTTGCCATCTGTTATGGTTTGACACTGGCCCGATGCCAGGCACCCATGAGTCTCCCGATCACCCTCCCCTGCCACAGCTGGGCAGAGGAGAGAGGGAAAAAAAAATTAATGAAGACTTCACTAGTTGAGATAAGGACCGGGAGAAAACACTTCAAAGGCAAAACAGGCTTAACTTAAAGTTACAAAGTGGATTTATTGCTAACAGAATCAGAGGAGGATAATGAGAAGTAAAATAAACACTTAAAACACCTTTTCCCCCCAGTCCCTCCCTCCTTCCCACCAACAGTGCAGGGAGACAGGACATGGGGGTTTGGTCAGTTTGTTAATGAGATTCTCTTCCACTGCTCCGGGACAGGAGTCCTTCCCCTGTGAGACTGTGGGGTCCCTCCCACGGGAGACAGTTCTCCATGAACCTCCCCAACGTGGGTCCACTCTCACAAGCAGCAGTCCTACTGCACCTGCTGCAACATGAGTCCCTCCCACGGGCACACAGTCCCCCAAAACTGCTGTGCTGTGGGTCTCTTTCCACAGGGTGCAGTCCTCCAAGGACAGGCTGCTCCAGCCTGGAAGCAGGGCCCTCTCTCTCCACTGGGTCTTCCACTGGATCACAGCCTCCTCCAGGCACCCACCCACTCTGGCACGGGCACCTCCCCCACGGGCTGTGGGTGGATCTCTGCATCCCCCGTGGATCCCCATGGGCTGCAGGGGCACAGCTGCTTCACCATGGTCATCGCTACGGCCTGCAGAGGCATCTTGGCTCTGGAGCCTGGAGCCCCTCCTGCCCCTCCTTCTTCACTGACCTTGGTGTGTCCATGTTGTTTCTCTCACATGTTCTCACCTCCTCCTCTTCTCTGACTAGCAGCAAAACCACCCTGACTTTGTTTGGATTCTCTTCCTAAATATGTCAACATAGAGGTGTTACCAACCTCTCTCATTGGCCCAGTTTTGGCCAGCAGCATGTCCATTTTTCAGAGGCATCAGAGATTGGCTCTGCTGGACATGGTGGAAGTTTCCAGGAGGTTCTCACAGAGGCCCTCTCTGTGGCCCCCCTGCTACCAAAAACCCAGGCTGAGCAAAACCAGTACACCATCATTATTTAGAGGGCTTTGCAGGGAGAGGATATGATCGCAGTATCAACACAGGTTAAAACTCCTCACTGCCCTTTCAAAAAAACACTATGTGTCTCCTTTGGTACAATTGCACATATTGGGAAACAAAACTGTGATGATGGCGTTGCCTGTGGAGGAATGACATGTGCTGCACAACACTTTTCAGAGCAAGATCCTAAAGCCTAAGCATGCAGAGGTATTACATAAGAAGTACTTAAAAGGATCAAGTAACACATGCTATAGTTCTAATTTTTATGGGAATACCTGCAAGAACACTCAGTGGCTGTCTCTCTTCCTCTTCAGGAGGAGTCTCAAAGCAGTCACTGAAATGCTTTTGTCCTGTTTCAGGTTTAAACTTACAACAGCATCAGAAAACAAAAATCTACAGTGCTTTCATAGCCACATACTCAGTTTAGAATCCCCATCATTGATCCCACCACTCCTTCCCCTTCTGAGCAATGTCAGAAGGCTGTCCATCAGCCACGATATCCTCTGCCTCAGACCAACAAACCCCAAAGATGGGTGCTCAGAGTGCTGTATTTCAGACAGCACTTGGCAAACCTAAAGGAAGAAAAATCTGTTATTTTGGTGAGACTGCAGTTCACAAAGCTAGAGTGGCACCAAGTGGTGAGAGGATGAATTTGGGTCTTACTATGTGTATTCTTTCAATCACACTAGAAGTCACACTTGAAATACTATAAGTTAAAATAAGATGGTTCAGCAGCTCACTTTTACTGGGGAGCCCAGGTTTTTAAGAAATCCTACTTAATCCATACACACACAAAAAATAACAAGGGTAGAACTTCCCACAGAGGACTCTTAAGTGAGTAAAGTTCAGAATTACTAGTTAGGTGAAAAGCATCTGAATGCCAGTAATGAATAGGAAGTGAAGAAAGATATCCTAATTTTCATAATCAGTTACAGCCACAGTTTATCTGACCATTTGACTTTTCACACTCAAGGCCACCCTATCCTCCACAATGGAGCCATTGCATCTCTTACTACATTCTAAAAGCAGAACCTTTGTATTTATTTGCCTCTTTTCTACCATCTGCGACATGCAAGCCACCTCCATTCTTAAAATATCTTGCACGCTGTCACTTCTCATAACACCTCAGAAACAAACGAACAAACAAGAATGAAACAAAACAAAACCAAAACAAACAAAAAGCACCAAAACCCAAGCCACAAAACAGCCCACACCGAGGAAACTGTGTGCCTTCAAAGATCATGTCAGGAAAAGAATATTCCCCTCTGCCCAGTGATAATAACCATACGCTTCATCTCACTCTTCCCCCCAAAATACACCAGACTTGTAATCAAACCCAAGGAACAGAAGACAGATGAGTAGTTCTGTGAATAACAGCTTAAAAATCCCCAAACCAAAAAACTAGTAAAACACAGACATGTCCCCACCCCCCTTTCCCATGCTGTTCTTCTCAACAAAAAATACCCTACAGGTATTTCAAGGGCATCAGTGCCTTATTTCTATAGACAATGAGAGATTGTTTTCATCATGCATTTGTACTGGCTCATACCTAATAGGAGCTATTATTTACCCAGGCAACTGACAAAAGTGCTCATTCACATGGAACAAAGTATTTGATGTTAAACATTTGTTGGCTACTTTGGCCCAGTTTTTCAAGTAGTGAAAGGCAATTTCGCCTTTTTGCTTGGTTTAACTGATATGCTCAGGATAGAAGAGTCATTGTCATTGAAACAGTAACAAACCTAAAACTGAATGAATATGCTCACAAATCTAAAGAAATAGAATGTGATTACTATTGTGACCAAATCCTTAAAATGATATGAATAGGAGGTACATATAATAAAAAAATCACAGACAAGGTCAGTTAAGTCATTCACAAGTTATTTCAGTGTCTACAGAAAAACAAGTTCTGGAGAAGTGAGGAACTGGAAAGTGAAGCCCTCTTAAAGCAGGTCTTTGTTGCACCTAATGCATCACAGTAACCATGGGCAGGTTTATAATATACCACTAATACAAAGATGACAGCCCAAGACTGCAGCTGGGGTGAGACTTCACTTAAGTAATTTAAAAAACAGCAGAGGCTCTGAGGTTCAAACAGCCAGAAAAGTGCCTGAAACTTTTGACGCCCTTCAGTTGCACAGGTTGTCAGTAACACGATCACATTGACAGCATAATCAGGTGGTTTTGACTTCAGGTAGCAATCCTCACTTTTCACTTCAAAAGAGAGATGATACAAAATTTAAGCTATGAAGATTTCTACTACTCAAAACCACTAAATGTCTCTTCCTGCTTTTTAAAATTTAAATTCAAGGTCAGGTGGTTACATTTTGTGTGTGAACATCCCAACTGCAAATTAATGCTTTGTCCATAAGTTCAGCTTTCTTTCTTTCTTTTAACAGATGGCAGCAATGTTGATCTACACATTAACAGCAACTGACTTCCAATTCCAAAACAAGAGAAATGATCTTTGTATCATTTCCTACAGAGAGGTAATTAATGGATATTTGCAAGCTGCTTGGAGATCTTCCAGTAAGGGGTTTTTTTTTGTTTGCTTTGGAATCCTTTTTGTGGTATTTTTCTTTCTTCTTCTAACTGCTGTGCAATATTTATAGCCTGTATTTCTCAAAGTATTGCACAGTTTACTTTTGTGGGATTCCTCAATCATTTCATTCTCTCATGCTTAAAAGCAAGCTTCACTGAGATTTGTTGCATCTGAGGCACCACCACCTTCACTTCCTGTTCCAGACGAAACAAGTTCCTCCACCCAAGCCCAAACACTTCTAAAAGCCAGAGAATGAAGACTGAAGCTATGCTGAGGGCAATTCCTCCATCACTTCCCCATTTTCCCCAACTCCAAACATTTGTCCAGTTTCACTACTGACAAGTTTTATGCTTAGACTATAAAAACTTTAGGAGTAAATTATGAACTTCACATAGTGTATTTGTACCAAGCACAACAGCCTCCCAATCGAAAGAGCCACAGTTCCTGCTAATTTCTATTTATTATGAGAGCTCTGAAAGAAACAAGGCAATAGGAATGTGTTGTCTGTAAAGACACAGCTGCCCTGGTTGCTTCTATTTTGGTCACTATAAAAAAATGAGGGGGAAAAAAAAAATCCTAGTGTCCACTGAGGTTAGTATGGAGTCCTCTTGTAAACTGTACAAGCATAGCTATGCTTCCTTGGAGAAGCAGAAACTCATATAATATTTTTATATCTCCTTGGAGATACGGCCACTGGTAGGGAAGTGTTTGAGAATAAAAAATACTACCTACCAATTTATTGTAAATGAGAAGTTGCATGTTGTGCTTTATTTTGAATTCTTTCATGAATGAGTGTTTATTCTGGCATAAATGGATATGAATGAATAGCTGACAAAAGTACCAACTGCTTTCTTAAAAGAAGAATTATCTGAAATCAAATCTTCTTTGTTGGATGAAACTTAAATTGCAGAGGGAATATTTAACCATGGAAGGAGAAAATTCATCGATAAGGTACCACAGACTACACTTAGCAAAGCTAATTGTCTTTATCACTTGCTTTTTCACACAAGTTTCTAATGGAGTGTTTTGTCTAAATAGCAAAATACACTGTCCTTAATATCCTCTGATGCAGATTTCTTGACACTTAGGCATTAATGATAACCAAGTGCTGGCATTTGGATTTCTTGGCAGATAAAACCTGTGTTTGCTCAAGAGACCTCAAGCCAACTTCACCCTTTTGCACTAAGGCAGAAAAATCTACTGTAAATTGCTCAGTGGGTTTAGCAGCATTTTTGACTGCAGCTGGTAATATTGACTTCCCAGACTTTTATGATGACTCTCTTTCAGGTCAGGCAGACTTATTTTGTCATATTTTTTTTCTACCTTCCTCAATTCCCATTTTATGGTTTTATTCCAAGTTTAGAGTATGCATTCTGACACCACCACAGAGGAACTGACAACTGCATTCCAAGATATTGTTTACCATGAAAAATTATACATCTGTGTTACATATGCTATACAGAACCCACCTTTTACATCTCCTTTAGCTAATTGCTGGGAAAAAAACCCTTCATTTTTGCTAATAACCACTTTGCACAGATACACAATGAAATGACTAAAGGATAGCAGAGCAGACGGGGTCATTTCAGTTATTGCTGTCATACATAACCATGCTTGGTTTTATTTAATTTGCTTTCAGAGAGCATTACAACTGGCTTAAATACCTAAAAGGCTACTAATTATCCTTCTTGAAAGAAAAGAATTATAATGAGTTTCTCATAAAAGTCCATCTACTTCTCTTAGTTCTCTCTAATCACTTGCTACTTGTCTGCAAATGGATTTGGTCTCATACATAATAATAATAGTGACAGATGTTTTTCTGCCAGTCAAACTTAAAATTCAAACTTCAGTTGATTATTATGAGTAATCTACAATTTCCTCCATAATTAAGGCTTCAACTTTGTTCGCATTAACAAGTTCAATTTTGACCTCCCACTCACATCTATTAATGAAGGAGAACTTCAGTGATATGTGAGAATCATGGCAGAAGAAGAATTTTCCTTCCAATTCAAAGTGAAGGAGGAAATTCCAATTTATGGCAATGCCACATAGATATTGCCGCATATAGTAATCTGTCACTTTACTGGAGAGAGAAGAAGAAAGCAATAGAACTTTGCTGGACTCAAAGCACATTCTCATGCCCAGAACTGAAGCTGAGAGAACAGAAGTCTGATTTTAAATCTAATTGACAGCTGCTTTACTAAGATCAGGACAGACTATGGGCTAAGAAATAACAGGCAACAAACAAGCACTGTAGTTATCTTCGCTCTGCTTTTGCCTCATTAAAACAAACTACCTTCCTTCAACCACCACCAGTAAGACCCAAAGAAAAGCAGAGAACTTTCATAACACAGCAGAATTTATTTGGATGAACTGAATGCAGCCCAACGGTAACTGATTTATGATGTTCCACTATAAAAGATACTCACTGGATTTCTAAAAATTCCTCTTTGGGCAGTGTCTAATGGAGAGAGAAGGAAAGTGAGAAGACGTAGTTTAATGGATTTATCTACTGAAAATCTAATGCACACAGCCAATGTTTTGTTACCCATAGTCCAATTTTAAAAGTTATTAAGATTTTAATAGGCTCACAAGATTGCTATGTTGACTCTGACAACCTAATTTAGGCTCACTGGCAGTTTCAGAGATGCTGCATTAACTGCTGGAGCTGGCCAGTTTATTTAAACTCCTTACTTCAGAACAGCCACAAACCAAAATAAACTCTGCAGAATAGCTCAGGTTAGAAGATTTGAAAACAACTGAGGGACCTGAAGAGGCAATATAGAGCCAGGACCCATAGTGAATTTCTAAACAGACCTGTGTTTGCTATGCAGGACAGAAGACACCAAGGAATAGCCTTTTTGAACCACTTAAGGGGAAAAAAATTTAAATCTTTGTTTTTCTTTCTGCATGCAACACACTGAGTAGTAGCAGGGGGACTCAAATACAGCTGAGGAAGATATATTTGGATTAGGAATTAGATTAGGAAGATTAGGAGTTTTTTTTTTTTATAAAAACCTCTGTTTTACTCCAGAACCTGTGGTTACTCAAAACTCACAATCATTTTTCAGATAGAAGCCAGGAATTAAAATTTTGGTTGCTGAAATGACTCCTATGCAGCTTTTACTTTTCAATAGTGAAAAAAAAAAGAAAAAAAAGAAAAATTACTTTCTGTTTGTGGGTTTTATTGTCTGACTTTTTCCTCTAAATCGTTTGTTTTTCTCTCACCAGCAACAAAATAGAAAGGAAGAAAGTAAAACAAAATCTTGGTATGAAGATTTCAATAGCAGTACATTTAATTCCAGCATATTTTTTTATTTAGGAACTATATAAGTTTATAACTGGGAACTGATGTTGTTCCTCAAGCTGCTAAAAACCATTTAAGAGTGATATTTATTACAACAGAACTTAAGACTGTTCATTTATCAAAAGGATAATTTACTCCCTCACTAAAGGTCTTTCTGAATGCTTGAGAGCAGCATGAACATCTCTAGCAGAAGCTTTGGAAAATAAAAGAAACTGTCAAAACACTTTTCCACTACCTCTTTTACATCAGCAGCTGTGAGGTTTTACATTGAGAAATCATTTCTGGAAAGACGATGTGCCACCTCAAAGTTATCATTAGATAATAGTACTTATTATTCATCTGAATCTACTCTTTGCACATTACTTTTAATTGCTTTGCATTTCACCCTGACAGAACATCACAGTTTCCCTCCTGTGAACACAAGGCAGAGTAAGATCTTTAGAAAATGCTAACGCAGCTATTTCTACCTAAACAAGATCCAAATACTTAAAAAACAAACCAAAAATAAATAAAAAGTCAAACAAAAACAAAAAATAAGACCACAAACCACAGTGCTGAAATGCTGGCCCCCAACACTAACCTGCCCTCCCTCTTACTGTGGAGCTGGTGATTAATAGCTAAGAAGGGGTTTGCTTTCAGCTCTGTGAGACATTGAACCTGCTCAACAAATAATTCATGTTAAGGGCTACTAGGTCATTTGAAATAATTCAAGACCTGTCTTTTTCCTTGAGCACTTTGGTCTAACCCCATATTTACTTGAGTATTCTTAGTGTTTAGGAGTCCCTACAAAACCTCAATTTTGTTGCCAATACTTCCTTACCTCTTCCCTGTTAGTTGCTGCCCCTGGGTTCACAACTCCTCTACTGGTTTAAGGGCATCTGCTTCATTATGTTTACACATAACATTTATTTGCAAATAAAGTGAAAGAACCAGAATTTTCCCTGGATGTCTTAATTGTTGTCCTGACTTGCCAAGGGAAAAGAAAATATGCATTGATTGGTATGATACACCAAAGCCCATAATGTTAAATCTAGTGGTAACAATGAAAACTGACAAATCCAGTTAGATGCACAGTTGTCTTAATCCCATATTTTCATTTGATCACAGGCCAGTATTACCAATGTGAAGCTGAAGAATTTTTGAAGGAGAAAATTAAGATATCAAGGTTCCTCCCAAACCCTAATGAAGACCCAAGGACACAATACTGATCCCTTCTACAATTCCACTTAACTCTTCCAATATATACCCTGGTAACTCTGGATGGTCCTGTCCAGCCTGCATTCCCTGGTATCCTGCCGTATGGCTTCAGTCAATCCTGCTGCTCATTGCTTCTGTAGCAGTGTTTTGTCTTCCTCAGACCATTGTGTTCTACAGTCCTTACACAATGCTCCCCTGGTGAGGGAGGCTCAAAGCCATCACAGTATGCCACCAGTACTGTCCTGGGGTATTTGACTTCATACCATCTTTCCTTATTATTGATTTGAATTCTTTGTTTTGGGCTGTGTTTCCTTTGCAACGTTTATCTCAATGAAGACAGGAATAGGATGGCAATCCTAACGTTTATATTCTAGATGGCAAAGTTCAGAGGAATGCCTTATCTGCTCCTTCTTGTTGGTGGTGAGGCTTCTGCCATCTCAGAGTTCATAATGCATATACTGAAATGTGAATTCTGCTTATTTCACCCAGAAACCCTCAGGTGAATTTGAATCAGTGGAGCCTAAGATAGACACACTTACCTAAGTTCACCCGGTTTTTCCATTGAAGTTGCTGCTTAGCAAGAAGTCCATTATCAGCATGTGCCAGCAGCTGGCAAAGCTGTGAGACACCAGAGCTCCAGAGTGAGCTCCAGCCTGCAACATGCACCTCCAGCTAGATAACATTGACTTTCACTGAAACGACCCATCAGAGGGACTGCTGCATTTATCAGAGGAAGGAAGAGCAAAAGGAAAGGCTGGTGTCCTCACAGCAGCAGCTTAGAACAAACACATTATTATTATTATTATTATTATTATTATTATTATATGCAATATCAAACACAAAGATTTGCAGCTTTCTTGAGACCCACAATGAAATTACTGAAGATGATTTAAATTAGCAGATGCCAAGTTGTTCAGCAGCAGAGGACCAATTCCATCTTCACACATTTAAGGCACATCAAAACTAAATCACACCAAAAGCCAAACACTTACTCACATATTAGTGATTTGATTCAGTCTCACACTCAAATTTCATATGGCACTCCAAAGACACACAAAGTCTCATTTGAAGTACAACAATCTGCATCTTCCACTTAATTCTCCCCATCTCTCTAAACAGAAAACAGAAATTACCAAACTCCAGAGAGCTCTGTCAAGTCTCTCTGAACAGGGAACACTTTATTAACCTCATCAAAATATCTCCCTTCCCATGCGTAGTGTTCAAATCCACATTTTATCCTCCTCTTTTCAGCGCTGAACTACAGCTACACTCCCCTTCATTCCTTAGCACTACAGCTAATCTGGATACACCAGCCCATTCAACAGCACCATAGTACTCAGAAATTCACTTCTCTCTTGTGGAATTGCTCTGTCCCTTGTAATACAAAGAAGTCACACACCTAAATCTGTCCCAACCACATGATACAGCAGATGAACAATATTAATACTCTATATAGTCCTAAACCAACTTGACAGGGTAGGGGCAGTAAGCCACACCTCTAAAATTGTTCTCAGGGAAGAGACATGCCCACAAGTAACCAGTCCAAGTATTAGTTAAAGTTTTTAAACATCATAGTACTGTCACAAAGAAAAAAGAACAAAACTGCCATCTTAAGAAGCCAAAACACCAAGTAATTTTATGTGGCTTTGAAATTGGTATTGCCTGAAACACAAGTATTAAGTTACTGCTTGTTTGAGAAAAAGAACTATCCATGTATGCATGACACAACTTCTTTGTATGAATCAGTGAGAAGAGATGGACATTTAACCTATTTCATCAGCTGTGCAGAGTAGATATCCTCCAATTGCAGGAATGGTGTGTATTAAGTGGCAGGAGGGAAGCTCCATTTCAGGCCACACAAGATCCTTGCATTGCAACAGCTACAGTAAGGCAGGAGAGCTTCACGGGACTGGCAGGGGGGGTGCTGCTGACCCACATCATGGATGGACCATGAGCCTGAATTAATACCAACGCTCTCACATTCACCTTGTGGGCAGGCACATAAAACATTTCCATAAAAATCAGGTTCAGAACAAAACACCACTATGAAACAGACATTTTAAAGTAACTACTGGCTCTACTCTGCCAACATCACAATACGTCTCTCAAAAGATCAGCTTTATCAGTCTAATTAGTAACCTGTATCATCATGATGATGAAAAGAACATAAACCATTGTATGTATTACATGCACAAAATATATAGATCTACTTTCAAATCCCATACAAATGATCTGTCACAATTAAGTCATTCACTGTAAGAAGCTGATATACACTTACATACCTTTTTTTAAACTAAGATAATGGGCACACTGCTGCTAGTGGGCAAATCCTGACCATACATTATATTGCACTTCCAAACAATTTTGATGAAAACTACAGGTGGAGACAGATTATAACGGGAACATCTAATTGAAATTCATCTCCCTTTTGCCTTGAATGGAAGACACGCTGCTTGAGCCCTGAAACATATCCATTTCATTCAAATTGCATGCAGATTTTCAGGCAAAATTGGATTAATTAAAACAGGTTTTGGAGACTCCTGAAAGATTTCAGAATGCTGACAATGCTTTGTAACTGTGTTTTTGGCATCTGTGATTCTTCTACCTTCAGGAAAGCCCCTTGCCAAAACAAGGAGAAATGTAAAGCCCACAGAGGTCTATCCTTTTCATAGGAGTGACATCTTCCACTGACATGTTCAGTCACTTCAGGTCCTTGTGGATTCATTGAGGTATTAGCTCTTATTCAGTAGGGTTCCTTCCAACACATTCCCATCAAAACCCAGACAACTCACCTGCCTTTCCCCTTTCAAAATCGTTGTGTGACTCAAAGTAGCAGCTTGTGTGTTTCGCAGAGTTTTTTTTCCTGTTTTGGTGTTTTGCAAGTGAGTAGATTCAAAGCTGCCAGTTATACAGAAGATTTAGAGGGGAAAAAAACCAAACACCACCACAGCATTCCCCTCTCCTCCCACTTGGATACAATCCAGAAGTAAACTACGTCTTACAATAAAAACTTATAGCAAACCCAACTTAATTGTGGACAGTAATTGTCTAACCCTCCATAAAGAATAAAAATATTGAACAAGACATTTGGAGAAGTATTTACAACAAATAGTAGCTAACATGGCCTTCCTCTTCCTGCTATTTATTGATATAATCCCTTTTCAAGTTAATTCAATTAAGAGCCTGCTCTGTCATGTAAACTGATCATTAATCCAATTACATGATGGAAATTGATACTCTCTTACTTTTGCTATTGTCTCCAAACAGCAGGCACAACAGAAAACAGAAATCTCCTCTAACCATAACATGCAGAAAAAACCTAGCAGTCCTGAATACCAGGACCCTGACCTTCAGTGCCATGAGTGCAAAGTCAGAGTGCAGGAATATGGAAATTAGGGATGCTGAGAAGTAGTTGACCATGTGATCTTAGCCCACATTCCTGCCCACTGCTCAAAAGACATCATCAAAAGAAGATTTTATTTTTGTTTTAACCAAGATTAGGCAGAGAAATAAAGGGTTACTAGAAGAAGACAGAAATTTAGAAATCAACCTCATTATATCAAGGGATCCTGGATTCAGAGTTTGGACATGTCTTATTATTAGTGTTCAAGCATTTGTTACTGCATTTTCTTTTAATGTATACACACAAGGAAGTACTAAAGCTGTTACTTTTAAGAAAGTATAGGTAATAGAAGTATTTGTCACTGCTTGAAAAGACAGTGACAAACCTGCTTTCCATCAGTGTAGTTTTGGAATGGACCTTCCCTTTTGCTGTTTATGTTCTCTTAAAAAATCAAATAATACAGAAGGGGTTTGCTCCTCTTCCCTGCATTTAGGCAACAATCATTAAAGTAAGCTGAAAAACTCTTACACTTAATTTCCACGTACAACTCCTCATGAGAGGAAAAAGGTGGGATGGCTACGGCAACAGCAGGCCAGGCCAACTGCTGCAGGCACTGAACTCTGGCTCTGAGATAACTCTCAAGAAAAGCATTTCTCAGAAGCTGGTAGAAGATTACAGGACAATTCCAAAGAGCAAAAATGAAGAGAGATGGAAAAATTTTATACAGTATAATACCCATATGACAGGACATGCAGTCATCCAGCTCTTCTGGTGTGGTATCCTGAGCCATTTCTTACCTTTAGTAATAACTAGCACTACGATAAATATACAGGTACTATACAAGGAAAAGGGTAACTGATATAAAACATTCATTTCTGATGACATTGAGAGCCTTTAGTTGCCCAAAAGGGTATTGGTAATGCACACCTCAAAGATAAGAGCAAAAAGTTGCTTGATGTACGCACATATGAATCATTGACACTGGGAAACCTTCTGTACAAGAACCAGTGGGAATCTCCTGGAAGCATAAGCAGTCAGAGAACACATTAAACTGACCATCTGTTCCTCTCTGATAACATGAAATTAAGTAATTTATTTATTCAGCATTTAAACCCTCTCCGTTCTCTTCATATTAGTCAAGGATGATTATGCTAAATCCAGATGTAGTTAACATATTGTGCGCTCAAGTGAGCAATGTCCTTTCAGCCCAGGACTTGCCTTCTGGCCACCCACCCTCAGAATCTCAGCAATGTTGCCTGAAGACCCTGTTTGCCTGAAGACCCTGTTCCAGGCCTGCAGGCTGGGCAAGCATTAAATCATTTTGTACAGTGATTAACTGAACAACACACAGAACTACAGTCTGTCCTGTGGGCCATGGTAATCACACACCCCTGAGCTCATACACATATCTGGCTACAGCTCCTTCCTTTTACAGAACACAGCTGTTTATTTTAAACCTTTGGCTTGGTGCAGTTTTAAAACAAGACATTTACCATAGTTTTGCAGAATTTTCTGAGGTGGGGTGTTTTGCTTGGCTTGGGTTTGGGGGTTGTTTTGTTTTAAGATGAAGAGGCTGCATTGGGAAGAGAATATTAAAACAGCAGCTCAAGGCACTGCAGGCCCGCATCCCATAGTAATGGATTTGGAGTTCCAAAAGCCTCCAACAGAAAACCTTTGCACATGCTGGTGCTGCACACAGACAGCCCTTCCCTGGAAAATTTTCAGGATGATGTTGTAACCGCTTGACTCTGCCTAGCAGGCTGCAGCTTCCTGAGAGCACAGCCGGGTTACCTAGGGCCGTGTGACTAGTCACATCCTGGAGTCCATTTCGGACAGCCCCTCGATCTGGCTCCTGCAGCTAGCAGCGTTACAACACAGTGGTGATGAAGGAGGTAGAGAAGGGTCTCCCATGAGGGTGGTAAGATGGCTTTATTCACATCTTGTCCCGCCGCCCTCAGAGGCAGAGAGAGAGACCTCGGTCTGGGTGCAGGGTGGTTTTGTCAGGGGCCCAAGGGCGGTCCCTGGGCGGGGTTGGGGTACAGAAGCAAATAGGGAGAAACCGAGTGCATGGCCAAGGCTAAGGCAGGGAACAGGGGGAACATGGCATCACAGAATCAGGGGGTTAATAGGCTACCACAGGATGACACATTCTCATCTGCGAAGGCTTTAGGATTAGCCTCCAGGAACTCATTAGAAAATGAGTCCAGGTTTTCAATGGACTAAAGCTTTTTGCCATAAAGGTAGATATGATACAATCGTCTTTTAATAGCAGGTTCTCTGTATTTTCCAGGAAAAGAATGCCAACTAAAGATATCCTGAGATAAAGTCAGCCTTTGTTTTGTAAGTTTGATTTATGACATTTCTCCAGCCTCTACTGGCATTTCTTTGAGGTGACAAAAAGCCCTTGATTCTCATATATATTTAGCCTTTTTTCTATTTGCTTTTACTATTAAAGCATAAAGGCTGGATTGAACTGTTCATCCCACTTGTAAACCAAGAATAACAAAGTCCCATAAAGCTCAGCAGCTTACCGTCACTTGTCTTGCAGACCCACACATCCCTTCATATCAAATTACTGCTCTGAAAAGTGAAGGTGTGATTTATACCAGCTCACTAAGGGCATTTTTCACATGATAATTACTTAGTTCCAAAAACTGCACATCAAAACCAGTTTTTAGTATTTTACCTGCAATTTAGCAGCATATATTGTTTCCGCATTGTAAACGCTACTGTAATTTTTCACTGCAAATCCACAATTTACCTCAGATTCACCTGAAACTTAACCATGATTTCTAACTAAACAGAAAACTGCAAAAATTCCAAGTGCCTCCCCACTTTTAGCAGTAGCATTGAATGAACTTGGGTAGGATAATGGGAAGTGGAGAAAACAAAACAAAACATTTAACTTCAGTGAAACTACAAGGTAAGGTTTTAGAAAACTTGAAGTTTGGAAGATTAGGAGTCCCTTACCTGGGCCTCTGGTAATAAATCCAAGAAATATCTGTGTTGACGTTAACATTTTAACTTTCCCATTTCTTGATTCCTCTGATGTGAAACTCTAGTTGTACAGAACAAAACACATACCGCAGCTGAATTAATAAAAATACCCTCAAAAATATAATGTGTTTCATTTGTATGTCCTTATATTGGAGAGGAGTGGTAAAACAACTTTATATAAATATGAATTTCAAAGTAATACACACTACTGCCATAAACAAAGATTCTACTATATAGTATGAGGAACCTATCAAGATGGTACTTTTATGGGCCATTTGAATAGAAATTGATGCAGCATTCGAAGCAGCAGAAAACTCTCAATATAAAAATATGTACTTTATTTTCTTCTCACTCCACTTTAATGTTCCTATTTGTTACAGGTTAGTCAGGTTTGGAGTTGGACCTCTTTCTAATCAACTAAAATCATTAAAGAACACAGCAGTCAAATAAAAATGCTATTAAGCAAATTAAAGTTTATATGCAGGTAGAGTCAAAGACTCTGGGTCTATAATAAATTCTAGTTTTCCAAAACTTTTTACTTTCCACTTAATTTTGCTATGATTTATGAGTCAGTCTCCTGGGTGCTAACTGTATATAAAAGAAACATTAACTCAGAAGAGGCAACAGTTTGTTTTTTAATAATAAAAAATGCATACTGTTTATACCATTATTGCTTAGGAAATTAGATAAGATCCTTTCTAATACCCTGCACACAGGATACTGTAGCAAACCACTTAACATGCAATAATAGAGTATTGATGGGGAACAGGGATAATGCAAGTCAGGGCTCCCCCCCAGAGCAGACAGTCCCATGCTGTTAGAGCTTTGTAGTAATATATTTGTTCCACATTAACAAAAAAAAATTTTGAAAAGAGATTACCACCTCTAGGGCATAAAAAGATCAAATTTAAGTGAAATACTTTGTGGTTATTTCATAATAAATACTGTTCATAAGAATGAGTGTTTATTTAATAAACAAAAAATTGTACTTTTTTTCCTCTTGTCTGGACAGACTCTGTTACTGGGGTTCTGTGGAGTGCTGTATAAGCATCACAAGAAGACAATACAGCATTTCCCACAAAAGGCTCCCAGAAATAGATGATCATCATAAGGCCTGTGCAAAGCTTTCTGCCTGTTTTGAAAGTCTTCTTCAGTTATTCCTGCACAGATGTGACCAGGTATATGTCACAAGAACAGGACAGTTGGGGTGACTTGTTCTGCAGGCACAAAGCCCTGCCAGCAGAGCTCAATCCACAGGAAAATGTACTCTCAACTTCCTCACACCAATCTGAGCTGTTTCCCAACTTGTCACCACACTTGTTCACTTCCAGCATAACACTGGCTGCACCTGGATGTTCAAGAAGGCAAAAGAAACATATTCCCAGGGCCAAAGAGCATCAGAAATAACACCCCAAATCCTGCTCCTTGAACCAGCGCCCCAGAAGATTCTCATCAGTGCTGCCACTTCAGGGTTACAGCATGAAGACATCATTGGGACACCTTCACTCCTCCCACTCTCCTGCAGCAGTAAAACAGGCAAGGCTAACCTTTTAGGCTTCCCTCATCTTCTCAGCACAAGCACAACTGTCCCCTCTTTATATGGAAGAGCACAACAGAGTTACTGAAAATCTGTGATTCAGCTTGGGGTTGACTCTTCTTATAGAAACATATCTGGGTTCAAATATCCAACAGACACATAAATTGCAAATAATTAATTACCCCAGTCTTTCACATGCACTGCATCTCACTCTGCCTCTGAAGTACTGCTTCATTAAAAGAAGCCACATCTTTTTAGAAACAGCTGTACATACTAGTAAGAAGACAAAAATCTCCACACAAAGCAAAGCCATCTGCTCCTTTCAGAGGGAGTTTACATTTGCTTAAAAGGACAGAGACAATGTGTAATTTTGCCAGGGTTTGGTTGGCTGGGATTTTTTATTTATTCATTTATTTTTTAAAGTATAGTTAGAGGTACTTTTCTGTACTACATTCACCCTTGAGTCCTCCTGACAGGGGTTCTTCATTTTCAAAATCACTGCTTTCTATTTTTTCTAAATATTTCTGTCTCCCAAGCCAGCACATCAAAGATACATAGAGAAACCCACAGACGGCTCACTGACATAAAGGAGAAATAAATGGCTGTAACTGCCTTTGCACTGAACGCTGTCAAATGCAAAAAGTGAAAAAAATAAGAAAAATGCTTTCCAGATGCAATGAACTTGAAAAGATTAAGGAAGAGTACTACCCATAAATGTTGAAGTAGAACTGTTTGGAGATCAGAGACAGAAGAGGGAAAGCAGCAGTAGACAAAGGATAATTAATATTCTGGGCATTTTTATCCCTTTTTGGAGGTGGATAACAGTGGAAGAAACAAAATATTTAACTGACAAATTAAAATGTACCGACTATTTCTCCCACAATGCACAAGGTGTTTAAATATTTGCAACATGGGAAAAGCAGTTAGCAGAAGGGAGACGTGAATCAACAAAATCTCAGCTCTCATGAGACTTCAAAATATTTTTATTTCCTGTAGAAGCATTTGGAGAAAAGGGAGAGAAAGCTTTTTCTTTTCTTCTTCCTTGTTAGAAAGGAATATGTGAAACAGGTCACCTGACAAATGGTTTTGCTTTTCTGACAAACAGTTTTTACTGAAAGCAATTTTTCGGGTCCAAATTTTAAACTTCAGATCATGGATTTTAAGCTGAGTTCTAGAACTGTTCCTTAAAAAATTCAGCTTTTACCAGGAAAAGGGACTGATCTGCATAAAGGCAACTTTTACTCCCATGTACATGCAAGCTTTGTTCCCCCCTAAAACACCACTACATGGAAAAAGTATAGATCAAGGCATCGAAGCACTTTCCATCATGAATACAGATCACAAAATGTAGCCTTGTGCACATTACCAGAACTTACCAAGTAATTTTACTTAAATTTTTTTAAACTATTTCAGTATCTGTCCCATTTATAGCTATAAGCTAAAAGTCGCTTCAGTTTTATATAGACCAAACCTTAGGGTATATGCAATAATGATGACTTGAAACACTTGCATTGCAAAAATGTTATGAATCCTCAATGAAAGGGATTCAAAGGTGTCTTGGGAGAAGAATACTTGTTCCATTGGTGCTGACTGCAAGACAACCCTCAAGTTCCAAATATCGTAACCAAGCTTGTTTTGACATCAACAGCCATAATCCACATGAAAAAGACCTAGACAAAAATAAAATCACTTGAGAATATGTGTTTCTGCACTCATACAGCTGCATCCCAAACTCTTTTAATATCACATTAGCCAAGGGAGAAGAGGATACAGTGAGCACCTGCTTGCTCTAAGGCAGCCCAAGGCCCTTCACTTGGTCCAGGCAAACACCCTTGCAGCGTTCTTTTCAGATGAATGCAACACAGCTAACAAGCAAGAGTTTTGGAAGAAAATTTCTCTGGTATTTAGAGTCATCTGTGGGTTTGACCTACTAGAGTTTAGAAGACCTCCCTTTCTCCAATGCTAAACAACTAAAAATATTTTATTTAATTACATTAAATAGTAAATTAAAAATTATATTAATGAGATTTAATTTTTGGTCCTTTTAGTTACCTAAAACTGTGTCAGGAAGACCTTGTAAATGTGAAGACAGACATAGGAATGCAGCAGTCTCAGTGAGGAAATGAATGGTTGAAGGCCAACTCCCCAGGACGCAGTGTAAAACGTAACTTCTTCCTATTTCCATCTCAAACTTCATCTTCCTGCATACTGTAAAACAAAACACTTAACCCTTCTATGTCTCAGCTCTCCCAACAGCTACACTTTGGGGTGTTGTACAGCTTATAACATCTGTGAAGTGCTTTTCACTTCCTTACTGTGTATCAGCTGAGAAGACCAAAAATCGCACTGCAAATAAGAAGATATTTTTACTGATTTCTTTGGAGAGTGGCAAGTGGGGCATGAATGAAAAAAACACATCGATGTAGAATTAACACAGATGAAAATCTAAACTTAACAGAGGTTGAAATACAAACACCTGCCAAACAGACAGTGTACAGCTACTCAGCTGTCACTATTTAGATTCCACATCTGGGGCAGTAGCAGCCTACAAAAGAGAAAACTCTCTGCAGTGAGTAAAAAATAAATCACCTCTCAAGGTCAGTCAAATTTTGAAAGTAACCAACTTTTTTCAAAAGCCTGCCAATCAGTCTCACGCTACAGAAATAATGCATCCCTCTACTGTCTATAGGTGACAAGAGCTCTGATGAGGTAGTTCATTTGCCAGCACTGCTGCTGCTCCAAGTGAAGACAAGTGGGACTGTGCAAACTGAGCTAATTGTCAACACTTGATCAACTCAATTAGCTCAAATCAACCCAAGTGTTTCTCTGTCTGCAGTTACAGCTCAACAGGGCTTCAGACAGGCTACAATGACAAATTACACGCAAGGAAATGCAGATTTGCTCTGCCTACCCTCCAAGGTGGCCAGATGTTACCTGGTTTGAGAGTTCCACAACTGCGTTAGCAAAACACCCTGCCCTGCTGACCTGGCCTACATAAATCCTTGGCTCTGTCAACATGAACTGGGAATATTTCAAAGGAAGCTATTTTGTTCATAATTAAACAAAATAGGGAGGAACAGCACAATCAGTGCCAGTATTCTAGGAAAAATTTCTGCACAAAACCAGAGACTATTCCTGGCTTATATAAGTTGCAACTATTTCTATGCAACAAGATAGAACAGCTTTGTAGAATAAGAGAAACCCATCTTGGATAACCTTGTTGAATTTGTCCTGAGACTCCAAGGTGCAATCTCAGAGGAAATGAGAGGAAACACAACCAGCTTGTCTGGTTGGCTCCCCCTTCTCTCTGCTGCCAAGAAATCATGCAGGCCACTGAGACATGGACTGATTACAGCACTGACGAGTATTGGTGATTTTATTGATGAGGCTCTCAAATCATTATTAAACCAAAATAAGTTGTCCCTCCTCAGCTAGTGAAATGGACTGATGACTATTATCTCAGCCATGGCAGATGATAAATGAGGCTACCTTACCCAGTCAGGTCCTTGACCCAAATTCACAGTTAGTCAGTGACCTAGCCAAAACCTCGGAGAGAATTGTCTAATGATGCTTGTCATGACTCAAACTATTTCTTGGAAATTCTACTTGCAGCTTATCTGCCAAAACAGGTATTCTCCAATAATTAACACAGCTGCCAGGGCACCCTACTCCTCCTCTTCCCTGTTTGCCCTCCATGGTTAATACACAATTCTTTATAGTTCCACCAAGTGCCTCAGTTTTCTTCCTTTGGTGACAGAACAAATGGTGCTGCTTCATGCAAACTCTAAAAAAGAAAACAAAAAACCCCTCACACTGGTTTCAGTCAAGTTCTTATAACAACAACCCAAATGCCTATCTGAAATTGTCCTTTTACTGCACAAGGCACTGTACAAACATACAGATGGCAAAGAATCAGATTTTGAAAACACCCAAATTGGACAAAGCTGAAAAATTACCATCTGATTTTAGGAGTGAGGTCAGGGAAACATCAGACTAAGATTCCTGCTAAACATGCAGAAGAACTTGACACACCCACAAAACAAAATGATTTCTACGTTCAAAGATTGAGTATGTTGTAGTTTGGGAGGGTGGGGTTGTTGGTTTGGTTTTTTGGGGGTAATTTTTTTTGGTGTTGTCTCGGTTTTGAAAGACAGGTGTCTGCTAAGGAAGGCAGAGGCCC